>NW_022103896.1:32496704-32529475 GCF_000313985.2 Echinops telfairi
CTGACAAGATCACTTAAGTCTTCTTTGATGCTGAACAACAGCATTGTTCAGTGTGATAATGTGCATGCAATATATTGACTTGTAAAACTCAAAATATACATGATTTATTTCCCTATTTATCATAAAATAACTGCGGCTAGTATCTCAGCATACAAATGATGAACATAAAATAGAAAATCAGAAACATTATGTTACTTGGTTTAAACACACACATACACAAATCTATGTTACCTGGCTAACCTGCTAAAGTTAAATATAATTCAATAATTTCAGGTACCTAAATCCTACTGTAGTGATGTAACAAAAACATTGATTTATTCAATTTTTCATTGACCTCCTGGTCAATGAAAGCTAACCTCAGCTGATATTATTTCGATATTTATATATGCTTAAGTGAGGCAAACTATGTTGGGGGCATTTTACAAAGTCATTCCTGATGCTAAGTACATGTCCAACCTTATTTAAATGATCTAAAATTTCAGAAAAAATAAAACTAATATTCATAAGGCAAAATATAATCCTATATCACCACAAAAATGTTGGAAGTACATTTTGTACCAAACAGTGTACACATACTTATAATTTGCTAGGATTCTTAAAAATAGTTAGGTGCGATTTTCCATTTACTGGAATATCTTTTACATTTTTAATCAAGGTAGCATTGCTTGACAACTTGTTTGAACAGCTTAAAAGGAAAGCTTTTTTCTGGAATTGTTAAAATTATATTAAACACAATATTCTAAATGTACCTCATTTGAGAGCTAGTCAATAAAAATAAAAGTTAATTCACTATGCTACTTTGGAGCAAAGATACATGATTGGAGTGTATCAATAGCCATAAGCATACTATAAATCTATAAATCGAAATACTTTAAAATATATTAATAAAAAATATATATTAATAATATATACATGTAAAAAGAAAATTACATGATAATTTTCATTTCAGAAGTAATTACTCCAAATGCTTTCCTGTAAAGTTAGGCTTCAGTAAAAATACTAAAACAGCAAGGAAGGTCTGATACTTCTCTGTTGGCATGGAATAGCAAAATCAAATCACGTTCATGAAACAAAATTACAGTTCCTAATTTTAAAATGTTTCCAATCATTGTATAACTTCATGTTCCATAAATATTTTCTTCTAAAAGTTTTAAAAATGGTAGAATTTTGCATTATGCCACCATTAAAGTGCCCAGTAAATACAGAAATTTAAATAACTAAGATTTACCAGAGTGTATTTATGATTAATTGGTTGGTGTTTTCTCCCTTTTTTCCCATACCAGAGTCGAGACATTCCTTTACCGGGCAAACTGAGTTTCATCAAATCACGTAGGAACTGTTTTTAAAAGCATTCTTCCTCTATCAAAGATATTTCCAGCACAAGAGCACTATCACAGTGACAAAACAGTTTGCTAGAGAAAAAAGATTTGATTGACAAGACGGAGAGCTAATCACTAACTAGTATCCATTGCAAAGGTTGTCCTGAGTGGAGAATGCAAAGGTGGGGAGGGAAGAGAGGGTTTCCCAGGCTTAAGTTTGGTTGCCCAGTACCAAAAAAAAAAAAAACGTGCACAGAAAGGGCTCAAAAGTTTAAAGACACAGAGCATGTATTTCCAAATAAAGTGCAGTAAGTAACACAATAAGGATAATTTAATCACCCAAACCGAAAAAGGTAATAAGCATGGTTTTTCAAACCCCCTTCCAAAGTAAACAAATAATTTCAATTAACTTGTTACTCAGTAATAAAATTCTGTTATTTCCATCTAAAAATACTATAAATTTTTTTCTTTTATGTGAGCATTTCTTAATTGGCTATCTTATGAGGGTTCTTCAATCCTCAGATCACACAGAACTATGTAAGAAGCAATCCAATCTATTACAAATGACCTGTTACAAATCCATTTTTAACCTGTATTTTCTAACATCTCTTGAAAAGGTACTTATAGCGATTCACTATACCTATGCACACAGTACTAACCAGTAGAATGGCAAATCTGGTAAAAGATATGCTTTAGTACACATATTTTATCACTTGAACTAATAAATATAATTAATAAATGATGAAACTTATTACATTATTAATTTTAAATGAGAGCTCCGAAGTTTTTATGCAATCACCTTGTTTATCACCCAGATTAAGATCTAGAGTATCTCCAGGACTCTATAGTTACCTCCCACTATTTGACACCCATCAGCTCTCAGAAAGCAAGAATCTGACCGACTTTCAATTAACTTTGCTGGTTTGAACTTTAAGTAAAAGAAATTTTAGTGTATCCTCTTGTGCCTGCCCTTTTTTAATCAAATGTACAATCTGTGAGGTTTGTCCATATTGTTGCCAATATCAGCATATAATTATTGGTAGCTGATTATAGAAATACACCATTTATTCACCCATTCTTCCACTGATGGGCATTCGACTTGCTTCCAGTTTTCAGCTATTGTAAATAAAACTGGTAAGAAAAGTAATAAGGTTGGATAAACATTAAAAATGCCTGAACTCAATAGGTTCTCAATAAATGTTACTTCCCTCCCTTTTCTGTTTCCATTGGAGCTCCAGCAGAAAGCAAAGGCATATATACAAAGACAGAATGACATGAAGACACACTGAAAACCAGGCTCACATTTTAAACAAAAGACATGCACTATATGCTTTCAATCATTATACATGTTAAATACATGCATAACACATTCATATCATATAAACATCCACAGGGATTAATACCAAATGGTTATTAAAAACTTATTCACAGTGGACTATCACATTTTAGCATCTGCTCTATATTTTCAGTGCATTATGAAGAGATTATTCCAGGCAACAACTACTACCAGAAACAGATATTATCATTCTACCAACTCTGTAAGAGACAAAGCATGTAAAATTTATGTGTAACCTTAAAAGATAAATCTAACAGGGATTTAAAAAGATAATTTAGACACTTAAACAAGTTCAGCAAGTTTGAGCACACAATTGTACTAGTTTATAAAACTGGCATTAGATCACTTTTCTAATATTATTGTTGCCAAAATCACAGTAAGATAATGATCAGGCCTTGAACTCAGAAAAGGAGTGTTAATTTGCATTGGTATGTTAAATGATTGGTATGGCTCCTCCATGCAGAACAGATACATCTGTAATTTTCTTTAAAATCAAGCAGGAAATAAACATGTTTTGAAAATTAACACCAAAGTGATTCAAACTATTTTCTTCTGCTAGGAAATGCAACTTTTCCCTAAACTAAATAGCCTTAATATGTCTTTTTTATGACTAGTATGCTTCTTTTCCAGTATTTTAAAGCAAAAGCAGAATGACAAATAGTGTTAACACCAAATTTCATATGAAAATCCATTCAATGAAGAGACATATAGTCCTACAACAGTGAACCTGAACTTTTACAGAAATTATACTTTTGGGGAAAGATCATTTGTACTTCACTGTATTAACCTAAAGCGTTAAATTCCTACAAAGTAAAAAGGTGAAAAACCTCTTAATACTTTTCTCCATACCTCCCATTCTCTGCCTGCTGCTTCATTAGTAGAATCCTCACTTGTCTCAGACTCTTCTACTTTTTTTACTACTATAAATCCAGGTTCTCTAGTATATTCACCAGTCTCTTCTGCATATATTTCTGGACTCCACTGAATGAAGAAGGCGTACAAGTGTTCTGTCCTGTTAAAAGCAAGTAACCATTAATAACAGCCCTAGTATTCCATACTTCTAGCATTTATAAATTCTAGAATTTATAAAATCATGTTCGTAAATATCCCGAGAAAGCTTACAAACTTTAAATTTTGTTGTTGAGAATATACACAGCAAAAAGTAAATAAATTACCATTTCTACAAGTGCAATTCAGAGACATTGATTACATTAAAGTTGTGCAATCATCCTTTTCTGAATTGTTGCTCCCCCATTAACATAAACTCGCTGGCTCCCTAAGTTTTTATTCAATCTTTTTTTTAAAGGTTTTATTGGCATATAACGCAATCTTTTGAATTGCTGTTGTCACTTTATTTCCATTTAGTTTTCAAACCCAAATCGAACTCACTGTCACAGTTGATTCCAGGCAACCCTATAATCTCAAAACTGGAGAAAAATAAAAAGAAAGAAAGAAACCCCACCCCAATTCATTACCATGGAATCGATTTAAACTCCCAATGACCCTATAAGACAGGGTAGAACTGCCGCTGTGGCTAACTCTTCACTAGAGTACAAAGCCGTATCTTTCTCTGAGGAGTGCCTGGCAGTCAGCAGCCCGATACACTGCCAGTGGTCTCTGTCCTGCACAGCTGGTCCTCTAAAAGCATCATGTGTAAGGTCTGCTAAAACTGTTATTCATCCGATTTGTTCCTTTCAGGTATTTGTACATTATGCAAGTAAGACTACAATTTGTAATTAATCACATTTTATTGAATGCACACATTGTACTGTATGTTTTCTCTGGACTGTGGAAAGGACTTTTATCATTATATGTCTTCAAAGTGACATGTCAACTTTCTGAGGGAATTAAATTGCTTATCTTTAACTTAGGTACCCTGGTGGCACAACTGAGTATATGTTGGGCTGCTAACTGTTCCAACTTCAGCAACTGTTCCATGAGTAAAAGGTGAAGCTGTCTACTTCTGCAAAGATTTACAGTCTCAGAAACCTTACAGTTCTACTTTGTCTTCTAGGGCAGCGGTTCTCAACCTGTGGGTCACAACCCCTTTGGGGGTGGAACGACCCTTTCACAGAGGTCACCCGATTCCTAACAGTAGCAAAATGACAGTGATGAATTAGCAATGAAAATAATTTTATGGTTTGGGGGTCACCACAACATGAGGAACTGTATGAAAGGGTTGCAGCATGAGGAAGGTGGAGAACCATTGCTCTAGGGTCAAAGTGAGTCAGCATTGACTCAATGGCAGTGGTTTGGTTTATCGTCAATATCCACATGCTATTCTTTACTCATAATTATGTTCTTTCACATAGTGTGGTCAAGATCTTAAGGATATCTTGTAGTAATGTTTATATTTACTTGTATATAAATATTATAACAATTTAAAAATATTATAACTATTTTAACTTAAAATTTCATTATTCACAACAGTGAAAATGGCATGCTAAATTATACCTGCTGAAGTTTATAATTTTTTTATTTTTAATTTTCAAGTGGTACACAAAAATTGTTTGAAGACTTCACTATTGCAGAAACTAATTTAGTGCCATGCATACAACAGGCATTCAGTAAGTATTTGGAGAAAAAAACAATAATGGATTACAAATCTTTATAATATCTTGATGGACTTGCTTGCTCTGAGACCTTTTAACTAAGTATCTTTACTACTAAAACTGGAACATGATCACGCTATTTGCCTCAAACCAAAAAGGGAATAAAACTAAGACTGGGAAAAGTTAAAAGAGAAGCTAACTAATTTTTTAATAGATCTGAGGTTTTAATCGTAAGCTGCATATTTCAATAAGTACTCACCTACTGGTGGAAACTGGTATACGAATAACTAATTTGAGACACCTCAAGAATACTTATTTTTTGCTTGCTTTTGTTTACCTTTCTTGTGGCACAGCAAACCAATACTCATGTTTCTTGTCTCTCTGGGCATATTGTTGCATTGTTGCACTTGCTTGAGACACAAATGTTTTCCTCATTGGTTTTCCAACTCGCAGGCATAAGAATTTATGTAATCGATGTCTTCGTTTTTCTTTTAACAGTGTAGAACCTAGAACTGAGAAGCAGACAATATTTAAATCTTGTAAAACATGCCTAAATAATTTATATCAGATGTTTCATCTGTAAATTGCTGACAAATAATTACAGAGCACACCTCTATTTTCTCTTAACATGCTTTTTTTCTGTCGAAGGTAAAGTTTCAGGTATAAGACGATGCTTAATAAAAGAATCAACTTGCTATATTAAAATTATATCTAGAATATAATTAGGGTAAAATGTATAGGACTACAAATTTTTAATATCTGTATTAGAATAAACCTTTGCATTTTCTACAAACTTTTTTATTTATGTCATTTTAAAAAGATGAGAATATGCAGAATTTTTTTACATAGTTCTACTACTCCATAACTACTCTACTACTCCATATGACCTTGTGAATGACAGAATCAAAATTTGCCTGGCCCTGTGTGATCCATTTATACATAAGATGTGATTTTAAAAATGCCAGTACTACATTGGATTTGGAAAATCTATTAAGTTTGAATTCTAACTCTTCCAACCCTAGACGCTGACATAAAGTATAGAGAATTTGATACTATGGTTGAATTCAAGAATCTGGGCACCCAATAACACGTGATGACAGCAAACTGTGGATGGTATGACTACTCATGGCTTTGCTTCTTTGTAAGAGTGCACTGTTAGAATATGACAATCCACCCACTTATTGTTAGTTTGTGTCTCATTTGAGCCACTATACATAGTAAAGTCCACCCTGACACCAGATTCCCTGGGTAGTTTAAACTGTTAAAAATACTTGGCTGCTAACTGAAAGGTTGGCAGTTCAAGTCCAACCAGGGCTGCAAGCTGAAAGGTTAGAAGGAATGATTTGGAGATGGTACTTCCCCAAAAATCAACCAGTGAAAATATTACAAAACACACAGCATTGTCACAAGCTGGAGTTTGACTTTGCATTTTATTTAATTTTCGTTAATGCAGATCTGGATTTTCTTGAGTCATATATTAGTGATTCACTATTTCATCATGCACCTACTGAATATTTACAATCAACCGTGCTTCTTTCTAACCACAGGCAATTCCAGGGGGATTCAAAAAGTTCTTAGAAAAATCCCATTATCTTTTTGTTCCATTTTTTCATGAACCTTTTGAAGTCACCTTGCATATCGATGTATGAAAGAGATAACAATGCTTCTCTTTGGTGCACATAGATTGGGGAAAATGACAAAAGATAAATGTGAATAAGTACACATAATAAATTACTAGAAGGTAGTGATGTTTCCTTCGGGGTAGCAAGAAGGTTCCACTCTGAACAGCGCTGTGCAGCAGAATGAAGCACTGCCTGGCCCTGTGGCATCCTCACAATTGTTATGTTTGAGTCCACTGTTGCACACACTGTGGCGATCCATCTCTGAAGGTCTTCCTCTATTTTAGTGTGCTAACTTCAGTGTCCGCACTTCACTAACGTGATGTACTTTTCCAAGGACTGGTTTCTCTTGATAATATGTGCAACATACATGAGATAAAGTCTCACCATTTTTACTTCCAGGAACCATTCTCTGGCTGTACTTATTAAAAAAAAAAATCTGTTCTTCTGGCAACCCACTTTATTTTTAATATTCTTCAGCAGCACAATAATTCAAATGCATCAATTCTTCCCATGACTTTCTTTTTCAATGTACAACTCTTATATTCACGAGATGATTGAAAACTGCCACACCTTGATCCTCAAAGTAACACCCTTGCTCTTTACAGAGGTCTTGTGCAGATTTATCAAATACAATACGTCACTAGATGACTCAGCTGACATTCCTGTGAGCACTGACCACAGATCCAAGCCAAGATAAAATCCTTTACAACGTCAGTATTTATTCATCTATCAGGAATGCTATTTACTGGTTCAGTTGTAAGAATTCTGCTTTTCTTTATATTCAGTTGTATTCCTACTGAAGCCTGCAGTCCTTGTTCTGCATTAGTAAGTGCGTAATGTCCTCCTTGCTTTTAGCAGGTAAGGTTGTTTCATCTGCATATTGCAGGTAAATAAGCCTTCCATCAACTCTGTTATATTCTTACTCATCCAGTCCAGTTTCTTGAATTATCTGCTCAGCAAACAGATTATGATAAAAGGGATACAGCTCTGATGAACATTTTTCCCCGTTTTAAATCATGCAGTATCCCCTTATTCTCTTTGAATGACTGCCTCTTGGTCCAGGTACAGACTAAGCATGAGTACAATGAAGTGGTCTGGAGTTCTCATTCTTCTCAATGTTATGCAAAGTTTGTTATGAACCACACAATGAAATGCCACTGCATAGTCAATAAAATACAAGCGCATTTCTACTATTTTCTGCTTTCAGTCAAGATCCTTCTAATGTCAGCAATGACATCCTTGTTCCAAGTCCTCTTCTGAATCTGGGTTTAACTTCTGGCAGTTCCCTGTAGATGTACTCCTACAACCACTTTTGAATGAGCTTCAGTAAAACATGTAATGTTAATGATATTGTTCAATAATTTCCACATTCTGTGTGTCACCCTTTTTTGGAATGGACACAAACATGTAAGTTCCAGTAAGCTGGCCAGGCAGCTGCCTTCCAATTTCTTGGCATAGTCAAGTGAGTACATGCAGTGCTTCAGCTTGTTGAAACATTTCAATTGGTTTTCCATCAATTCCTGGAGTCTTGTTTTCCACTAATGCTGTTAATGAAGCCTGGATTTCTTCCTTCAAATCATGATCATATGCTATCTCTTGAAATTTTGAATGTCAACCAGCTGATTTTTGGTAGTGACTGTATTCCTTCCACTCTTTTGATGCTTCCAACATATTCATCATGCTGCCCATAAAGTCCTTCAATATTGCAACGTGAGGTTTGAATTTTTGCTTCAGTTCTTTCAGCTTAAGAAATGATTAGTGTTTTTCTTCTTGGCTTTCTTGATCTAGGACTATGCATACTTCATTATGATGCTTTATTTTGTCTTCTCAAGTTGTCCTTTGAAATTGTCTGCTTAGGTATTTTCATCATTTTTTCACTGCTCTACAATCAAGAGAAAATTTCAGTCTCATATGACTTCTAGTTTTATATTTTCTTCATTTCATGCTATATAACCCAGAAGTTTAAGAAGTATCAAAATTATTTTCAGAATTGGAATTGGGCACAACTGTACTCTTAAACAAAGAGCTTCATTGTGCGATCATGAGGTATCCGTGGGAAGAGGTATCAGAAGTTCAAAAACACAACCAAACTATTGTGAAGAGGTGTGGAAGCAGTGGAGACTCAAAACCCACCTGTCAGATAATTGGGGAAACCCTCTCAGAAGGACCACATGGAATGGATGATAAATTCAGCGTACAGAATGACACTGATGAACTAACTGCATAACTATCTTCTAGTTCCTAAATATTTCCTCCTCTTACTCCTATGGTTATTTTTTGTTTTACTTCATTAATCATGTCTGATTTGTGTATGTTCATTTGTATATTTAAGACCGTGCAGTACATGAAAGTTAACTTAGATAACCCTTCAGAAATAGTTACAGGAGTAATGGGTCCCTGAGGCTTTGGGAACAGAAAGGGGGAGCAAGGGGAGAAATGGGGAACTGACAGCATTTCTGGTTTGCAGAAGGATCTGGATGACAGTGGGAGCTCAAGATTCATTTGTGGGGACTTCATAGGAAAGAAGCTTCCAGTGAACTCTCTGTACCCACAATTGAGGGATTGGGGCATAAGGGGTTACTAAACAGAGAGCATTGGAGATTTGAGATGAGAAGATCAAAGACTTAAATCGGACTTGAACAGTTCAGACTTGGTCAGTCGATTCCCCCTCTGATACATGCTGAACCTGATCTGGTTTTCAACATTTTCTGTATTTTTATTTTGTTTTTGCTCTTTCATATTAGCGTATATCTCAAAGGTGTTATGTCATTAGAGGTCACACGAAGTTGTGTTATATAGTGCTCTGTTTTTCAGTATATGCAACTCAGGACTGATGAACCTATAGGAACAGCAAGTAAAATAAGGGTTTGTGGGGGGCCCAGGGTCCAGTGGGGGGGGGTAGGTAAAAGTGAGACAAAGTCAAGGAGTTCAGAAAAAAGAATGTTTGGAAACTGATTGTTGTAGCAATTTTACATTACTGCTTGATGTGATTGAACTATGGAATGACATATGTATTAACTCCCAAAGTTATTCAGACTACGCCTCATTGGGAAGTTAAAATTAAGAAGGACATGAAAGCAGAGTGGTAGTGAGCCAGTATTTGTCTCAGGTACAAACATTTTACAAAGAGGGACACATCTGCATTTCAAGAACTATCCATGTAGCTGAAATGGAGTAAAATAGGGGAGAAATAGTGAGAGAAAAGAATCCAGAGAAGGAAAAAAAAGTAAATTCCAGGGCATGGGATTATTTAGAGGGTATAAAGATCTTCACAGGTACAGAACTAGAAAAACAAAGCAGCGCAGTTGAGAAACAGTAGCAAAAAGAAGAAAAATCAAGTGTATGAGTAAATAAAACATTTTGCTCAACAATATTAGGTCCAGATCTTCTGCTAGACTATTATAGGTAAAAAGATAAGGTTTTCATTGTTGGTCTAGAAAGAAAGAAATATAAAAAACTTTAAATATATGTAAGATGCAATGAATAAAACAACTCTCAAAAAAGTTTTAGAGAAGGTATTAATGAGCAGAAACTTGAAAAGATCATTAAGAGTTTGACAATTAAAATCTAGTGGTTTTAATTCTTACTGCCATTGGAAAAATGCTGGGAGTCAAATTTATGAAAGCTAATTGTTGATATTGCCTTGGAAGAGCAGCAAGACTTCTCCTTAGAAGCCAGGATGGTGAGACTGTATGTGTCACATACTTTGGACATGTCAAGGAGAGAGCAGTCATAATGACCTGAGAAGGACATCATGCTTAGTAAAGGAGCAGGGTAGTACCCAGAGACTAAATACCAGTGAGTGTCTATGGGCACCCTAGCCAAGGGCCACTTGATTACAGAATGGCCAAACATACATCAGCTTTGGAGTTAGTGAGAAAGGAGATAATGTATAGTAACGAGATGAGCTAGCTGTAGCTTTACATATTTCATAACACTTACCTTCTACGTGTCCATCAGCAGCTGCTATTTTATGCTTAGTTTCTTTTTGCGACACCTGTTGAATATTTTCCCTCTGTTGCTTAGTTTGTTGCATAGTATGGCTTTTCCAGAGTTTGCGAAGTTCTTCTACCTCTGTCTCTGAGTCCCGATTTTGCTCCTTTACTGGCTTTCCTTTGTTGACAGTCTGTTTCTGTTTTAATTCTGTGACTTCACTACAAGGCACATTTTCTCTTTCACCCTCTCCCTGGTGTAGCAAATCCTCAATGAGAACATCATCCTGGTCTCCATTACCTTTTACACTTGTGCTTTGTTCTTTAGGATCTGATAATTCTTTAAAATTATCTGTAACCTTATCTCCTTCCTTTACAGCCATTTCAGCTTTATTTAAATCAGGTTTATGAGAGAGAGTCCCAATTTCATTTGCAGAATGTTCAGTGTTGGGTTTTAAGTGACCAGGGATACTAGTAGAATCTGATATGCCTGAGACACATTCTGTTCCAATCTGATTGACAGCTTGCACAGATTCTGATAACACACCAGAAGATTTATCTTGCTGTGGATCATCTGAAGAAATAAGCTCTTCTCCCTCTCGTATGGGAGAGAGTTCTGATTCTGTGAACACATCTTCAGAAAAAGACTCCTCAGTGCTTCTGGGAGCAGTGCTGGCACTATCATTTCCTGCGTCACGGACTCTTGAGTCTGTTTCATCAAGATTGCTTCTTGTCACTTTCTTTAAATGGCTAATGTCTCTTGTTGATGACTGTTCTATCTCTCTGTCAATAGGCAAAAATAAAAGTTATTAGATTTTAAAATTATAGTATTTTGCCTTACACAAATTAAATTCACATTCTGAAAGAATGTAGCACCCATTGCTTAGCATTGTAACAACAACCTGAGTCACATAGATCTAATAGTGTGCATTTGAGATCTGGCAAACAACCATGTGAGGTTTCCTGGTAAGTAATTTGCCAGCACAGGATTTCTGTGAAACAAAATTTGAGTGAAGCTATTGATTAATGGGTTATTTACATGTTTAATAGTACTTTACATTTAAATATTAACAGTCAAAGGATAGTTCCAGACAGAAGTAATGCAAACATCGATACCATGAAATATGTCAACTATTTAAAATGATGGCTAAAAACAGTTTGCTAGAAACAAATTCTATGAGATCTCAGTGAGGAAAGAAATCATCAATAATTATATATTTGAAAAATGTGAATCATGTAAAAATATGCTTGGAAAAAGAGTGAAAAGTAAGAAAAACCAAAAATAATTGCCTGACTATGGAAGTTTACTTTGTACTGCTTACTTTGACATTTTTCAAATGTCCTGTTATATAATTTCTATGTTACAATACATTTTTAAAATATTAATTAGTTTAAGTCTAATTCTTATCTCTGGTTCATTTTAATCTGATTTCATTTTAAGAAACACAAACATTTGTTTTATACTATTAAATATGCAATAGTTCCCTCTACTGGTCATTCACTCAAACTGCAAAATGGGATCTTAGGCTAGGGAAAGTGTTAAAGTATTATCAACCAGATTTTCTTTTTAAGACCTTAAAATATGACACTAAGTTTACAAAAATAAAAGGACATTAATTTTTTAGGTAAGTGTTTCTCCTTCAGTGTGACGGGCTAAAAACTAATTCATAGCAATGATGTTGTCACTACTGTTGAGCAGAGAACAAGGACTTCTCAAGCAGTAAGAAAGAAAATCAGTAAAATCTCCTGATTCATTTTTACCACATATGGCACTATACCACAAAAATTACTTGTTTAATTATCTGATTTACTGAGAAGAATTTTTCTTAAGACAGGATGGAGGGATTTTTAAAAACATGTGGTAGTTTATCCAATTGACACAGAATGTAAGTTATTTGCAAGAGGAGTTTTACAATATCCAGGCAGTACAGTTTTACATGTCTCAGATTAAGAGAATCTCAAAGTATAATAATATAAATGGAAAATCAGGATAACAGAGTGAGCCTCATCAATAACAGAATATGCAGGTTGAGTAAAAAAGTACCGCTAAAAATCATCGGAACATTTATTAGACAAATCAATCAAAATGTAAAGCGGCTGTTTCTCAATATCACCCTCATCTAAGTCCATACCAATGTTTCCTAAAGTGGGAAATAATACCCCCTGGGAGAGCCTAGGATTATCCAGGGGGCTGGAAAGCAGAAAACTATACCTTACCTGGGGTAGAGACCAGAGCATAAAAGTTTTTCATTAACAGTGGGGTATAAAGTAATTTTTTTTGAAAAAAAAAAAAAAAGGCTCAGTAGGTTTAATAAGTTTGGAAATCTATGGTTCAGACACTTCTGAAGTCACTGTTTCCAAATCTCTAACCTTCCAGCAAAGAAGTCTGAGCTCTTTGGTTTACATCACGTCAAAATGGCCACTTGGTATCCTCAAGGGACTCATAGTCTTCAAGTGAGTATTGGACTGCTGACTTTAAGGATGGTGGTTCAAACCCACACACCACTCTAGAGGATAGAGAAGGCTGCCAGTTACATAGATTTATAGCTCAAAAATCCTATACAGGGTTGCTAGGAGTCAGAATTGACTCAATGATGGTGGAGCTGAGTTTGGGGAACAAAAAGAAGGTAGAAAATAAGAGCTATAGTAGGGTCAAGTAAGTTTCTCAATAAAATTCTCATAGGGCAGCTCTTGATACCCTTCAAGAATGAGCATCTTGATGACAAAACAAAATTTTAAGCTCAAATTTTCTGGACTTTTTTCTCACCAATGCAGTTTTCCATTTTCTTAAAAATGCTTCCTCATAAGCATCATGATCATCCGAATTTCTTTGAGAAAATCTATTAAGATTACTTCATTGGAGTTAAATAAAAAGACAAACAAAACCAGTTGTAATAATCTCTGAACTGACCTATCTACCTTGAATTTAACTATCTCAGAAGACCCTTTTAGGAAGCCACTGTATTGGCTGTATCCTTTTATTGAAATCACTGTCACAAGACTAAAAAAAATGTATTACTGAGAGAACTTGTCTACAGCTATCCCAATTACAGAGAAATGTTTAAATACCTTTGTTTAGATAAGTTATGTAAGTATGAACTGGAACCCCAGTAGCAATACATTTTTTGTTACTTTCCCTTGAATACATTGTAAATATCCTCTATCTAATTTTCATTACTATACCCATTCCCAATAATCCCAATTTAATGAAGAATTTGATTTGTGATGATCTATGAAAATAGGTCAGAGTAGAAAGAAATTATTTACACCTTTAACGATAAATTTACCAACTCCAAATCATCTCTTTTGGGTGTAAATGTCTAATGCAGACTTTCTGAATACAGGATTTGCTACTATAGGTATGCTAACAACTCACATAATTTTCCCCGAAAAAAAAAAAAGATAATTTACTCTTTTCCTTCTTAAGTGGTTCTAGCTTGCATTAAAGAGTTAGTGCAAAAACAAATACCATCATTATCCTAGTGGGTTAATATAAGAATACAACAAAATCAATTAATATAAGTCCATTTTTTAAACTACTAACAAAGTTACATCTACAGGGCTGGGACATCCATTTCTATTATACATCGATTTCTTTACTTTCTACTTCTGCAGCCAATCTTGTAGTGTGTGTGTGTGTGTGTGTGTGTGTGTGTTTGTGTACATTTTAAAACTTTTCCTCCTTTATTTTCCTTTCTCTCTTTGATCTCTGGCAATCACTTTGGTAGTCATATTACTTTCTAGGTGGTTCTAACATACAGTCTCACATCTCTACCAGCATCACACAAATTTCTGAATCAGAATATTCCAAAGGAGATTCCTTACATTCACATAACTTCTGTTATTTTCTACTACAGCTTTTACTTTAGGGGAGAGGGTTGCAAGTACAGAAATCAATTAATAAAATCAAGCTTCTCTGGATATAGCAATGTCTACTCTTTCCTCATGCAGTCTCGCCTAAATCTCATACTCAGCACTTCCAAGGAAAATTTAAAAGCTGCCATTGATACTGATTATTCAGGAAGAATTGAGAATTTGGGATGGGGTGTTTCAATAAAAGCGCTACTTAACATTGCATTAAATGATCTCTATAGACTCCATATAAATATGAATATAAAATTTAATGCAATTCTTAAATATTCTAAGTGAAAGAAAAATCATCTTTTCAAAACTCGATAAATTTGCTTCAGAACTGATCGAATGTACAGCAACTACAACCAAACTGTTAGCAACTATTTAAGAGTAGTAAAACCACGGTCAGTTATTTCGATGCCATGATATTCCAATGGAGCATAAATATCACTCTTACATAGGTAAGGATTCCTTTATTTTGCTATCCAAAATTTCTTTGTACATTCCAGCTGACATCACTTCTTCCATTGGACACATGATGCCATATTCCTCACAGCCATTTTCTTGAACCAATGGGTCAGTTTTATGGGGATCAAACATTATATTATTTGGTGTAACTAGCAGCACACCACTGACTGTGCCCTAAGGTAAAAAAAGAAAGAAAGAAAATGTTTAATCTTTAAAGTTCAACATCTCGAAATGTACCCTAACTACTTTTACTATTTTTTTCTGACGTCAGGGCAATTACTATATAAAATAGTAGCATATTCATGTACCATGGTACTCTCATGAAAATGTCTTTCATTAGAACCCAATTTTCTTTAGCAAATTCTCCTCTTTAGCTGAGGCAGAATACAAATATTCTATTCATCCTAAAACCACACCCATAATTCAAATTTTCAGCTTTAGCAAAATATTGAGTTACAGCAGAAAAACAACTTTACTAAGGCAAGAAGGAATTAACTCTATGTTTCAGAAATGCAGAAGTCAAGTTTTTTATATAAATCCATATAATGCAGTCTTTCTAGTTCCTCACTATATACACAAAAATAGTTTCATGTATACAGTGAAGGTTGAATAAATGTGTGGACAGCTAAATCTATGACAAATGGGAAAAAAAGCGATCTTTAAAAGATGTAAAGATCAAATTTTAAATGTCAGTCTTGACCTGACTACCCCTCTACCATGTGACCTGGAACAAGCAAAGCCTGAGGCCCGGCTCCTCATCTGTAAAAGTAGGAAGACGGACTAGCGGAACCAACTCCAAGATATTGTCATCATTTTAGCCTCACCATGAAGAAGTGTGCATTTCACATGTCAGGGCTTCAAAACGTTCATGGAAAATGCTATGATCTTTTTCCTTTATCCATGAATTATTTTTAGTGTCTCACATGCATGTAAATAAACTGGAAAAGTTTGATCTTCCATTTTAACAATGCACAGTCCAATTTCATTATTAGCTAGTTCTTAAAAACAATTCTTGTGATATACTTGATTTGCATGATTGCCTAGTTGATCTTCACATTCATAGCTTTCAATAGGTATTATCATCCTCATCTTATCGAATCTTTGATCAAAACGTTCAGTAATGGTAGCTGGGCACCATCCAGTCCTTCTAGTCTCATACAGGAGGAGGCAGTTACTTATGGCGGCAATTAGCCACAGAATCCATTTCCTCCTTCTATTTTTGACTTTCCTTTCTGTATTGCTCAAGCCAAATATAGACCAATTGTTGTTCCTCAGATGGCTGTATTAAACCCAGACACTGCAAGGAGCTCAGACAAAAGAAGCACTAAACACATTAGGTCAATTAACCAGCATGTCCCATGCAACCAACAAGACACTGTATCTTCAAACTAAAATGTCAAATCCCATGAAGTTTTTAGTTGTCTATAAGCAGTTTCAAGATGGCTGGGTTAAAAAAAATACAGCAATTTTAAAATGTTAGCAAGGATGTAGGAAAATTAGAACCCTTGTCCAATGTCATGGGAATACAAAATGGAACAGTCATTGTAGAAACTGAAAAAAGAACTCCCATACCCATTGCTATCAAGTCACTGCTGACTCCCAGCAACTCCTCACGACAGAGTAAAACTGCCCCTGGAGGTTTCCAAGGCTGGAGTGTTTACAGAATCAGATCTCCACATCTCTGTGTTTTAAGACCACCACACTTTTGGTAGCAGCTGAGCACTTAACCACTAAGCCAGTAGGGCTCCAAAATCTACCATTTAACACAGAAATTATACAGCCAGAAATATATTACCAAGGGACTTGAAAGAAGTAATGCAAAAGGACATATCACAGGGTACCAAAAAACAAAAAAACCTGAACTTACCCGTCCCCACTTCCAAAAGCTATGTAAACTTTTTTTTTTTTAACAAAGCAACCGTATCACCTTCAAAGTACTCTCCATTACACTTAATACATTTGTTAAATCTACAATGCCACTCTTGGACACATTTTTCAAACTCATCTGTTTGGATGGCTGACAGCACCTCCCTTGGTCTTTTTCTTCACTTCTATGTCATCAAATCACTGTCCTTTCACGTTGTCCTTCATTTGCAGAAACAAAAAGCAGTTGCACACAGCGAGGTCAGGTGAGTAAGAGCACTGGGCAAGAGAGGCATGCTGCTTTTGCCAAAAACTAGCACTGTGAAATGGCTGTGTGATCAGGTGCATTTTCGTGGTGGCAAAACCAGTCCCTTGTCTGCCACAAATCAGGCCTTTTTTAATTGTATATTGTCCATTATGTAATCTTTTCAGAACTTCTAAATAGAAAGCTTGATTAACAGTCTAACCTGGTGGAACAACCTCTAAATCCATTCTGGAAGTTGATGGACATCCAGAATAGGTTTATCATCAATCAATATTTCACATTTTTTGAAATAAGAAACCACTTGTACACTTGAGTTTTTTCCATAGCACTGTCCTTGTAAGCTGTGTTCAACATCACAAGTTTCTGCAGCATTTTTCCAAAGCAAGAAACAAAATTTCACAGCCACACGCTATTCTCTTACATCAGCCATCACAAAAAACCTAGGTTTGAGAAAAATTGCTTCTATGGAAAAATACACAGTGACCAGAGAGAACCTTTTCCCAGGCAAAGCTACTGGGTGCACTAACTCAGAGGGAGTGATTCACTTGCTTAGCAGGAAAAATGCATACTAAGAAAGCTCTGCTCCACCCAGTGCACCTCCAGGTTTTGGTGGGTTATCCCCTTGTATATAAATCATGTTCAATGCAGCATTAATTGCAATAGCCAAAAGGTAGAAATAACCTAAATACCCAACAATGGATTCACAGAAAAACAAACAAGTTTATAGACACAATGGAATTCTGTCAGAAAAATATATTATTCAGTCAGAAAAATATATTAAGTCCTGATATACACTACAACATAAATGGAGCTTGAAGACATTAGGCCAGTTAATCACAAATGGATTAATATTATATGACTCACTTATAACAAAAGCTAAGAATAGTCAAATTTATGGGGATCAAAGTGTCTTAAAGGAAAAGGGAAATTATTGTTTATGAAGTTACCCACATTGACTATGAGTCTATGAGGAGTGCATATAAGGGGTTGCACTTATAACAAAGGGTGGCAAATGAATCAGAGTGCCCAGCAATCAGAAAGAATAGTATCTGGCTTCTTTAAGGCTTGTCTTAAAACAAGCTATCCTTTAAGTGAGGTGACATCTAAATCCACACAAAAGAAGCACATCAGCTTGTGTGATCCAATGATTGTAGATAATGAAATCCAAGACCAGAGGAGGGAATGGTATTAAAGCTTAAATTCTGAGCAGCCAGTTTATAGATGGCTCTGGATGACAGAAAAAGCTCAAAATCCATCTGCATGGTGACCATATGGATTAAGCCTCTGGTGATTCCCCTCTGACCACTGACCAGGAATGTGAATGGTGTTACTATCAGACAAGAGTGCACTGGAAAGTAGACTAATGCAGATAGAGTTAGATTAAAATTTAACACCTTATCATATGTACTTCCTGTTGACCCATTTTAAATTTGGTCTAGTTTTATCTATTTTCTTACTTTCTTTTTAATTGAAGCTTTTCTCTTTTATTATTGTTTGTTTCTTTTTTTTCAGGGGAGGGTTAATGTTTTACTTTTTATGAAATCCAGGATAGGTAAATCTTTACAGACAGTAATGGGATTAATGGTTTTACGAGGTTATGGAAGGGGAGTTGAGGAGAATTGGGAGCTAATAATGAATACAAGAAAAAAATGTTATAAAATTTATTGTAATGATATTTGCACAATTCTTTTTTAGTATATTTAAAACAACCATTAAATAGTATGATATGTGCATTATGTCAATAAAAAATAGTAGGGTTGCACAGTCGATCAATGTTATTACTGTCAATAAGCTGCACCATTGCAAAGTGTTGAACTGGCAAATGCTGTATGATGGATAAGTCTAGTTGGCTTGATTTTAAGAACATAAGACTTAAGCTGTAAAAGACTTTAACCTTTAAAAATGATCAAGTAGAAGAGACTGTACAACTCTTTTTAGTATATTTAAACCAATCATTAAATAATGTCATGTGAATTATGTCAATAAAACTTAAAATTTAAAAAGAGTAGGGTTGCACAGCCGATCAATGTTATTGCTGTCAATAAGCTGCACCATTGTAAAGTGTTGAACTGGCAAAAGTTTTGTGATAGACAGGTCTATTTGTCTTAATTTTAAGATTAAGTTGTAAAAGACACTAACATTCAAAAATGATCAAGTAGAAGAGTAAAAGAGAAATTCCTACCAAAAATAGCCATTCATTAACAAGTAAGAAAAGCTATTGATGCTGTTAAAAATAATAAAAAATGTTTACCATACAAGTAAGTGCATACAGGATTGGAGAGAATGACTGTGCATGCATGCATGTGTGCGTATGTGCACATTTTGGTTAGAGAAAATAATCGAGCTAAAATTCTGATAGCATTTATTTGGTTCCATTAAGGAATAATGTTATAAGTACCAACAATTCATATGTTCGATATTTAATTAAATCCATATACATCTACATTGCTTTGTTTTCTTAGAGCTCATACCAACTCCAGTCAATAAGAGACAGCCAAGTGTAATGTGAGGAGCATTGTTAGGAATAATCTAAGAGAAAGATGATAGAGAATAGGCTATATAAAATACAGAAAACCTTGAAAGTTTCCAATTTTATACTTTCTAATCCTCTACTTTTTTGGAAATCCAAGGCACTTGAGAATAAAGCCAAATAATCAGTTAGGTCCAAGGAAAGTTCTGAGAAATTTAATGTCATTCTTGGTCTTCTAATTTTCATCTGAGCAGTATTTTCAAATAAGTATGTCATCTTTAGTTAACTACTATAGTAATACTCACTGGTATTTCATTTTGTAAGATTTTGAAAAAGACTACCGATTACTAGTTATAAATGGCAGCAAGAAAAGCTAAAAGTTAGTCTGTGAACCAAAAGGTCAATGGTTCAAATACAACAGCCACTCCGGCACAAAGATGAATGTCTGTTTCCATAAAGACTGATAGCCTGGAAACAATTCTACTTGAAGCAGTTCTACTCAGCCTATACAGTTGCTAAGAGACATAACTGACTCAACAGCAGTGGTTTGGGGGTATGATCAAAAAGGACATAGGTACAAATATAATGCTTTTGATTTCTCATACATACTGTTAGCGCTTTACTTATAGTAATGTAATGATATGTTATTCAAAAGGCTCTAAATATTGTCCTTCTATTCCTTGGACGAAAATGGATTGCTATCAGAGAGAAAGCAAGTAAGGTCAATTTCCATCTCTGTTAATGAAAGGATGTGCTTCTGTACCCTTCCTTCAAGCCGCATTTCCCTCTGGATAAACAAGGTTTCTATATAAAGATGTCTTTGTGGGGACATTTTTTCAGATGTCATTCTCAAAAAAAAAAAATGACCTGGAGAAATATTACATCTACATAAAATATATTTTCCTATAAAAATCTCTTGAGAAATTAAAGTATTTCCTTTATCTATACCACCTTCATAAACTTTTAATAAAGATTCAACTTTAGTATTCATAACTCCTTATTCTAACCTGGTAAATACAATGTCAGATATAAAGTTTACTTAAATACAATATTTTGTTACCAATATATTTACCACGATTTTACAAAAGGAAAAATTTACAGCCAAATTAAATGTATTTTGGAGATAATACATTTGTAATAGTAAAAGGTATAACACCAATCAATAATGTAAAAAGGTGGGTGAAATGTTGAGTAGTATAATATTTAAGGTGATGCTGTGATATATTGGAGATAAACAGTATGTATATATACATATATACACATATACATAGTAGTTTAGTGTATATATCTATATATATACTAAAGCAATCATTACAGTAACAAGGTATAAATTCTAGGAAGGCAACAAAGGGCATAAGATGAAACAATTATAAATAGAATAGACAGACTAGAAAATAGCAAGGTGATAGTTGTAGCCATATTAATAATCACATTAAAAAGCAGAGATTAAATAAAGCAAGATCCAAGTGCACATTGCCTACAGGAAAAAGCACTTTCCATGTAGAGGCTGATGGAAAAAAGTAAAAGAATGGAAGCAATGACAGCTATGCTACACCACCTCCCAAAAGAGCCCAGTTGCCTAGCATCAATTACAACTAATAGCAACTCTGAGTTAGAAAAAATGTTAGTAACTGTTAGATTTCAGGGCAAAGATTATTATCAGGAATAAAGAGGGTTCTTTCATAATGGCAAATCAATTAAGAGGGTATGATAATCCTAAATGAGTTTTGAACCAAATAATAGTTATAAATACATGAAGGAAAATTTTATAAAACAGAAAGTAGAAATAACAAAATGAATGGTAGGGTAGTGGGCTATCTTAATAGTCTCTCTAAAGTTAATAAAAATACTGACAGAAAATCAGGAGGGATAAAGAACAACTATCATATAACTATACTTAGTTGACATTTATAGAACAGCCCAACCAACATTAGCAGAATACACTTTATTCTCAAGGACATGGACCATTTATCAAGAAACACTGTACTTTGGACTATGAAATACATGACAAAATATTAAGCATTCCAATAATGGTAAGCATGTTCTTTAACCATGTGGAATTACAAATAGAGATTTAGAAAATCCACAAATATTTGAAAACAAAAGCCTTTTGAATTAGATTTTATTTATAATGGAAAAAAAAAAATGAAAGCAGAGCATATCCATATCTATGCATTATAGCTAAAGCTGTACTTAAGGGAAATTTAGTGCATTAAATGCATTACAGTGAACTATGACTACAAACTAATGGTTATCATGTGACTTCCAAAGTCAATATATTATACAGTAGCCACTTTAAAGCAGTACTTGCTTTGTGGTCCTTTATTTTTTCTAGCACCGATACTTTATTGTATTCTTTTTGCAGACAAGGTATTGCCTGAGCAAGCAGCAAGGTGTGGTAAACAGTGAATTCAAACTAGGCTTAAATTCTAGCCATGATAGAGAAATTTTGGACCTAGAAACCGTATCTGAATGTCTTTTTGGTCCTGTGGAGAAAGATTACAGCAACATATCTAACAGGGTTATTCTGAGTTGACAAAACTTCCCATAGCTCCTGGGCTATAGTAGGTACTTTCACATATTACTTATCTGTTTAATTCTCATCACCTTGCCAGGCCTAGCACTCCCAAAAGTGCTAAGTAGGGTTTTTCTTGGTATGTGATTTTGATACATTCTACTAATAGCAAATTAACTAAATACTACTCCAACTTTTTAGGTGCTATCAAGTTAGTTCCGATGAATAGCAACCTTATGTACAGTATAACAAATCACTGCCTGAGCATGCTCACAATTGTTCTGTTTGAGTGCATTGTAGCAACCATTCTGTCAATCCATCTCATTGAGGGTCTTCCTCTTTTTAAGTGATGTTCTATCTTTTCTCCAGGTACTGGGCTCTCCTGATAACATATTCAAAGTATACAAGCTCAAGTCTTGCCATTCTCCAGTAACCAGAACATGCTGGCTGTACTTTCTCCAAAACACATTTATTTGTTAATTCTGGAAGTCCATAGTACTTTCAATTTTTCACCAACCTCATATTCAAATGTATTAATTTTATAGTCTTCCTTATTCACTATCCAGCTTTCAGAAATATATGAAATTATTATAAATATCATGAATTGGATCATGCATGTCTTAGCCTCAAAATGACATCTTTGCTCTTTAACTCTTTAAAGAGGTCTTGGACAGCAGACTTGCTCAATACAATGCATCGTTTGATTTGATTTGTTGACTGCTCCTTCCATGAGTGTTGATTCTGGATCCAAGTACAATGAAATCCTTGAATTTTAATCTTTTCTTTTTTAATCATAAAGTGCTCTATTTTCCAGTTGTCAGGATTTTTTATTTCTTTATACTGGAACTTTATGTAATGCATCCCATTGCCTTTAGCAATTTTAACAGCACACAAGCTCCACACTACTCCTAGCGGACATCTTTTTTCAATAGTCAAACATTTACCGATTCTGGTAACTTAGAATGTGTATGTGAAACTGCCATATTTTAGAAATAAAACTTTAATGAACATTTTCTCTAAGGAACCATTCATTACCTTGCCACTGGTAATGTATTTGCAATTAATTTTAAGAAATTTCTCAGTAAATGCTTCTTCCTCCTCAGAAGTTGAAGACACAACTCGTGCAGGCCGTATACCTGCAAAAGTAGATGAGGAAGTTGCTTCCTTCTGGTGAACTATATCAGGACTCTAAAAGAAAAGAAAAAAGAGGCATTTCAGAAAACGAAATAAAAATACACCTATTAGTAAGACCAAAAGAACAGCAGTCCCCATATTCATTGTGCTGTTCCTTTTCATCACCTTCTGACGTGCAGGCAAGAGTAAATACTAAGAGGCACAGTTGGGGGGAAATATTTCCTTTCTTTCAGGAAGAATTATAAGAAAGAACGACACTGTTTTCATGTTCAGTAGCATTTTCAAAGATGGCTTTAACTTATATGTTGAGTGATTTTTTAATAGATATGTACATATCTTATGAAAAGCTGGGAATCATCCACCCCTTTACCTCCATTCCCACACATACGAAAACATGTCGCTCTCCTCCAGTCTTCCACACGCACATACTCTAGGCTCCTGAACTGAATCTTGGGGCCTGTAAGATTACAATATCCCTCAGGCAATGGGAGCAAAGAAAAGAAAGCGGTATCTGAAGTACTGTGCAGTAAAATCTACTCATTTGAAGAGCCATTTAAAACCTAAAGCCACTGTGGTAGTTACATAATTTCCTGTCAACTTGAGGATGTTAAGAAGGAAGAGGTGGGTGGAGTCTAGCCTATCAGGTCACAGCTTGATGGTGCCTCCTTGTGGACGTGGCAGTCTCATGAAGATTCTGGAAACTTCCTCTCTTTCTCCCTGGAGGTGGGCCACACTCTTTCTCCTTCACTTTCCTGTTGACAAGCCACATGGAGCCACACTGATGGCAGCTAGTGCCTAAAGATGCTTCTATCACAACTGGATCCATAGACTTTTCCCCCACCAGCCTGTGACCTTCCTGCATTCAGTATCATTGCATGTACTGTATGAGTCTAAGAGGAATTTATGGACTGGCGTTGGACATATGGGCTAATATTGGACGTAAGGACTTGATTTGGACTGGGCTGGGATGTTTTCTCAATAGACAATTGTTCTTTAATATAAGGCTCTGTTACACATACATTGAATGTCTCTGGATTTGTTTCTTTAGTCAACCCGGACTAACACAGCCACAAACACTCTTCAATACCATTCCACCAAGAATTACCTAGATAAAAACTTCTTGGCATTTCTGATCATAAACCATTGTCCTACTAAAGCATATGAATCTCCTTCTACTCAGAATGGTTTTGAATGTATAATACAAAATATAGGATTTACAAGGAAAATCTATGAAGAAACTGGCAAAAGCTCCTGGAAATATGGAATTAAAAGAGTAAAATTAAAAATATAAACTATGTTTACCAATATAAGCTCCTGCAAGGGCAAGAAACTTTTGTAAGCAATGACACCAGCCATTTATCTCATCCCTGAGGGATGAATGATCCACAGAATGTAACCATGTCAATGTAATCTTTTTTAGTTTATTAAATGAAGAAAAATGGGTGCCCTTGGAAGTTATTTTTAAGATTAGGAAACCAAAATAAATCAGAAGGAGCCAAATCAGGACTTAAAGTGGATGCCCAATGTAACTCTTGCAAAATCGCCCTTTTTTGATCAGAGGAATGACAGGAACATTGTTATCATGGAAAAGGATTCTCTGATGAAGTTTCTTTTTTTTGCTAAAGTTTTGGCTATCTTTATCAAAATACTCTCATAATAAGCAGAAAGTCAACAGGCAAAATTCTTTCCTTGAGCATCCCCCCAAATTGTTATGACCTTTTTGCTTCTGACCCGCATCTGCCTTGATTGGATCACTTCCACTTTTTTTGTGAGGCAGAGTTTTGGTTGGGCATCATCTTCAGACTCATCCTGGTAAAGTTTCATCTCCTGCTATAGTTCTCTCAAGAAATGCTTCATGATTTCAATCCCACTCCTTAAAATATCCATTGAAAGCTCTAACCTCGCCTGCATCTAGGTGCAATAGTTTGGGTACCCATCAAGTAGAAAGTTAACTTTAATTTTTCTTTTTTTCTTTTTTGGGGGAGCAGCCCTTTATGTAGTCTCTGAGGGCTTGCGGGGGGGACTTTAATTTTTCAAACAAAATTTTATAAATAAGCTGGAATGATTAAGATGGTTATTGTTTCTGGGGTTGTCTTTTTCAACTATGGCATAAACAAGATTAACTTTTTCTCGCTTCATCTTCAACATTTTCTCATCCCTTCTTAAAATGAATTACCCATTTGTAAGTTGCTGGTTTCTTTAGGACACTGGCCCTATAAACTTTTTGTAAGGTATATTGATTTCACCATTGGCTTCACTAGACATAGGCTACTTGTTCTTGCTTCAATTTTAGCAGAATTCATGTTGCTATGATGTCTTCTTTGTGCTCCAAACTAGATCCCTTTCAGACATGTTATAAAAGTTAGCGCACATTTCTTTGATGCAAAAAGTTTTGAAATCCATGTAGCTTTTTTATACTATGCATTTTCCACGAACTCTTTGAAAGCCCCGATTATACTAAAAAGAAATTATCAAAATATTTAAAAGCACACATTATTTACTAACACATTAAATAACAAAACCTAGTAATAACCTAGTGAATTATAACTTTGAAGTAATGATGGTCATACAATTTTGTGATACAAACAGCAACTTTAAAGTGATATGAAGATATCAGGGTTCTAGTGGTGCCATCACAGCCATATCTGGTACTACTAATCTAGTGTGCTGGTTACATATTCATAATTAAAAGAAATGTTAGATTTCACTAAAAAGTTAGTGAAAAATAAGGATATTTATATTTTTAACAATTTCAAGACCATCTAACGCCTATCATCTTTTAAGTAACTCCACAGATATGCTCATTTTTTATGAGTACATGTTACATTATCTCGTACAACAGTTTTCATTGTAGTAAGATTCTTCTGAGATTTGTGGCAAAATCTGCCGCTCTGCAATTTCAACTAAATATCTGATTCGGCTTATTAAAATTATAAAAGACAAGCTTGCCTCCTCTTTAATCTAATACTCTTAAAAAGAACTACAAATCTTAACATTTTTTTCTCTTCTAATAAGTGGATCTATATTTGGTTATAATTTATTAAAGTACTTTATAAATCACATGTTCTTACGAAAACATAGAACGAAATCCCTAGAGATCAGTGGTAGTTTTAACACGTTTGTTGAGGAAGGGAAAACAAATGCAGATAATTTAAAAAAAGCAATTGAATATATTACTATTCTATTTTTTAAATAAAATAGAATTAGATTTTTAACAATTATATTTCAATCATTAATTTCTACTAATAAAGTTTTCATCACTCCCATTAATGACACAAAATACAAACACTCATCCTGAATACTTTCGCAGTTAGTCTATCCAGAAGGTTTATCATGTCCTCATCTACCAACAATGACCTATCTGCTCGCTGTACTGTGCTGACTTGTGTGTCTATTAATGATGCTAGCAGCTGATAATAGATATCAGCAGGGTTCGCCATGGGGGACAAATTTCAGCAGAATGTCCAGGTTAAGGCAGACTTGGAAGAAAGGGATGGCAATTTACTTCAAAATAAAGAAACAAATAGAAGTCAATGAAAACCCTATGTATTAAAACAAAATATTGTCCAGGATAGTGCTTGAAGATGAGCTTTCCAAGTGGAGGGCACTCAAAATATGACTGAGATAAAACAGTTGACCCTAATGACATGGACGGAGTAAAACTTTCAGAACCATTCACTAACTCATGTTGTAAAACTCCAAAGGTAGCAACAAACTATTTATGACTAGTAAATTACTCCAGATTCAATTAACATTACTTTTATTGCATTCCTGTAGTAGTCACAAAATATAGCTGTGTGTATTGCTAAATGTGCCCTTTACAGGAAGATTCACCCGTGAGGTTTCCTCAAAGTCTCAAATTCTGTAACTTAGGAGCTACACTAATCCTTTTACTTGCTGATATAAAAGAATTAATCAGATTATTATTGTGTTAAAAAGAATATAAGAGATTAATTTGGCAGATACTCAAAATATAACACAAACACATTTTATTTAAGGAAGTCCAAATTTGTTCAGAAAAATAAATTGGTAATTACTAGTACTAGTTATAAATTACAAAATATACAATACCCAAAACACCAGTAGCATCTTTTTGTGGTGGCTTTGATTGGTATTTATAGATTTATCATTAATACATTAGTTCTGAAACTTGAAGCTTCCCAAAGTTTTTATATAATTTTGCTGTAGCCACCAGGGAAGGCATACTACTGTATTCAGACTCATAATAACCCTATAGGACAAAGTTGAACTACCTACCCCTATGGGTTTACAAGGCTGTACATTTTTATAAGAACAGAACACCTCATTTTTCTCAGAGCAGCTGGTGCAGTCAAACTGCTGGTCATGTGGTTACCAGCCCAATGTACACTACCAGGGCTCTAACTAGGGAAGAGAAAGTCCATAAAAACACATTACAATGCTGGTAGGTTTGGAATGCCATCCTTTTGCTTAACCTATGTGATGCCAGGTCTCCAGAGGAGAAATATAAGTATATAGTTCCTTTCAGAAACATTTTAATTAAAATGGTTAAATAAACTAGTTCGTTAAAATTAATTGGTAAAACATAAATATATAGAATACTCATTTCTTAAAAACTGAGAATTCACTATAGTAATATTTGAATGACTAAAGTATAATAAATAGTTTATATTACACAGTTTGTCAAAGAACAAAGTGTATTCTTATAAATATTTCAAATCAGACATAGAATTACTATTGTGATATTATTCTTATTATATAAATTCTCATTATATGGAGTTACCAAAATGAAATTATCATATCATATTTTTAAGACACAGTTTAAGAATATCATTTGGACCATCATCAACAAAATCATTAAGTCTATTTGGGTTGTGTGATCCAATAAGAATGTTTCATTTTTTAATTGGGATTTACAAGTAATGAAATAGGCAAAATTTCTTTAGAAATGTATTCAAAGTAAGATTTTTAAAAGATTTGCATATATACAGTTAAATATATTCTTAACCATCTTGGCACTTACAGTGGTCTTATCAAATTCAGCCTCTGATGATGTTGGTGACAAAGGACTTATGGGGCTTAGTGATGGAGAGCTCTCAACACTGGAGACATATTCAGGATCAGGAACATATAAAACCTATAAGAAAATATTCACAAAACGATTCAATAAAACCAAAATGTTAATAATCAGGCAGTATCTTATAAGTAAACGTTATGATGATTAAAAGACTTATAAATGTAACAAAAAAATGAAACAAATTATAAAGAAATATAAGATTAGCTTAGACAAATTTGAAAATATATGCTGTTGTGATAAGGTGGGCAAAAGTAATTTTCATATATTATTGGATTTCTTCTTAAAGGACAATTTGGCATTAGCTATAAAATAATTATGCATATAATCTTTGTCCCCACAATTGTTGTACTAGAAGTATGATCTAAAGAAATCTTGTATACATGGAAATATTGTATACATAGAGAAAGATATATACATATACTCAAGTACAAGGCAACCCAAAATTTTCCAACTAAAATTTTCAAAATAAAATTTTGAAAATTCTGGGTTGGCTTATACTCACGTATATATGATAGATGTCTACATATATATTCGTTACAACAATGTTTACAATAATAAAAAAATAGTAGACAACTCATTGTGTGACTAGTTACCTATGATTCATCACTGAATACACTACCCACATATAAAATAGATGGAGATAGAGCTGTGCTTTAATAGAGCATTTTTCAAGAACTTAAATTGAAAAAAAAAATTTTGCTGAATATTTATGGAACGAGATGTGAACTGATAATTGCATTTGCTTCTGGTTAAAAAAAAACTAGATGGTATGAAGTGGAAAGATAAAGTATCAACCTATCATGCTTTAGCATGTTGTATCATAATTATATATAGGCCTCTTCAAGCAATTTGTAAATGAAAGATTAATTTGAAAAATATATAAACTCACATGATTTATGAAATGGCTTAATTGAAGGGGTTCGTGGCACATACTACTTTGTTTTAAAAGCTAGTTAAAATACTTTAAAAACACAATTCAAAATTGTTTTAGTGTGCATTAGAAATGCATATGAATACAAATTATATAATTTTCTAATTATAAAGCCAATATAATTTGTTCAAAGCATGCATAAAATGATGTGCTAATATTTTATATTGCTAATACCATAATAGATACTTTGTCTTGCTACTAAAAATGTCTAAATGCCAATACAATAATAATAAATTTCAAAAAAGAACATTACCTGTCCTGTAACAACTGCTCGGGAGAATAATTTATTTAGCTGAACAAGTTCATTGGGTGTTGTATCAAATTTCAAGGCTATACTGTTCAAAGAATCCCTCGATTCAACCTGTTTCAAATAAAATAATTAATTATTTTAATATATTAAACCAGAAAAACAGTAGGAGATTTAATGAGCATTAATATATCTTAAGGACCAATCCTATGTTTAACTAATACACAAAATCTTTAGTTAACTGCCATAAAATTTTGTGATTTACTACCAAATAGTCTTAACATACTATGATACAGACCGCATGCTTTATAAGCATGTGTATCACAATTACATGTGGCCTCTACTTCAAGCAATTTCAAAATGAAAAATTTTGAAAGCACAAACATATTATTTTCATTTTACAAAAACTTAAAGTAGTATTTCTTTGAATAGTTCACAAAATATATGCAACTTAAACACACACACACACTTTTATTAGCAAAATACTCCTGACTAGACCATCTCAAAATGAAATTTCTACCAATCTCTATTTCCATTTACTGCTTTTTAGATGTAAAACTAGAAAATATATTTCAACCAAATTTGAATGGCCTGCTCCTGAATCATTAGTGTACTTTCAAGATAATATCCATCAGTCATATCTAAAGAAATCATATATCATGAAGTTTTGTCAGTCTTCCTAAAAGCAAAAGTTACTGAAAATAATTTATGAATAATCAACTTGTTCCTTCAGTGCCTTCAATATAGACATTAAGATAAGTCTGTAGAGTATAAAACCAAGTGCAAGTAAGTGACATTAGTTTAAATGGGTTTTATAGTCTAGTTGGAAAATAAGATAGACACAAATACATGTTACAAAAAAGATGAAAATAAATTTTAAATGGAACAAGTATAACAAGTTCCAAGTATGGATAAAGCACCATATGCTCCAAATGTTCCACAGAAGACTTTACAGAAGATAAAAAATTAAAGACTGAGCCTTGAAGAATAGATAGGATTTTGAGAAGTCAAGAAAAGAAAAAAGGACATTTCAACTAAAGAGACTAGACTGACATGGTTGAGTCTCACAGAACACATGTGGGGAATTCTACTTCTTCCAAACATTCTGAATACTCATAAAGCACAGATTCATAACAATGACAGAAAGGATACTAAGTTAACAAAGCAAAATGTAGTTTAATTGGTTTCAGGACTAAAGGAGGGTCCAGGAAAAAGAAACTAGAAAAAGAAGGAGATGATCTAGTCCAAAGAACAACGGCAGAAACAATTTTCTAAAAATTGTAAATGATTCTTTAGACCAAAAAAACAAAGAGCAAGATAAAAAAATGTGTAAATCCAGACTTATTGTACTTTGACTTCAGAACTACAAAGACAAAGAGAGAATCTTAAAAGCAGCCTGACAACAGAGGCAAATAGTGTTACATATAAAATCCTGCCACGGAGGTGTGATCTATGAGGAGATCCTTGGATGGAGATACAGGCTTAGCAAACATGGGAGGTTGTGTGGTAGTATATCCAGGAATATATATATATATACATATAATATATATTATGTATTATTAAATATAATATATACATTAATGTATATTAAATAGAAATAAATATAGGCTTGTAAAAAGATTTATGTACTTACCTTGGTACAAATAAGCCATGGATGTGATGGAACATACAGGAAGAAAAGTTAAGGAAACCTCTTAGACATAATTAAACACCTTGAGGGAGTGAATCACAGAGCTTGGAAGATCAGGATGAAAGTTTCACCAAGGTCAACTGGCCCAATACAGTTTACGAAGACAATATTATACATCCTGTTTTGGTGACTGGGGTTTTAAAATTTTGTGAACAGCCATCTAAGATACAATTGCTGGTGTCTCCTTTTCCAGAGTTAAGAATAATACTGAAAACCAAATGATATATGGAAATAACTAGTCCAATGGATAATGGACTTACAAACATCAGTATCTACGACTTCAGATCAGAAGAACTAGATGATGCATGACTATTACCAACTACTCTAAAAAGAATCACATTAAAGGTCCTGGATAGAATGGGAGAAAAAGATGAAATTGAACCCAGTATCCAAAAAAAGACCAGACTTATTGGTCAAATAAAGATCAGTGGAATCCACAAACAAAGTCACCATTCAGGTTTGCTACTGAACTTACACTTGTGATAGGAAAAGCAAACATTTAAGACCGAAGGGCAGCATTTACCCAAGGAGAGAGAATTAGGTAAAAAGGAGGAATGGAAATAGAAAACACTGGGAAAAAACGGATAAGTGGTTATACACTAAAGAAAATAAAATGGAGAGTTTATACAAAATGTACATAAATTGTTGAATGTAAAACTTATGATTTGTTCTGTAAACTTTTACCTAAATCACAATAAAAAATTTTAAATAAATTTCAGTAACTTTTAAACTACAATTCAACTTGAAAGCTTGTATTTTATCATTGACAAAACTATTATTATTTGTTTTCCTTGAAATTAAAAGCTCACATTATTAATATTCAGTAAAATGTTTGCAAAAGAAATAAAGGCAGCCTCAAACAAAGGGAAAAAAAGTCTGTAAGTTACCAAAACCTAAAGGACACAAGACAATATCTTCAGAGTGCTAACTGAAAATAATTCTGAACCCAAAAATCTCTACCAAAAAGTTAACTCACTGCCATTGAGTAGATTCTGAACCACGGAGACTCTATATAGTTTCTGACACTGTAAGTCTTAACGAGAGACAGCCTCATCTTTCTTTCAGAGCAGCTACCGGATTTGAATTGCTGACCTTATGGTTAAGCAGCCCAATGCCTAATCCACTGCACCAGCAGGGCCCTTTAGACAGCTAAACTACTTGGAGTAAGAGTGAAATGAAGATAGCTAAAAACATTGTAGGACTTTCTATTTATAGACAGTCACTGAAAGTATTACTAAATACCTTAAGAAAAAGGACACAGACTAAAAGGTGAATGTTGGTATGATGGTATAACTTACTACTTTGGGGAAGGCAGTTCCAGTAAGAAGGTTTAAGAATACTGAAGTTTTGAACTGCTGACCTTGCACCGAGGAACCCAATACAAAAAAAAAAAATCTTATCATTGTGAATGAGGGGAGCGCATGATGGGGACCCAATGCCCATCTGTAGACAACTGGACATCCCTTGCAGAGGGGTAGTGGGGAGGAGATGAGTCACTCAGGGTTCAGTGTAGCAATAA
>NW_022103896.1:32530857-32556053 GCF_000313985.2 Echinops telfairi
CCCTTTCCTAGGGGAATGGACAACAGAAAAGTGGGTGAAGGGAGACAGTGGTCGGTGTAAGACATGGGGTGAATTATAAATTATCAAAGGTTCATGAGGGAGGAAGGGTGGGGGAGGGGGGAAATGAGCTGATATCAAGGGTTCAAGTAGAAAGAAAATGATGATGGCAACTTATGTATAGATGTACTTGACACAATGGATGGATGTATGGACTGTGATAAGAGCTCTAAGAGTCCCCCAATAAAATGATTTAAAAAGAAACAAATAATAAAATTATAGTTATTTTTCAATGTCTACTCAATTCACATTGAAAATAAATTTACTTTGATTTTATAATTAAAATGTGCTTTATGTATGTATAGAAACAAACATGCACACACACATGATTATTTTAACTTTGCTCTTATTGGTAGGTGCCATCAAGTTGATTACCACTCAGAGAGACCCTAAGGACCACAGAATAAAGTACTGTTTGCAGGAGCGAGCGCTGAGCAGCCTAAAGTGTTCAAAGCTGGACACGGCTTACTTGAAAAATTCAGAAAGAGAACAGGGATACACAGTGTAGTATGGCATGGGGAAAGGGAGAGTGAAAAGAAAGCTGATAAAAAAAATTGTGGCTGAATTCAATTAATATGTGGAAGTTGATGATTTCATTCCACAGCAAGTGTTCAGCTATGACAAAAGCGGACACTTTGGGGGAAAAGATGCTCAATAGGACTTTCATTATTAAAGAGGAAAAGGCATTATCAGGCCACAAGCCATTGAAAAGATAAGCTCATTCTGTTGTGTGTGTTTTAAACTGAAACCCATGGGGTTTAAACAACAAAATACTGCACTGTTTTTTGATATTTAATGTACTATATTTATGTGTTTAGATGTTTTCGGGGATATTTCCACAACCTAGGGCTGCTGTGTTAAAGTCCTGAAAAAACTAATTTTTAAGTAATTGTTGGACCTCAGAACCATTTATTTGGCTTTCCACTAGTTTGTGGGAAAAATTTATTCAATTCTTTTACATTTTCATTGTTCAAACATGATTTGGAACTGAGTTCAACAATTGAAGTTTATCACTGTAATTACCCTGAAGGTTGTTGTCTTTATAAGCACGCTATAAGTGCTTCAAGTCCTCATTGTTTTCAACCATGTTGTGTCATCGGAAAATCACAAGTTAAATGAGTCTTCCTCCAGCCATGATATTTTCTTCTTTTTCATATAACTGAACTTATTTGATTATTTGTTCAACTTATAGATTTAAGAGTATAGTGTAAGGACATGATTCTGATACACAATTTTTTAAAACTTTAAATCATGTAGTAGCTTTTTGTTCTGTCTGAATGACTACTTCATCTAAGTAGTACAGAACACAATGGTCTGGATTTCTCATTCTTTGCAATATTACACGTAATTTGTTATAATACACACAGTTGAATACCTTTGCATAGTCAATAAAACACGGGCACTTCTTTCTGATATTGTCTGCTTTCAGTCAAGGTCCATCGACATCTGCAGTGAAATCACTTGTTCCACATCCTCTCTTAAATCTATCTTGACTTTTTAGAAATTCTCTGTCAAAGTACTTTTACAATGGTTTTTGAAGGATCTTTAGAAACATGTTACTTTTATGAGATATCAATTGTATTTTGGGGTAATTTATGTTCTCTATTGGATCAGTTTCTTTGGAATGGGCACAGATATCTTTTCCAATTGGTTGGCCAGGTCTTCCAAATGTCTTGTCATAGACCAGTGAACACTTCAGAGTTGTAGTCCTTTCCTGAAACATGAATAGGTATTCCATTAACTGCCAGAGCCTTTTTGAAGTGGTAGACACCAATTCTTTTTGACACAGTGGCTGTGTACGTCTTCCATCTTCTTTTGATGCTTGGTGGGTCTTCCAGTATTTGGTCCAAAGAACCTCCAATACTAAAAATGCAGGATTGAATTATTTTTCTTCAGTTCTTATACTTTGAAAAGTATCAGATGTATTCTTCTCTTTTGGGTTTTTAATTCTACGTCTCTACACATTTTATAATAATGCTTTACCTTGTCTTCTTAAGCTACCCTTTGAATTTTTCTGTTCAGTTCTTTCACTTTATCAAGTCTTCCTTTGGCTTTAATTATTTTATGAGGGGATTACCTTCCCTTCCCCCCAAAATGGAAATAATGCTCCCCTGGGCAGAGCTTTATAGTACACATTTTTCCCGCTAGGTGAACATCAAACAACTCCCTCTTGGTGTATCCAGTGGCATCACCTGGGAAGGTTCTCTCTGGTCACAGTGAATTTTTTTGTAAAAACAGTTTCATTCAAACTTCATTTTTTTTGTGATGGAAATTTAAGAGAAGAGTGTGCTGTTGTAAAATTTTGTTTCCTGCTAGGAAAAATGCTGCTGCAGAAACTGTTGTGAGGTTGAACACATCTTACAAGGACAATACTATGGGAAAAACTAAAGTGTACAAATGGTTTTCTCCTTTCAGAAAAGGTGAAATGTCAAATGATGAAAAACCTCATTCTGGATGTCCATACACATTCCATAACTGACAAAAATATTGACTCATAGTACATTTGGGGTTCATTCCACCAGATCAGATTGCTAATCAAGCTTTCTATTTAGTGGTTTTGAAAAGACTGCATAACTGTATGCAACAAAAAAAGGTCTGATTTGTGGAAGGCAGGGGACTGGTTTTGTCACCAAGACAATGCAGCTGCTCATGCAGCAATCTCAGAGCGCCAGTTTTTGGAAAAAAAACAGCATGCATCTCTTGCCCAATGCACGTTAATCACCTCACCTTGCTTCATGCAACTTCTTTTTGTTTCTGCAAATGAAGAGGGATAACATGAATGGACAGTGATTTGATGACATAGAAGAGGTGAAGAAAAAACCAAGGGAGGTGCTGTCAGCCATCCAAACACTTGAGTTTGAAAAATGTTTCCAAGAATGGAATTGCAGATTTGACAAATGTATTAAGTGAAATGGAAAACACTTTGAAGGCGATAAGATTGTTTTGTAAAAAAACTTAAACACATAGCTTTGAAAATAAATTCCGTTGTTTGGAGGGGCACCCCTCATATACTCAAGAGCAAGGCTCAGAAACTCTTCTGGCACCCATTTAGGATTTTTATTTCCTGTCTTTTTAATAACCCTTTGCTTTCTCTATGTTATTAGTGTTCCCTATGTCCAATCAGTTCAACATATAGAACACATAGTGTTCAATGTGTCGAATCTATTCTTGAGATGGTCTATAAATGCAAGAATATACTCAAGGTCATATGTTAGCTCTTATGGATTGGTCTTCATTTTCTTTGGCTTTAACTTGAACTTGCATGATTAATTTATTATCTTTTTCATGGTCAGCACCAGGCCTTGTTCTAATAATATTTTGCTCTTACCACTGTTTCTTCCCACAGATGTAGTCATTGTGATTGCAGGCATTCCATCCAGTGAGGTCCAGTAGAGTTGTTGTGTATGTTGATGAGAGGGGTATTTGTGATAAGTTGTTGGTCTTGCAACAGTCTACCATGTTAGCACTGGTATGTCTTTTTTTTTTTTATCATGAAGATGCTTTATAGCTATAGATTGCTTCATTTCCATCTTTCACAATGCAATCAACAATATTTAACAATGCATCTCGATAAAAAGTTTGAACAATTTCAGATTGAAGTTGGTAAAAAATTTTAATTTCATTTTTGATATTTGTAGTTGGTACATAAATCTGAATAACAGTCAATTAGTGGTCTTCCTTATAGGTGTATGGATGTTATTCTATCCCTTATAGTATTGCAATTCAGCATACACTATGAATTTTTGGTTTTGATGATGAAAGTGATGCTCTTCCTCTTTGTCATCCTCAGCATAGTAGACAGTCAAATTCAAAATAACCAATACTAGACTATTTCAGCTCCTCAAGTCATAGGATACCTAGTCTTAAGTGTTTCCTTTAAACTTTACAACTTCCAACTTTCCGAGGTTCGTATTTCATACATTACCCTTACAATAATTAACGGATGTTTGCAGTTCTTTCTTTTCGAGTTGTGTCCCACAAGCAAATGAGGGTTAGCTACATTTATTTCATTAAAGATAGCACTACCAGTTGGTGGAGGCAGCTTTCCTCAATCATATTGTGAGTGTCTCTCAAACTGAGGGGTTCATCTTTCAGCACTAAATCAGACAATAAACTGTTACTATTCAGGGTTTCATTGGCCATTGTTTGTTATTTTGTTTGTTTCATAGAATTAGATATCTAGGTACTTCTTTCTAGGCTGTCTTAGTCTAGAAACTCTTTTGAAACCTGTCTATCATGAGTGACCTTGCTGGTCTTTGAAATAGTGATGGAATAGCTTTTAGCATCACAGCAATATGCAAGCACCACAGTATGACAAACTCAGTGGTTCTTTAAAAATCTCAAAGTGTCAAATATACAGTATATTATTGAAGGATTTGAGTCAGTTTTAGAGACTCATGGAAAAATAACCGTTATTCAAAGTAAGCCTAGATATTTTCATGATGGAACAAATGTATAAATCTATGTAAAAAGAAAGGTTGTCTTCTCTTTAATAGTTATCTTGTAATAAATATTTAGGCAAACCAAAAACAGTATCTAATTCAAGCTCATTGAATATAGCTGCCTTAAAACTTGTTAATACAATTAAGTATGTAATATATTCAATCAAACATAAAAAGCATACCACGCACATAAATCTCTTTCTCACTTCAGTTTCCCATAGTAACCAGAAATGTGAAGAGCTGACTGCAGGAAGATTTGGGGGTCATTTCAAGAACAAAGCAGTCAGATAAAAGTTTCACTTTCAGAGCCAAAGAAACAGCTATAAATCAATGCAAATGATCTATTGTAAGAAGGATATTATGAAAGAGTAACATCAATTTATCTTTTAAGTATTCTAGCTGCCATTTTCATCATAATTAGCACTGCCAGAACATAAAAAGATCACATTCCTAATAAGTAAATATTTTCCTAAAAGCCAAACCTAATGAAAATTATAGGGTCTCTGTAACTTTGACTACTAGTAATTTATGATCTGTAGTAAACTAAGTTTGCTGGAATAACTACCTTTGTTTCATGCTTAATAAAATTTTATTTTAGGAAAAATGGCTAATACATAAGCTTTTAATTATGAATGAGACCTTTATAGAAAATGAAGTGCAGATCTGTAAAATCAGACAAATAATAATCTCTTATTTGTAGTATACACAGAGAATATCTTTACAGAACTGAAAATAAAACAGCACTTTCCAAAGCAAATAACTTACAGTATACTCAAGAGTCCCTTTAGGCTTCTGAAAAGACATTCTTCTTCCATCTTTTTTGTCTAGAGTCTTCTTTTGGCCAGTGTCTGAAAAAAATTGAGGCAGAAATCCTATTAAATTCATTTTCTTTTCAGAGTAATGTCAGAGATTGCTGATTAGAGCTCACTGGACAGATATTAATTCACTAGTTACACTGCTTGCTTCCTGTGATTCTCTGCTCTAGAAAACAACCAACTGCCAAAATAGGAAATGTATTCCTTCCCTCGGCTTGCTTTTAAGACCTGACCGGTATGAACCACCATAATAATTGGGAACCACTTCAACTCAATTATGGATGGTTTCTTTCAACATATCCATTCCAATTGTAAGGTATACTTAAATGCACACAGACCTACACACATACGAAGGGGACTTGAAAACTTTTGGGGCAAATGAAAAGATAATGGAATTTCCCCCAAGCATTTTGAAGTTCCCTCATATGGACATATAAATAGACACATGTAACATTAACCTCAGGAAACCAAGTCTAAGAAATATGAGTCCTCATGGGAGAAAATTTCTATGTCCAAAAGTCACAATTAAAGAAACTCTTTTCTATGAGATTATTTTAGCGTACTGTTTTTCTTTACACCATATGAAATAAATTAAGATGATACAATATATTAACCTACTTTGTGCATTTCAATCCAGATAAATTGACAATTCTTGCTCACTTGCTTATCAAGCCATTTCACTGGAACATTTACTCGTTTGAGTATTAAATTCTAAACATATTTTACCTACTATTAGTGTTAGCCCTCTTATCTATACAACTGCACATTCATCTCTTAAAAGGCTAATCAGATACGAACGGCAATTAATTGAAATACCACTTTTTTCTAAAACACTTTAAATTAAGTCTCTAAAATGCTAATTTAAATACTTTAAAAGTAAACAAGAGTAGCCAAATTAAACATAGTAAAATATTATATTCCCCCTCAATATCCTAATTTTTAAAAAATCTGTAGGTTTCCAAGAAATATTACCACTACCCTAGCTCAAATAATGTCAAAATAAACTTTTAATGACTTTTAAGAGACTGACAATTTGGCCAGATAGTTTATTGCTGCTGTTAGGTACTGTCAGCATCCCCATAGGGAAATGTTGGCTGTAATCATTACAGGAACGTATTGTAGCCAGGTCCTTCTCTAGCAGGACTGCGAGGCAGGGTTGAATGGTTAGTACCTGACTGCTTACTCACTGAGTTACCAGGGTCCCTAATAGTTTGACTAGATGCACATATTTCTCAGTTGGTATGGTTGTTTTTCCTAGTGAAGGAAAACACTGAATTTAAATCCAAAAATCAGCTCTATGCCTTAAAAAAAAAAAAACTGTCCTAAGATCACATCAGAATTGGAGGCTCATTAATAAAAACCTGCAATAACACAATCTTGCTTGCTGAAAAGGAGGAGAATTTGAAGCACTTACTGATGAAGATCAAAATTATATTCAGTATAAATTAAGGTAAACAAAAAATCCTCACAAGAGGACCAATAAACATCAAGATGAATGGAGAAAATATTCACGTTGTCAGTGACTTCACTTTACTTGAACCTACAATAAACTTGGGGAGGTGTGAGAGAGATTTTTTAATGTGTATTCAATGTGCATGTATGACCTATTTCAAAACAATAGTTTTTTTTTTTAAAAAGAAAATAGTCCTCGTTTCAATGAGTCCATTCTAGCTTCTAAGTAGTTGCTAGGATACCTGATCTGAAATAGTACTGCCTCTTCATTAAGAACATGGGCCCTGAGTCAAATGGACTTAGATGCTGGCTCCATCACCTATTAGCATATGATGGGAACCAATTCCCTTAGCTTCGCTGTCCTTCAAGCTTCTCCTCAACTGTAGTAGACAGAAGTCAAGAAGCTGAATCTGGGTGAACAATTTGCCTAGAATATTGCCTGGAACCCATTACAAAACCAAAATCAAACTCATAGCTAATTCCAACCCTATTAGAGTTTCCAAGGCTGTAAATCTTAGAGGGAGCAAATAGCCTCATATATCTCCCAGAGAGAAGCTGGTGGGTTTGAACTCCCAACCTTGACATTAGCAGTCCAATACTTATCAGACGGTTCCATCAGTCCTTGGTAAAAACCTACTGCCATTGAATTGGTTCTTACTCCTAACAACCCTGAAGGACAAAGTAATACTGCTCCTTAAGGTTTCCGAGTCTGCGAGTCTTTACCAAAGCAGACAGCCTCATCTTGTTCTCCCTCACAGTGGCTGGTGGATTTGAACCACTGGCATTGTGGTTAACAGCTTCATGCTTAACCTTCTGTGCCTCCAAGGATCCTTAATGGAAGCCCAAGGCAGCAAAAATGGTTAATCATTCAGCTACGAGCCATAATATTTGTGGCACAAATCTGTCAGATACCTTGGAGGAAGTTCTGAGCATCTACTTCAGAACAATCGTAGCCATTGGAAACCCTATGAAGCACAGTCTACTCTGAGACACTTGGCATTCTCTAAGTCAGAATCAAATAGAAGACAAGTAGTTTGGTGTATATACAAAAGGGTGTCAGAGTTCACAGAAAAATGAAATTAAAAACATGAAACTTTTTCATAAACTTTTTTAAGCACCCTGGTATATGTGCCTCCAATAAATACACATGCAAAAATTATTCACTGCAGTTTCTTTATAATGGGAAAAATTAGAAAGCTAAACACCCTGTACATAAAAACACTGGTTAAATAGTCTACAAAACTGAGTCCTCTTGCAAAATTTCCCAAGAACTCTGATAGGTATAATTATGTGAAGAATATTTTAGTCAATGAGTAAAGCCAAGCTTAAAACGTAGGCAGTTACATGCAATCATTTGCTTACTTTTATAAGACTGGAAGAAATCAAAACGAAATTGGTTAAGTAAAAGAGTGGGTGGGAATGGAATAGAAAAGAGAGAAAGGAAGGGATATTTCTGAGGAGGAGTTTTGAAAAGTTTGTGGAAAAATTTCATTGTCTTTTGATTACATTTATCCATGAACCCCTTGAAGCGCCATCATACTGTTCCTTACTCCAGGGATTCAAGTTTTACGTATTAAAAAATAAACTTCAATAGGAAGAAGTGGAAAAAGTACTCTGAATTTGTATATATAAACAACAACAATTCAACCTAATTACTAAATAACTTTGTACAAAGAATTGTCTATATATATTTTTGACTGTGCCAAAAAAACAATAGAATTATTAGGTGGTCTTATTAGCTGTGTCATATTCTCATTTTTCAAAGCATAGGAATTCTCAAAAGTATTTTATGTGTTACAGAACTGAACAAATGATGTTATTAGGTACCAAGCTTCTCACTGGGGGGAAAAGATGATTAAAATCTATACACATACAAGGTAGTACTCACCCCAAAACAAAATTCCCTCCCCCCAAGCTATAAATTTATTTATTTTTTTTACAAAACAATCTTATCACCTTCAAAGTACGCTACATTACACTTAATATATTTGTCAAATCTGCAATTCCATTCTTGGAAACATGTTTGAATGGCTGACAGGACCTCCCTTTTTTTTTAATTCACCTCTTCTAAGTTCTCAAATTGCTGCTCTTTCACATTGCCCCTCTCCATTCATGGAAACAACAATTAAGTCACACAGAGCAAAGTCAGGTGAGTAAAGTGCATGTGGTAAGAGAGGTATGCGTTGTCTTTTTTTTTGCCAAACACTGGCACCCTGAGGTGGCTGCATGAGCAGGTGCATTGTCGTGGTGGCAAAATCAGTCCTGTCTGCCACAAATTAGACCTTTTTGCTGCACGCAGTTATGCAATCTTTTCAGAACCTCTAAGTAGAAAGCTTGATTAAGAGTCTGACCTGGTGGAACAAACTCCAAATGCACTAACCTCCTCACATTAAAAAAAAATGACAGGGAAATAGATATAAGTACATATATTTATAGATTTAATATTAAGGAAGCAAATGGACGTTGGGCCTCTACTCAAGTACTCCCTCAACACAAAAACACTTTTTTCTAATAATCCGGCACTCTGAGATGTTCACCTTCCCGACAATATCGTTGGAAGACAAAGCTGGTGCATAAGCAAATGTGTGAAGAAAACTGATGTTGCCTGGCTATCAAAAGCTATAGTGTCTGGGGTCTTAAAGGCTTGAAGATGAACAAGTGGTAATCTAGCTGAGTAGCAACAAAGCCCACATGGAAGAAGCACACCAGCCTGTGTGATCATGAGGTGTCAATGGGATCAGGTATCAGGCATCAAAGACCTAAAGCAAAAAATAACGTGAATGAGGCGGCGAGTGCGAAATGGAGGCCCAAAGCCAATCTGTAAGCAATCGGACATCCCCTTACAGAAGGGTCGTGGGGAGAAGACGGGTCAGTCAGGGTACAGTATAGCACCGATGAAACATACAGCTTTCCTTTAGTTCTTTAATGTTTCCCCTCTACCCCACTATCATGACCACAATTCTACCTTACAAATGATGTTTAAAAAAAATATGAGCCTCGACTTGATCTTTGATTTCACTTGAGCTTTTGAAGGATAGGTCACAATGGTGTCTTCCACTGGCTTGACTGATGTTTCCAGGTCATAAGAATAGCACCATGACTTCTCACCAGAAATAACCTTGGAAAAAATTCTGAGTCACTTCGGAGCTGATCTTTCAAAGCACAGCATGTCTCCACTCAAGGCACTTTCTCCTGGTCTGTCAGAACCCGAGACACAAATTTAACAGCTTCCCTTCTCATACTCAAATCTTCAATTAAAATTCACTGAACAAGCTCCAAGCCAGTCCAGGTAACTTCACCATCTCTTCAATAGCCCTTCATTGTCCTTTGAGCATAAATGCATGCATTTTGTTGACATTTTCATCCATTTGGGAAGTTGACGGATGTCCAGAACTAGGTTTGTCATCATTTATTCTTTCACCTTTTTTGAAATGAGAAAACTACTTGTAAACACTTACGTTTTTCCCATAGTGCTGTCCTTGTAAGATGTGTTCAACATCACAAAAGTTTCTGCAGCATTTTTCCCCAGCAGGAAACAAAATTTCCCAACCACATAATGTTCTCTTAAATTGGCTATCACAAAAAAGAGGTTTGAGCAAAACTGCTTTTATGAAAAAATTCACTGTGACCAGAGAGAACCTTCCCAGGCAATGCCACTGGGTGCATTAACTCAGAGGGAGTTGGGAGATGCTCACCTAGCAGGGAAAATGTATACTATAAGAACTATGCCCAGCAGAGCTTTTTTCCTGTTTTATTTTGGTACCCATCTCATATATCCTGTTTTCTATATTTATACCTTCATTTATATATTCTTTCATTTATATCTCTCTTTCCTGTGTAAATATGTGTATATCATATACATATATAGATAACTATATCTATAGATCATGAAGATGAGGAACTCTTCATCATTACAATACCAACTAAGAAATGAGTAATAATAAAATTAGAAAATCCTTGGCAAACAAAGTGGTAATAAATAATGTCTTGGAGAAAAATGGCAGTCTGGTTGAAATTAAAACTAAAACACTTTTCTGGAAAGGAAAGGCAATTTGCAAGTTGGGAATTACTAAATCCAGAGAATTCTGAACTAAGTAATCCAAGATGGCAGGATCAAAGAGCCTCACACAGGACAGTACAATAACATTCAGTGATTGATTGACATTTAAATATTGGTTACAAATTGAGTGGGCAACATCTGATTGATAGATTACATATATTATTGAAGTAGTTTTTGTTCGTCTTTTAAGTTCTAAAACATTCATTACATTGGGTACATCTGGTTTCATGTACATCATGAGATCCTTTTTACAGGAGTGAAGGAAGAAAAAGCATATTTACACCTGATCTCTGCCAAAAGGCCAAGAAGCGATACAATCATATTGAAAAGTTTATAGTGATTGACCCAATGCCCATCTGTAGACAACTGGATATCCCTTGCATTGGGGAGGGGATGAGTCACTCAGGATTCAGTGTAGCAATAATGAAACTCACAACCTTCCTCTAGTTCCTAAACACTTCCTCCCCCCAACTATCACGATCCCAATTCTACCTTGCAAACCTGGTTAGACCAGAGGATGCACAGCGGTACGGATGGGAACTGGAATCTAGGACAGATGAACCCCTCAGGACCAGCGGTGAGAGTGGTGATACGGGGAGGGAAGGGGGGCTAGGAAGGGGGAATCGATCACAAGGATCTACATATAACCTCCTCTCTGGGAGATGGGCAACAGAAAAGTGGGTGAAGGGAGAAGCTGGGCAGTGTAAGATAAGATAAAATTAAAAACTTATAAATTATTAAAGGTTAATGAGGGAGGGGGAAACGGGGAGGGTGGGGGAAGGGGAAAAAGGAAAATGAGGGGCTGATTCCAGGAACCCAAGCGGAAAGCAAATTTTGAGACTGATGAGGGCAACAAATGCATAAGTGTGCTTTACACAATTGATGTATGTACAGATTGTGATAAGAGTTGTATGAGCCCCAATAAAATGATTTTTAAAAAAGTTTATAGTGAGTAAGTATTTCTTCTGAGAAATGTTTTGGACCTGCTTTTTTCTGAGCAGGGTATATTCTTAAGCAAACAATCCAAGCAAAATCATTGTTTGTTTTTTCACTGTTTACTATGTAATTTTCTCAGGGTATAGTTGCAAGTTAGAGCTACTTTTATTTCAAAACAAACTTTTTAGTCTCAGATCGTAACACAGTCACTACCTTATGTTGGAAATCCTAAGTTAAACTGAGGTCTTATTTTCTGATTTGGAGAAAATCCATAAATTAATGTACAGGTTATTTACATAGTCTCCTTGAGAGATTACAGAGGAATAAAAAGAGACATGGCACTTTACAGAGGGGAAGAAAAAGCTTTAGATAATACAATCAATAATGGAACAAATTACTAACTTGTTTCTTGACTTGATAAAAGAAAAATATAACATTACATAAGCAATATGCTCACCAAAAGTGCATCATCTTAATCAAATCAGAAGGAAACATTAAACAAACTCACCCCGAGGGGCAGTCTACAAAGCAATTGAACTGTTAATAATGTCAGTAACACGGATGACATGGAGAGGTAAGGAGCTGCTTCCAGTGAAAGAAAACTACAGAGCCATGAAAATGCAGTGCAAGGGAAAAACCTAGAATGAATCTTGGGTCAGAGGGAAAAAATTGCCATGAAGCCATTTCTGAAATGTCAAAAATGAGAGGTCTATATTAGATAATAGTGTTATATGTATATATCAAGTTCCTTACAGAAGCTAATTCTACTCTAGTGAGGCAGAAAAGTCTTAATTTACTACACTGAAGATTTGCTATTTTAATTTGCTTTCCTTATAAGACAATGGAATTAAAAAATATTTTTAAATAGCAATCTATTTTTGTTATTACATAAATAGCCAAGTAAGACTAAAACCACTTGATTTTATGATTTATACTTCTAAATGCCAATGCAACTTGTTTTTGTTGCTGCCAAGCAGAACCTAATTCACATCAGGCCCATGTGTAAAAATTTTCACACCAGAATCCAAACCTGCTCCTCCATAGAGCTATTAAGGCTATCTATGACCACGTGGAAACATATTATTAGTCTACAGATTACTTCTAACTAATGATGTACACATTTCCCTTCATTGGTTTTAGAAGTAACATGTACTTTGCCTAACGGCTTTTCAATCTGTGCTTCATAATTCTGAAGAATTTTGTAAGCATTTACAACTGCAAATTTAGAAAAGATGCAACTACACTATCATTTTTAAGAGTTCACCAAGAAACGCAATTCAAGCAAGAAAACTAAAGTACCAAGTTCCCAGTTTAAAGTCTGAAAGTCAAATAGCAAATAACCACTTTAATAATTTAAGACTCCAAAATGTTTTGTATTAATTGCTTCTATTATAAAAATAGTTCTAAACATTAACGATAATATATATCTATTCAAGTATGTTTCTGTGTTAGACAGGGTTCTCTAGAGAGATAAAACCAAATTGCTGATAATATATTTATTTATAAAGATAATTAGATATAATACAAGAAATGAACGGTTAAATTATAAAGCACTACAAATGGCTTACTGCAACTCACTCCCGTGAGTGAGGGTTGTGAGAGACTAGCAGTCCTTCAAGTCTAGTCTCCTGTCAGATCTTCCTCTATTTATAGAGAGAGCTAGGCTATGTCAGTACAGCAGCCAATCACAAGGCAGATCACCAACTGCCAGTCAGGTCACCAACCGCCAGTTCCCAGCTCCAGAGATGTCTTAAAGGGACCTCAACTTACAGCAACACAGTCCACAGGCTAGGCGTCCCACAGGTAATGTAACCTTTAAATTGAGGCACAGAATAAGCAAGGCAGCCGCACACTGGTCCGATAATCAGAGCAAGAGACAAGACGAGGCTCACCAAGCCATTTATCTCTCTGCCCTTCAGTTAATCCCACTTGTGTTTATTGGCCAGGCTGGCACAATAAACTATCTCAGTTTCTCATCAATGAAATCATATAGAATGCCAAGAAATAAACATATCACTCTCGAGTATACATGAAGCTACAATCACATAATCAAAATATTTAAGAGTTGAAAGTTACCTGTTATTGCCTAGTTCAGCTTCCTACTAGACTATAAAAATCTACTTTATAACCTTTTACAGGCAGTTAAAAGTATCTCTTGCTTTTCAAAAGTTTGCTTTATGACAGTTCACTCTTGATATACTTATAGGTTTTAATAAGGTGCTTTAATAATGCAGCCCAAAGTATTTTCTAGAATTTATTGACAGAGGAAAGGGTGACGAAACTTTATCTCAGGTACTTTGGACTTGTTGTCAGGAAAGACCAGCCCCTAGAGAAAAACATTATGCTTGGTAAAGTGAGAGGCAGAGAAATCAAGGGAGGTCCTCAGTGACATGGACTGACACAGCAGTTGCAACTGTGGGCTCAGAGAACAGTTGTGAGACTGGCGCAGGACTGGGCAGTGTTTCATTCTGTTGTACACAGGGTTGCTATGAGTGGGAAAGGACTGGAGGGCACTACACAATAATAGTGTGCTTCCTTCTTTTACCTATTGTGGTAGTTACATAATCTGGTGTCTATTTGGGATTTGAAAGGATTAAGAGTGCAGGGGTGGAGTCTAGTCTGTTAATAGGGTCAGTCTGTTAATGAGGCCTCTGTGTGGGCATTGTCTTTCCTTAAGGATTATGGGGATCATGGTATTTTCCTCCTAGGAGGTGGGAGACACTTCTCTCTGCTCACTCCTTGGGAGACTTTGTAGCTGACAAGAAACATGGAACTCTGCTAGTGCCCTGCCCTGGTGAAGCCATGTGGAGACCCCTGCCAGTGCTGAGATGCTTACAATGTCACTGGATCAAAAGACTTTCTACCCACTGGCCTGTGATCTTCCTGCATTCGGCATCATTGCATGTGTTTCATGAATCTGAAGAGGACTTTATAGATTGGTATCAGACATATGAGATAATATCAGACTTATGGGCTTGTACTGGACTGGGTTGGGATGTTTTCTTAATGTACAGTTACTCTTTGATATCTCTCTCTCATACACAGATACATGTTTATGAATTTGTTTCTCTAGTCTACCTGGACTGACACACCTATGCACTATCTAAAGCATGCTGATAATTTGTCAGCATATCAGAACTTTTAAATAATCCTCTCTATAAATTATTTCTAGCCCAAATGAACTATAGTGAAAGAAAATACTCCCTTGAGTTCAAGTTTCTAAAATATGTTGGTTAATTACTGATTATGAATAAATGCTTCATGTGTGCTTGAAGAGAATATATGCACTATACATATGTATATACATGCATGCTTCTCATCCATGAGAAATTTGATGATCATGTTGTTCTAATCACCTCTATCTATATTTATTTGAATTTTGTTTCCCTGCCTATGTTACTAATTAAAAATAAAGAGTCAATTTTTATGCAAAAAAAATCTGAGAAGCACTGTTGGTAGGACATTTGAAGGAATCACACTTGAAGAATGAATAATAGAACAGGCTTCTCTATCCAACTCGTAACTTGTGACAATAACATCAAATCTTTGCCCAAAATGAATACATTATTCCTTATGACAGAGTTTATTTTTGTTACTAAGTACTGTTTACTCACACTGAGGAAAAACTCCATTGATGCAAGGCCTGAATTATGAAATATGAGCAGAAGTGATATGTGCCCATCAGTATAATGCACTATACTTTCTTGAGTTGAAAGAAAACTCAAGAATGTTCCATATAAAAGCTGTTTCGTCAACATAAATCTTACACACAAAAATAATTCCTATAATATACACACACACACACACATACATGACTACTCTCATTTCTGCTTCTGGTTAAATAAAAGTACTTCTAAGATAAAGATTTCTCCAAAGATTCATCATGAATAGTTGCTAAGGGGAAAAGAACAATCTCAAGCTTGCTTGGGTAATCTTTACTGAAGTATATTTAATTCAACAAGACAAAAATTATGTAAAAATAAAGATACTAGGAATTAAGAGAACATAATAAAAGGGCTGATGATGAATGCTGAATAAGCAGTTATGAACTATGGCTGAAAAACTAATTTTGAATATTATAAACATGAAAAATGTAAAAATAGTATAATGTGTAAATATCAAGGAGTGAGAAGAAAAATGGGAGATGAACCAGCTAATGTAATTTCATGGCAAAGTAAGTATATACCACCTACAGCTAAAACCCACCATCTGTCTATTAGTCTAAGCAGCTCAAGTGGGTTTGAGATGGGCTGGTGAACACCAGGTGAGTAATCCAAACCTGCCAGCTACTCTATGATAGGAAGATGAGGCTTTCTGCTCTCACAAAGATTTGTAGCCTTGGAAATGCACAGGGTCAGTTCTACTCTGGTCTATGAGGTCACTATGAGACAGACTCACCCTGATGGCAGTGAGTTTGAGTTTGGGCTATCAGTTTGCCCAGCTACGGTGGTTTATGTGTTACTATGATGCTGGAATGTATGCCTCTGGTATTTCAAATATTAGCAAGGTCACTCATGGTGATGCTTCAGCAAAGCTTCCAAAAGATTAGGAGGAACGACCTGATGGTCTGACAACTTCTGAAAATTGGTCAATAAAAATTTACTAGATCACAAAAGAACATACAATGCTAAAAGATGAACACTTCAGATTGGTAGGCAACTGAATATAACTGAATAAAACTAGGTACAACCTTAATAAAGTTGATGGAGTAAACCCTTTGGGACAATCACTTACTGATTGTGGCACAATTTACTATGAGAGTAGCAGCTGCAGACATCCATTAGTAATTGGAATGTGGAACTTACAAAGTATAAATTAAGAAAAATGGGAAATCATCAAGATGCAAGATCAATATTCTAGGTGTTTGTAAGCAGAATTGGCCCGATATTGGCCATGATCAATTTGACAATCATTACAGTCTACTATGCTGGCAATGACAAATAGAAGAATAAAGATGTTGCAGTCATTGTGAAACAAAACCCTTTATGATCTATCCTGAAATAAAATGTGATCAGTGATATGTTCACCCATACACCTACAAGAAAGACCAAGTAATACAACAATTATTTAAATTTATATACCAACCACAAATACCAAACTTAAAGAAATTGAAGATTTCTCCCCCTTCATGGGGATAAAAGGATAAAGATAAGAATATAAAAGATAAAAAGATCTTTCTAGTATTCTTTGCTTTTGGCCAAGCTCCATTGACTTCAACAATCATATCTTCTTCAGAATGCAGCTTAAACTTTTGGAAATTCCCTAATGGTGTGTCCAGTCAGTAACACAGGGTGACCCTATGTACCACAGCATTAAACACTGGAGGGCTCTGGGCTGTCCTCACAATTGTTGGTCTACTTGAACTCACTGTTGCAGCTATTGTATCAATCTATCTTGTTGAGGGGCTTTTCCCTTTTACATGGACCTTGTACTTCTCCAAATATGATGTCCTTCTTCATGAATTAGTCCCTTCTGTTAACATGCCTTAACTATATGAAAAGTCTTTCCATCACTTTTAAGAAGCAGTCTCATATTTCTTGTGTTTTTTCTTTTGGAAATTCCTAGTATTTTTAATATTCTTGCCAATATGATTTTCATTATCCAATGTTTACATGTATATGGAGTGACGGAGAAAACGGCTCGAGTCAGGTACACCTCAATCCTCAAAGTGACATCTTTGCTCACCTAAAACATGTTTTTGCTGAAGATCTGTGCAGAGCAATGATACAGACTTTGACTTCTTTACTGCTGTTCACATAAGGATTGATTGTGGATCCAAGCAAAATGAAATCCCTGGCAACTTCAATTTTTTCCTCCATTCACTGTGACATTGTTTACTGATCTAGTTCTGATGGTTTTCTTCATGTTAAGGTGTAATCCATATTGAAAGCTGTAGTCTTGATCATCATCACTAAGTGCTTCAAATCCTCTTCCATGTAGCAAGCAAGATTGTGTCATCTGCATATTGTTAATGAATCTTCATCCAATTTTGCCTGCACATTTTTCTTCATATACTCTACTTACTCTGATTATGTGCTAGACATGCAAATTCCATAAGCATGGGGAAAGGCACATACCTGACACACCTCTCCTGGTTTTAAACCATGCAGTATTCCCTTGTTCTATTTGAACCACTGCCTCCTCATCTGCATAAGCACAATGATGTATTCTGGAATTCCAATTTTTCTTAGTGCTGTTCCCAATTTGTTATTATTCACATTGTTGAATGTTTTTGCATAATCAATAAAACACAGGTAACTTTCTTTTCTTCTTTTAGCAGAGAGTTATTTCTGAGAGTTAAATAAGTATACAAGTGCACAAGAATACTAGACAGGTACATAGTAAACTATTATTTTATGTACTCATCGATTTTTCATGATATCAAAAGTGAACTAGCAAAAGGAATATAAACATCATTCTTCAAGATTGATTCAGCTTTTAGGGTTTTCTGGATATGAAGACTGATTGCAATTAATTCTGTTGCAGAATTTGTCTTATTGAGTTTGTGATTTGAATCATGGACTCAGTAAAATGATTTAATAAAATCTCTAGGGTTGTTCTTAGACTATAAACTCTTTATAAGGATAGAAACCTTTTAAATTCAGCCCTGCATACTCCTACAGCTGCTAACAGCAAATAATTTAACAAACTGAGAGATATGCAGAATTCAGATAAAAGAAAATCTCAAAATCTTAACTTAGAAAATTAAAAAAATCAAGAATAATCATTTAAGAAATGTCAATTAACTTATTATAAAAGTTTTTCCACTAGATACAAAATAATTTAATCTATTAAAATTTAATGTTTCAAATTTAATTTACCTTGTTACTCATAAACAGTCTTTACAAATGCACACACAGACACATAAATACGAGGAGGTTTCAAGCAGTTTGTGGAAAAATATAATTAGGATAATGGAGTTTTCCATGAAAATTTGAAGTCCCTTCATACATATTCTATAAATCAGAAAGGCTTCAGGAGCCTAGTTTAATGATTTGCAAACAAGGTCCACCACAGCTGGTATTTTAAAAAATAACAAATGGCCCACATTCAAAGTTAAAAGAACCGCTGATTATTGGGGTCAGCACTTCTACACAGAAGTCATTTTATTTCCTAAAAATAAGACACTTGTGTGCATCAAAAGACTTCATCAAAAGAGTAAAAAGAGAACCCATGGATTGGGAAAGTATTTTGGCAATGACATACTGGATAAGGGACTAGTATCTAAATCTATAGAATTTATTATTGGAATCAGCATTTTCACAAAGAAATAGTCATTTTATCTCCTGAAATAAGACACTTCATACATTAAAGGCATTCATCAAGAGAACAGAGATTCCACAGACTAGGAAAAATTGAGGTCAATGAAATAACACATAAGGGATGAATATCTAAAATCTACAGAAAACCACAACTCAGAAAGAAAAAGAGAAGTAACCTAATTAAAATTGGGTAAAGAGCATCAACAAATAATTCACCAAAGGATACATCCAAGTAGCCAAAGAACATGAAGAAATGCTTGTGAATCAATAGCCATTTGAAAGTTGCCAATCAAAAAGTGAGATGCCACCTCACACTGGCATCAATAACAAAGTTAGAAAAAAAATGCTAGAGAGGTTGTGGAAAGACTGAAACTTTCATAGATTGCTGGTGAGACTATAAAACTATACAACCTCAGTGGAAAACAGTATGGGGCTTCCTGAGAAGAGAAGTATCAAACAACCCAGCAATCCCTCTACTATGTATATATCCTAAAGAAATATGAAGCAAAGCACATTAGCAGGAGAATGGATAAATTAACTTTTACACAAAATAAAAGTAAGTACCCACTATGGAATATACACAGCTAAGGAATAATGATGAAACATGCAAAACCTCATGACATGGTTTTGAGTACCTTCTACTGAGTGGTTAGTTAAACACTAAAGGCAGTATGTATGAAACCACTGATTTTTTTTTAAAAAATCGAGATTAAAGTATTCATACTAAAAGAAATAGATCGTGTTAGTTACCAGAGGTGGGAAGGAGAGGGGGAAGCAATAGGCTAGAGAACAGGTTCTCAAACATATTTATCCTACTGCCCCTTTTTCAGAAGCAAAACCCAAACCAAGAACAGCCTCGCCTCCCCTCATACTCAAGGGTAAAGGGCAGGTATCTTGTTTTGCAGCCCTACTGGATCACCACAGCCTTTCCCCACTTTGGGAAACAATGGGCTAGATGGTAACTCATTCCCATAAAATTGATACCAATCTCAGATCATAAAGACAACTTTTTTTTACTTTAAATCATGAAGTAGCTTTTTGTGCTGTCTGAATGACTGCCTCTTTATCTGTGTACAAATTCTACATGAACACAATGGTCTGGATTTCCCATTCTTAGCAAAATTACATGTAAGCCCTGTCTTCCTCCCTTGGATCAGGGAGGTGGTTTCGAACTGCTGATCTTGGAGATCCCAGTCCAATGTGTAACCACTATCCCCCATCACAGTTCTAGAGGATACACAGGGGCTAACTTGAGTAAAGGGGAAAACAATATCCTACTAGAGGAAGAACCAAAGAGAAGGGGGGGGCACAAAATATTGGGAGCTTTGTTGTTTAAATTGACTACAAAAATGATTTGAAATGCAAACTCCCACCTAATGCACAAAAAGTTAAAACAAAACAAAACATACAAGTAGTCATTTTAGAAGAACTGATATCACTATTACTTTGATTGCCATTCCCACTTTCATAATCTTTCCATCAAAGGGAAAAGGAGGAATAGGATGGAAAAATGGGCCACTGTTTATATCCCTTCTAGTAGGATGCACACAAAAAAAGGGCATTTGTAAAGATTAGGTCACATCCCCCCTTCACTCGATTTGCAACCTAGAATGGAAACAGGAGATAATCATTTGGGTGGGTACGGTAGTTACATAATCTGGTGTCAATTTGGGACTGAGAGGATTAAGAGTACAGGGTGGAGTCTAGTCTGTCAATCAGATTATAGCCAATGAGGCCTGTGTGGGCATGGCCTTCTCCTGAGAATTCTGGGAACTCCTGTATTTTCCTCCTTGGAGGCAGGAGACACTTCTCTCCCTCTGCCCACTTCCTTGGAGACTCTACTGACAAGACTCAAGGCTCACTCTTTGAGATGACGCTTTACAGACAAGACACATGGTGCCACACCCTGGGAGCTGGAGAAGAAACATGGACCTACTCAGATGCAACCAGACCTCTGGAGCCAGAGAAGCCATGTAAAGACCCCTGCCAACGCTGAGATGCTTACAACACCCTGGAGACTTCCAAGCCACCGGCCTGTGATCCTCCTGAATTTGACATCATTGCATGTATTTTGTGAGTCTGAAGAGGACTATACAGATTGGTATGGGACATGTGAGCTAATATTGGACTTAGGGACTTGATCTGAACTGGGCTGGGATGTTTTCTCAATATTCAACTGCTCTTGTATATAAACCTCTTTCTTATACATATGTGTGTCTATGAATTTGTTTCTCTAGTCTACCCAACTAACAGAGGTGGTGTTTTAAAGTGAATGGGATTGGAATTTCAAAATCAATTGACTCAGTTTTAGAAAACCAAAAGATATTATTCCAATTGGCAAAACTTTATGGAGAATAATTTAAATATGGATAATATATTTTTAAAGATCTTACCACTGAGAGAAAAGGGAGCTAACAATTGGGGTTGTTTATGATTACAAGCTATTTCATGATCATATTAAAATAAGTTTAGACTCTTTAAGTCAATGTACATTTATTTGTCCTTATTTATTTATTTATTTATTTATTTATTTATTTATTTATTTATGATCTGCTAAAATAAACATTTTCAAAGTCTAATCAATATGGAATTGCTATTTATATACTTCACCAAAGAGCTATACTTAAGGTAATTTTTAAAAGTCAGATCATAATTTAACCATCAAGCAGAAACTAGCATTGTGTTGTACAGTAAGATGTTTCCTTTTTAATTTTTATTAACTAGAACAATGACCTGATAAAAATCCTAATTCCATCGAAGTCTCAATTATGATTTTTCTTAAGGAAGATAACAATATCAAGGCCAGTAAAAACTTAAGCTAGCAAAAGCTAAGGCAGCCACCTGGGAGAAGAGAAAGGCCAATAGTTTAAAAGTCCCAGACAAATGGTTTGCTAATAGACACAGTAAAACTAGATTTTATTTAAAGTTAGTCTGGTTAATCCTCAATCTGTTGACAGTAAAATTATTTCCTCAACAGAATTATTGAATATGGCATGGTGGAGGGCAAGATCACAAACAACAAATGGGGTCTTGGCGTGCAGCCAATCTACAATCTATACAGAAATTCTGCTTCAGTACACAGGAATTGTCAAAGAATTAAAGTAAACGTGATAGACAGCAAAAAACTTGAGCTGTTTTTTAAAACACTGATAATAAGGTAGTCACAAGCAGAAGAAATCTTTCACACACACTAATAGATCATCATTCTGACGAGTACAAATACAAAGAACTACCCTATACCCAAAACCCATCTAGTACGCAGTTAGCTGCAAAGAACAACATTCTTTTTAAGTCACGCTTCAAAACGGTTTAAACTGATTTAGTCATGGCCAAGAGAACACAACTAGAGAAGAATGCGAAGTCTAATGAAAGTCAGAATAGGAAAAATTTCAAGTAGAAACTGTGGAACAGAGACGTGGAAGAAGAGCAATGACTAATTTCAGGAGTTTGATATGGAGGACTGTGGAGGGCAGCACATTCAAATTGGCTTAGATAGGTACCATCTTTGAGCTGGGCACCATTGTTCTTGACTCTGCTTCAAGAGTTTTGGTTACTATGCAATGTGCATGTTGCCCTGGCTTTCATCTGATGGAGAGGCTAAGTAGGCTGTCTTCCTGTAAATGTTCCAGTTCTGGTTATCTTCCCAGTTCATTGACATTTTACAAATTCGGATCTGCTCTGTTTTCACTTGCCCATGAATAAATTGGGAAGAACTGGTTGGAAGTCCTTCTTGAAAGTAAAAGTATCTAAAAGTTGATGAAGAACCATTTACATTTTCTTTAAATACCCATGCACTGCCTTTCATGAGTCAACCTGGGGAGTTCTAACTATTCTAGCAATGGCATAGGGTAATCAATTTATTGAAGTGCCTTCAGAATTCTACATAACTTCATAGAAAATACTTTTGCTTCAAAAGGTATTTCCTACCTTTATACCCATGATTTTCACTGTTTCTAGCTCCAAATAAAAACAAACTCTAGAATTGAGAATTGTTGAAATCTGGTCCAACTTTATTTTATAAACAAACAAATAAACAAACAAAAAACGTACCAAAGAAATTTTGGTAATTTGGTCCAATTCTTTAAGGAAGTTATTGCTAGGATGTATTAGTCTCCCTGACTATGGTCATATGGCTACATCACAAAGCCTCTAATTTGAATCAGAACTTTGGGGCATTAAAAAAAAGCACTGGTGGCACAATGGTTAAGCGCTTAGTTGCTAACCAAAAGATCAAGTCAGAATCCCCTGGGTGGCTCTAGGAGAGAAAAGACCTGCCAATTTGCACCACAAAAAACAACAGCCTGGGAAACCCTATGGGGCACTTCTACTCTTGCTATTTGTTGGAATCTACTGGAGTACAGGAAACAGGGGTATTAAAAGCTCCCAGTATTTTGGGTATTTTTTGCTGTGCAATGGGTTGCTATGGGTCAGAATCAACTCAAGGACACATGGCACTAACAAGAGCAACGGATGGTGAAAATGGTTTCTGCTGACCGCTATCCTAAAGGTTGGAGGTTGCAACCCAGCCAATGGTAGGTACCCCAGAAGAGGCCTGATGATCTGCTTTTGTTAAGATGAAAACAACAAATTCTGACTTACAGCCAAGAAAACCAACCAAAACAGCAGTTCCCCACTGTAACACAAGGGTTCTCCATGAGTTAAAATACACTCAGTTGGAACTACCACCACCATGAATATTAACGTATATGCTTCCACTACAAAAACTGCTTCACCAGAAGATAAATGAGTGCAGTATTTTGAAGTTGTTACTCTGAAGCATAGTGTTTTCAATGCCTTTGAATGACTACATTGAATATATATCTTTGGTAATGATAAAATACTGACCACAGGATTTTGTTTTTTTCTCACCCAACTTTCTGATCAATTTTTGGTCTATCTAGAGCAGCGGTTCTCAACCTGTGGGTTGCAACCCTTTAGGAGGTCGAATGACCCTTTTACAGGGGTTTCCCAATTCATAACAGTAGCAAAATTACAGTTATGAAGCAGCAACGAAAATAATGTTATGGTTTGGGTGGGGGGGGTCACCACAACATGAGGAACTGTATTAAAGAGTCCTGGCATTAGGAAGATTGAGAACCACTCATCTAGAAGTTGGCTAACTAAGCAAATGAAGTTTTAAAACATAAAATCTTTGGTTCGAACACTTTTTTAGAGGTTCCAGTCCTCATCCCTGGCCCTACCTTTAAGAGTACTCAGCATCTGTTTAGTGTCCCCAACAGATAAAGTAGAAACTACCTGCCCTAATTCCACAAACAGGATTGTGGAATCTAATGGTACACGATTCTCTGTAAAATGAAGAAAAATTGTTCAACTGTTTAAAGAATTATGGATTAATTATAGTCTAATGGAATTAGATTAAAAAAATGAATGGCCCTGATCCAGCTCCAGGGGCCATGCTAGGATTAGATTTTGAACATCTACATTTCTTCAAAGTTTAAATTATGCACAGATCAACGGATGTTTTCCTCTGCGTCAGAAGGGATGGGAGGATAGAGTTGTGGCTAACTTCTGTAGTCCTTGGGCTTCTATTTCCCACACTTGATTTATTCCCGAGGTCCAAACACGCGCATTAAAAGCAGCAACTTCAGCACACCTGCCACTGTTTAGGAAGGAACAGCACCCTACTTTTCACAGGGCTCTATTCAGCACGCCCTTTTAGAAATTCCGTAAGATAACCAATCTCTTGCGGAGGAAAAAAAGAACTTCCTGATTTCTTTTTCAAGAAATGGTCTGAAGCCAAGATGTTGAAAGACGACCCGACTCACAATCTTAGGTCCAAAAGGCAACTGGGCAAAACTTTCTGGGTGCTGCCACCTGAAGTCGACATACCCTCGCCTTGCAGGGCACACGACACACTCAATCAGCAAGTAGCAGCCACTGCACGCAAGCGTGTTCCTGTCCAACATACAACTTTTGTTTTTGTTTTTTTACGTTTCACCTGCTGAATTGGACCTTAAGGGTTAGCTAGTCGCACAAAGATGTAGCCAAGATGGGCCCGGAGCGTTTCCTAATCATTGGGACGCAAACCCCAGGGCATCGCGCCTTGGTTCCGGACTCGCTGCGCAGCGGGAGGGCACCAGGCGAGGCCAGCCGCCGAGGGCAGAGTGGAGCGGGAGCGCCCGGAGCAGGAAGAGCTCCGAGCCGGCGGCGG
>NW_022103896.1:32556620-32576104 GCF_000313985.2 Echinops telfairi
GCAGGCCCCGGGCCAGACCATCTGCCAAGTCCGCGCCGGGGGAGCCGGGGCCGGCCAAAAGTTTGTGAAAAGTTTCCCTTTTGCTTTCCAACTCCGAGCCAGGAGTAAAGGAGCTGGGAGCGACGCTTCACGAGGACAGGAACGGACGCACGTTTGGAAGAAGGGCGGCTTGTAGGCAAGTTGGACCCGGTTCCTTCCGTCCGCCCCCCCACCCGCTTGGGTCAAATGGAACCGACCGGCCCCCGCCCGCCCCGCCCCGTCCGGGACCCGACCGGACTGTCCAGAAGGCTGGGGCAGCCGAGGAGGCCGCTTCCCTCGGCCCGGGACATAAAAATAGCTCTTGCTGGAACCTTTATGAAAGCTGGGAGGTATTTGCCGAGAACTGTCTGGAAGTCCCGTAGTTTGTGTAGTCGGGGTAGAGTTGGGAGCACAAGCCACAGAAAACTTTTGCCCCTTGTAATTATTTATTTGGGGAGAGGGTACGTTAGTTACCCAAGACAGCAATCGTAGTTAGAACCGAATCCAGCTCAGACAAAAATGCCGCATCTGAAATCCTCTGTGTGAAATAAAGCTTTCACCCATATTTTCAGTTTGCTGTGGCTTTATGAACTGGGGACGACGTGACATCCTGTACGACTATGATTAAGGGCTTTCCTGGGCAAGGATGCCAGCCTGTTAGCGACAAGGAACTCTGTCCTCCTTTAGACAGACAGACTTTTAGACTGCAGCGGCTTTTTGACAGATAATTACTACCCAGCCTTGTCCCTCTGAGTTCTGGTTGGCCTCATACTTTCTTCTCTGTTTATAACTCTTTTAGTCTACCACGCAATACATAACACATACCCCCTTTTGGGAATCAATATAATTAGAGAAAAGGGATGAACTGCTCAGAAAGCTGAAGAGCTAAATTGCCCCAAGTGATGGTACTTAGATTTTTGGCAAACGAGCAACCATCAGTCCACTCTTTTTTGAAAATCACACGGTCTTTTACCCACCTTCAGCATTTTCAGCTTTAATTTTTACTAGGTTGTAACACTGGTGCCCAGCGGTGAAGGGCTTGACTGCTAACCAGAAAGGCCTGCTGTTCAAGCCCAACCATGGCTCAGTGTGAGAAAGTCTTTGTAATCTTGCCCAGTAAAGATTCTCACCCACTGCTGGTGAGCCAGTTCCCTATCACAGCGACTCTACATAAGGTTTCTCAGAGTATACATCTTTATAGGAGCAGGAAAAAGACAGCCTCACCTTTTTCCACAGAGGGGCTGGTGCATTTGAACTTTCCTTAGACCTTGCAGTTAGCAGTCTAAGGCCTAATACCCAGTGCCATTACAGCCTAGGAATCCCTACGGGGCAGTTCTTTGTCATGTGTGACTTCTAGGAGTCAAAAATCAACTTCACAGCACTTAAGAACAGTAACAACAGGTTGGGAAAACTTTGTTCCTGTGTCAGTCACCTTTAAACTTGGCTATGCATGTATGGGCTACACCTTAAGATCCACAGCACCTGAGGGAAAGGAGCCCAGGAATCTGCTACCCAGCAGCCTTCCATGCTTTCAGATTTGCTGCTTAGGAAAGCACTGTTCCTGTCTTCCTCTGTCCCGCTAAAGGACCTATTAGGTAGAAGGTAAATGGTTCTATTTTTATTTCTAAAATTACCATTTGAAAAGGAAGCAGTCCCTCGGTTAGCACCACTTCTAACTTTTCTGAAAGACTTGATAAACTCTTAAAATATAATTTCAACTATCTAAGCCAATCTTCATGAATTGAATTGCATTTTTCCCCTCGTTCACTTTTGACCTTTCCCAAAGGGTGCATTTGCGTTAGTTTGGACTGCTCACCTACTGAGTTATGCATGAGGCTGTGAAGGCCAAGGTTGGGCATTAAGACCCATCAGCTGTTCCGCTGGAGAAAGATGACACTGCTGTTCCCGTAAAGATTGGCTGGCTCAGAAACCCACGGGGGCAGTTCTACCCTGTCCTGCAGGGTCACTATGAGTCAGAATTGACTCAAGGGCGGTGGGGTTTTTTCCCTTTGTTGTTGTTGTATGGTGGATTTTGAGATGTCTTAACTAATGTCTGTGGTTTCCACCCCTGATTAAATCTGCACTTTTATGTCCAAACTTATTCATGTGTCTTCTACCAGTTCAAATACTGGTATTTATAGGTATTTGGCTATTGTTTTTCCCCTGCTTCTATTTCACGGAAGGTGACTGCTGCTAGAAAATAACATATAAACTTGATGATTGAGTGCTTTACACATTTTGCTTTCAACGAAGCTAAGCCCACATGCCTCTAAAATAGTTGCCCCGTATTACTCATAGAGCCAGCCTTTTATTATCCACATGTAGTGTCTGGGCGCTCACCATTCTCTTCACGTTACCAAGTTCATCACTCAGATGTCTTGCTTTGCCTTCTTCATGACCCAGAAAAACCACAGGCCATCAAATCTGAACACTCATTTTTCTTCCCGTTTCCTTTCATATCGACGTGTCAAATCATTTCCATATTTTAAATCATGTTTGGCTCCTACCTCAAAAGGAGCAAAATGTTTTGCCCTAGACTAAATACCAATTCACAGATACCCTGCTATGCTTCAGCACAGAACTGAGTCCCACCGCATTTCCTTGGCTGGAGTCTTTAGGGAAGCAGGTCACCAGGCCTTCTTTTCTGTGGTGCTGCTGGGTAGATCTGAACCACCAACTTTCAGGTGAGTAGTAGAACATTTTTCAAACTTCTCTCTGGATGGCTGACAGTACCTCCCTAGATATTTTTCTTCACCTCTTCTACATCATCACATCACTGTCCCACTTCATTAGCTGAAACAAAAGGAAGTCACACAGAGCGAAGTCAGGTGAGTCAGGTGTGTGGGGCAAGAGAGGTATGCTGTTTTGTGCCAAAAACTGTCACTGAGATGCCTGCATGAGCAGGTGCATTGTTGTGGTTTCAAAACCAGTCCCCTGTCTGCACAAATCAGGCCTTTTCTGTCACACACTGTTAATGCTATCTTTTCAGAACCTCTAAATAGAAAGCTTAATTAACAAGTCTGAACTGATGGAACGAACTCCAAATGCATTACAAGTCCACACATTCATCCATTCTGGAAGTTCATGAATGTCTATAACAAGGTTTAACATTAATCGACATTTCACCTTTTTTGAAATAAGAAAACCACTTGTACCCTTGAGTTTTTCCCATAGCGCTGTCCTTATAAGCTGTGTTCAACACCACAACAGTTTCTAAAGCAATTTTCCCAGCAGGAAACAAAATTTCACAGCCACACACTGATCTCTTAAATCAGCCATCACAAAAAACGAGGTTCAAGCGAAAATGCTTTTATGAAAAAATTCACTGTGACCAGAAAGAACCTTCTCAGGCGATACCACTGCACCACTGAGTGCACTAACTCAGAGCAAGTTGCTCTATGGTTGCCTACTGGGAAAAATGTATACTAAGAAAGCCCTGCCCAGAGCAATTCCAGGTTTCATATCTGACCTCCTCTGGCTGCACAAGGGAGAAGGAAAAGCCAACTCCTCAGGAGTCCAAGGCCTATTGCCAAGAGGAAAAAGTTAGAAATGCCTCCATCCTCCATCCTTCTTTTACTCTATTCTGACAACAACCATTCTTCTACTTTTCTGTTGGGTTCAAGAATCCATTGCAATGGCCACACAGCAATCATAGGTAATACTCACAATTAACAGCGTTTATTAGCGAAGTTAACAGGTTACTACAAGTCAGGATCAGGTAAGAAGATACAGCCACTGGCACGGCAACTCCTCTCTTCAGACAGTAAAATTTGTCTCCAGCCTGCAGCCTCTATCTCTGGGCCAGGAAGGCAGCCTGCTGCTCTTCTTCACAATCTCAACATTACTCCTGTGTTCTAGCTCATGGACTCCTTGCCTTGGCCTCTACTCTTGACCTGGCTTCTTGGCTATGTCCCATGTTCTCCATGCCAAGCCTATGGTGCCTCTGGTCTCAGCCTTTGCTACTTCAGACAGAGATCTGGAACATGCTATACCGGTGGCCATTTCTCCTTGATACACCTGGCATTTCTCTTTCTGAGATGGCTAATTCATTTAGTCAAATGAGTGGCAACTAAAAGGGAACAATCCCCTCTATGAGGGGTTCACATACCCTCTTTGCATGGTTCCACCCAATCATGTGGTAGGAGTTACAGAGACATGGATAGAAGAGTCATATTAAGAAATGTCACTTTACTGTATTTGCAATCCAACTGGCTTAATCTCTCTGTTCCACAAGCTCCTCACCTGTAGTATACAGATTTCAGGAGACTAGTATACATCATGCTAAACAAAGGCCTAGAACACATTATGAAATCCAAAAGAAACTCATTGCCTTAATTTGATTCTGATGCCTAGCTGCCCAAGAAAACTGCTCCTAATGTTTCAAAGATTATAAATCCTTACCAAAGCAGACAGGCTCATCTTTCTCCCTTGGAGAGGCTGGTGAGTTTGAACCACCTACCTTTCAGTTAGTTGCCTAATGCTGAATCCACTGTACCAGCAAAGCTTCTTAAGTGTTTGGTAAGTGTGCGCTTCCTGTCAAAATACCTTATTGAGTTACACATTTACTGTTGTACTTGTGACATCTTAACTAGTATTCTCTAGCTTAATCTCTAGGTTCTACTATCCATGCCAATGACTACACAAAATTCACAGACAAAAATCACGATTAAAGGGCTTATTAAGGAAGTTAACAGGTTGTAACACAAATAAGAAATACTCAGGAAAAATTTGTTCATCAGGGCATGTCACAAAATTCTTCCAGGGCTTCCAATAGTTGCCCAAAGGGCATCCCACTCACCTATATGCCTCAACCAGAAGGAACCTGTATTGGTCAGCTCCCTGAATTAAGCCCCCAAAGATACTACACACCAGTAAACTTAAGCCCAAAGGCTTTTGTGCTTCAGCAAACCCAGCTTCCCCAAAGTAAATGCCCAGAGGTACTTTAATCCACAAGCCAGCCTCTTGCACAAAAGCACTCAATTCTCCTGCTCCCTAGGCTGGGAAGTCCATCACTGGTTCCTGCTCTGGCTTCTGGTTCCGCTGCTGCTTCTCTCATGTCACAGCTGTGTTTCTGGATCCAGGAGGTTGACTGTTCAGGGACCTTGGATCCAGAGAACATGCTCCACTCAGCATGGCTCTTGCTGCTAGTGAGATCCTCCCTTCTGCTTCTCAAGGGGTTCATTTTATTCCCAGTAGGATGGGACTCCATTGATTCCTGTTCATAGTTACTCACAGGTGAATGTATCAGTGTCTTTCACTCACCTCCTTACTAGACCAGTGCAGGAGAAGGTTGTTTGGAGGGAGTTACAGACATTGGCTAGAAGAGCCCCCTTACATAATTCACTGTCCCTACAGTGCTTGTGGCATTTATTATGGCTCAATGCAAGAAACAGTAGAGCGAGAAATTGACTGCTGAAGCCATTATATAGTATGTTGGCATTGTGTGTGGACATAATGTTAAAATACTTTTGATAGATACCTGGAACTTCTCATCAAGAGAAATACTTATAAAGAACTGGCAGGAGTTTTCATTTGTGAGACAATACATACTATTTTCTGGCCTTAAGTTTCAAATACAGTGACCATCTTTTTTTCTTCCTCCCCAGAAAGCCAAAATTATATTTTCTTTTCCATCGATTAATGATTTCTGGTTTCTGATATTATTTTTCTATGCTAGATTTTAAAATATGTTTTACTATACATGTCCCCTCCCCCCCAGCTCCCCCCACCCCAAATACTCACTGCCATCAAGTCAATGCTGACTGGTAGTAACCTGGTGGGGTTTCCAAGACTGTAACTGTTTATAGGAGTAGAAAATCCAGTCTTTCCCCTGCAGAGCTGCTGGTGGTTGAAAACTGCCTACTCTGTGGATTGCTGCCCGACAGTTAACCACTATATTATCAGGACTCTTTCATATACTATACACATGGAAAAATAAAATGCAGTAGTACTTTCTCACATCTTTCAAAACCAACCTCTACCACAGTTTATGTGCCTGCTTCTGACATTTTTGTATGGATTCAAAATTAAAGGTGTAAATGTGTCACCATGAGCAAGTTTATCCATTTATTTTTAAAATCACAAATGGGAACATATTGTAGCCATAGCGTTTCACAAGTGTTTTTTTCTTCATTTATCTCTGAGGCTCTTTCTGGTCAATTCATATAAGAGCTATTCATTTTTTATATAGCTTTCTGAGTTGAATTCATTTTATTTATTACACAAAGTTTTAGATGTTGCTAGAGAATTTAATTATATTGCATTGATTCGAGTGGAAGGGGAATGAAGGTACTAAAAACTCACTGGAAAGTACCTAGTTAAGTAACTTGGATTTTAAGCACTTGTATATTTTTGTTATTTAGTTAGTTAAACACTAGCTTCTCCAAAGGCTAAAAGAAATCCTGCCCACAGCATTTCTTATATGTCATGGTGACACTGTGGTGGGTTATGAGTTGGACTACTAACCACAAGGTCAGTAGTTCTAAACCACCAGCTTTTCTCTAGAGAGAAAAATGAGGCTTTCTACTACAGTAAGACTACAGCCATGGAGATGCACGGGGGCAGTTTCACTCTGGCCTAGAGTCACTATGAGTTAGACTTGACTTGATGGGAGTATTTGGTTCTGGTTGGTCACCATTTCATAAAAGGAACATTCTTCCATTGTAGACATAGTGACGATAATGCAATGCTGATTGTTTCTAGCAATGCTGATAACATATCTGAAGTACAGAATTTTCTAACGAGATTATAGCTAACAATATGAAATGGAAAAAAAATGTGAAAGCTAAACAAAATGCCCTGAATTCTTACAAGAATATTCTTCTCCTTATACAAAAGGAAAAAAAAAAAAAGTAAAAAAAACCTAAACCAGATTGCCTAAAACATTGGCTTTTATGTCTATTTTCTTTTAGTTAATTCCCCCACCATATTTTTAAAGGACGTGTTCTCTGATTTATCAGTTTGCATTGGCTAATGACTAAAGTTCTGGTTAATGTTCAATCTACTCAATCTTTTTGTTCCTGCTCCTGCTCCAGCTCTTAGCTCTGCCGCTTACATTGTTGCCACGCTCTGTGAATTCCAGTTTATTTCTATTACTTTATCTGTCTGTGTAGATGGCATCAGCTGGTTTTCCTCCTAATAACCATTCCCTGCAAATGCCTGGTTTACTAGACTTATTAGCAATAGTTATAACATTATACTTGATACTTTCTGAAAACGCCCTTTAATGCAGATAAATAAGTCTTAGGTAATAGAGTGCGATTGAAACTGGAAGCAAAAAAAAAAATAATAACATCTTGAAAAAAAATACAGACAGGCTGGGGCAAATGAGTGCCATGACTGCAAATGTTTAAGAAAATGGTAAAACTGAAATCTCTCTTCTCATTCAAAGGCTAGATGTATTAACTAACTCCGAAAAGAGTAGTTCCTGAAGGTGCTGAATAAAAAAAAAAAAGCAAGCCAGCATAATCTACCTGGTGAGCATTAGATGAGACAGATAGGTCAAGCTACTGATAGACTCAACACAGCCAAGAGTTTCTGTCAGTGTTAAGAAACAACTTAAGAGGACTCTATGGTGTAATCAGTACATCTGGCTCTGTCACTAAATCTAGAGCCTAACTTGGTAGCCATCCAAATGGGTTACCCAGGAGGTTGTTGGTGGTCCAGTGATTAAAATTCTCACCTTCTATTCAAATTCATCCGTAGCTTTAGTGTTTCTTTCTACATTAAAAAATTTATTCTAACTTAGAAATTCTGCATCATATGAGCTCTCATCTGTGTCAATATTAACTCAGAGGGAAAGAGTTATGCCTGTTGTCTGAATATTGTCTGGGCAAAATCATGATCAAGACAGTGAGGAATAAACCACAGAGCTCTAATACATCGCTTCAATAGAATGGGAAAAAGCTCAATATTGATGTTATAAAACACTCTCTTCGTAGGTGCCACACTGGATAAAATCTCTACAAACCCCACTGAAAACCAAGTAACTGTCTCAATTGGGAAAACTACTTGAAACCCCCACATATATATGATTTTTTTGTTTTATGTCAGAAATAACATACAGAGGCGGTCAAGTCAAACAAGGGCCAATCGATACCATCAACAATTATAACTATAACTTGGTCCCTCGCACTAACACACAGTAACTTATATAATTATTTCAGTACTATTTTATGTACTATTGAATTTTATCCTTACAATTATTTAATTATAAGTAAAAATATCCCATGTCCTGAATGTGAAAGCTTTTGTTTCTAATTTTTAGATCAATTTCACTTACCTCCTTTGCAAGTTCCAAAGGGTATAACCATTTATGCCAAAAGTTGTAAAAACTCAACCAAGTTGTCACAGCTTCAGGAGTTCAAAAGGCAGCCCTGGTAGCATAGTGGCTATATATTGGACTGCTAACCACAAGGTCAACAGTTCAAAACCACCAGCCAGGTCTGTGGGAGAAAGATGAGGCTTTCTACTCCTGTAACGTGTAATCGTATCAGAAATTGACAGGGCCAGGTCTGTCCTGGCCTTTAGGGTCTCGATGGGTCAGAACTGACTCAATGGCAGTGAGTTACTAGTTGAGTTACTGGAGTAACAGCTGATCAAACTCCCCAAAGAGGACCGATAAGACCTTTATGGTACGTTCTCATTATTCTTCCTTAACCTCTTTATTTTCTGGCAGCTTATAGCATGATAGGTTTTCATGCATAGGCATAGGTTAGTCTTACCTTCTGTCTATCTTTCGAGACTCCTATCCCCTTAATTCTATCAAAGGTCTTGACATAGTGCTACAACTTCTTTGTCTTTATTAAATAGAATTTTTATATTTGCTTTTAATCTAAAGCATTGATAACTAAAATTTAAATATGTGACATGCTTTTGTTTTAATATATTAATTTAAAAATATATAAATCACAATTTTTCACAATTTATTTTGCTCTTTCCTTTTCTTGTTTTCTTTTTCCATCTTCTAAAAGTTTTCCATATGCCCAGTAAATATGGAGAAATTCATTTCAATAGAAATTCTAACCCACCAATCACACCCTGGGGGAAAGAGGCTACTGTCTACTTCTATACAGATTTGAAGTCTCAGAAACCTAAGAGTCGGTTCGACTGTGCCATCTACGGTTGCTGTGAGTCCAATCGACTCCATGGCAGAGTTTGGTTGGCTTTTTGACAAGCCCCTCTACCTCTCGTAGAGGACATCCTGGACAGCAATGCTCCTTTTAAATTCATATTCCCTTTCTTTTAACCACGGTATATGAGCAGCAATCGGAGGAGTCGTGGGTATTATATGTTGGAGAGGAGGAGAACCTGTTCCTTTCAAAATGCACAAGGCCTCCCTGCCTTTCCACATCCCCATCGCAGACACTGTTCAGGAGGAATGCTAATTCTGCTAGGTGAGTTAACCAAATAGCAGAAAACATGTCCCAAGAAAGCTCCAACCCAAATGTATGAATTCTTACATGATCTAACACTGATCAGATAGCCCATGGAATCCACTGCCATGGGGGTTTATTCCAACTAATAGCAACCCAGAATGTTTTAATGGGGAAAAAAAAAAGTCAAAACAAGCCCAGAGCATATACTGGCCATTTTCTCTTAGTTAGTGCAGGTCCATTCTCAATGTTCAGTCTTCCCAGAAGCCAAAGGCCCTGCAATTCACCACATTCATAACTGAAGCCTGTGTTGCCCTAACAAGCTTGGAGGAAAGCTTGGCCACATTGAGCCTCTTCCTCAGACGGAAGTAGGGCAAACTCCCCTTCCCTCCAAACCAGGAATTCACATGGTGCTGAGCTGGCCCCACACCAGCACCATCGCAGCAGTGGCATGCAAAACATTTACTGAAAGAACTGAACAAGGAATGACTGGTGGCCACTTTGTGCCTACCCTACTTCCCCATCCCCCTCCTGGGAGTCATGGACTGAAAGCAGAGGATAGAGGTGGGAGGGAGATTCTTAAACTAACTGTTAGGCACCCAGATTGTACTGCTGGGCTGCATGCTACATAAGCACATGCAGTGAGATTCGCTCACTGAACCCTGCACACTGTGACAAAATGATCTCCCAGTTCCTAGCTTCTCCCTTCTGCAATCCATGCTCAACATTGCAGCTCATGCTGTTGCCCTTTTCCTCTGTTTTAAAACACACCTTGTTCATTTCAGCAAGTGACTGTTGGTAATGACATTGCCGTGCTATGTGTTGGTTAACGCAAATGGCTCAATTTACCCCAGGGACAATCATTTCAAGCTTGGAAGGTGGGTCTCGGGAACCTGACATGTTTGAGATCTGCTCCTTTGTGGTTCTTTAACTCCAAATGCAACCATGAAGCTACTTTTTGACAGTCATGAAGGAGAGTGGCTTGTATTTTACATGCACACGTATAAAAAACATATGGCTTAGCACAGGCTGTGTTTTATACTCTAGAACACCCTGACTGTGCCTCCTCACTGCCATTGAGTCAATTTCTAGTTGTAGACACCTAAAGGATGGAGTAGAACTGCTCATGTGGGCTGTAAATCTTTATGGCAGTGGATAGTGTCATCTTTCTTCCATGAAGCAACTGCTAGGTTCAAACTACTGACCTTGTGGTTAGTAGTCAAGCATATAACTCATGACATCACTAAGGCTTCTTGTCCCAGCCTTAGTTGGCAAGAATACTACATGCTCTAGAGGATGCAGCTGCAAGATGTTAGAGCCTGCATCAGCCTGGATCCCTGAGAAACCAAGTGGATCACAAACCTTCCTCCCAACCTCAACTTGACTTGGATATGCAGTATGAGCAAGAAATGAAGATGTTCTATAATGGAAGTCGCTGATGTTTGGAAATCAATTGGGTACCATAACATAGTTTAGCTGGTCTTGATGGATACAATGATGAGACTGGCCCCGCTGGCCCTAATTCCTTATATGATGTATTATAATTCTGGATTATATGCCTGTGGCTGTAATCCCATTTTAGAGGGAGGTCTCTGTTGTTCTGATTGACAAGATTAAATCCTCTCTTAGTAAAGGGTGTGAATCAAGTCATGTCTTTTGTTTCCTTGTCATTATGGTCCTCTGGAAGGCAAAACCACACCTCCATCAAAGCCATTCCCATGTGTATAAGAGCCATCTCTGACACAGAGAGAAGTCCCAGGACCACTGAAGTGGTGGAGACTGAGACCAGAGGGACCAGAGAGTATAGCATGGAGACTCAGAGAAGCAGTGCTGAGACTCTGGGGCTGTGAGACAGAAAGATAGGTGGGCTTCTTGGCCTACAGAGGGAAAGGCTAAGGGACCACGTGGCTGAAAGACTGAGAGCCAGAGAGAGGCTGGCTAAGGAGAGTGCTACCTTGGTTCAATGAGTGTATCGTTACTGCGTGCTGATCCAGACTTGCTAACATGTTAATTCACCTAATACATCCCCTTAGTTCTGAATATTGTCTATAACTTTTATATGGTCATTTCAATGAATTATCAAACTCAACGCAGAAGTAGAGTGCTGTGGGAGGAGTGAGTGGTGTCAGGACGGTAGAGAAGGATGGCTGCTGAAGGCATGTTGGACCCTTGCCTCCTGGCAAGAGGGAAGCCAGAGGAAATCGCATGTGACCTCCAAAATTATTTATGGCAAATAATTTTAGAAACACTTGATTTGAATTTTATTATCTGTTACATATGCCAAATTAATACACTTAATAACCACCCTTTTGTATTCTCAGTATAATTTCCTCCCCAATTTTCTCCTGCTTATTCTATATTCTGGTTATTCTGAGATTGCAGGACTATACTTTTTTTTTTTTAGCAATTTAAAATATCTGTGAAATAGGGCCTTTTTTGATGTGCTCCAACTAAAAGTAAACAAATAACAGCAAAGTGAGTTGAATGCCTAAGCACCGAGACCAAAAAACTCCCTGTTGCATCCAAAACTCACAATTAAAAACTTAGTTCCAAACCTGTCTGGTGCCCTCAGTAAATGGCATTCTCTCAGGGCTTCAGGAATGAACCAGTTCAACCCTTTGCTGACAGTTGGCATTTCCACTTCAGATATACTGAATTGGAATCTACGTTTTGAATTCAAAAATTACCTAGGTATTTTTAAGAATCACTTGAGGGTATGATTAAACTACAAAATTCATATTCAATGTATCTGAGATGGAAATTTAAACTCTCAGCAGGAAGTCAAACTGGCAGAACCAGTTCAAAGCCAGTTCCATATTCAGAAATTGAATTTGTTAACACTTTTATGTAAATACCATTTCTCATCAGCTTTAATATTGGCTTCATGTAGAACTATAATAGATGCAAAATGGGATTGAATTGTTTTTAGAGGTACAAAAATATGTTCTCAGTTCTCTTACACATAATGTCGTTAACATATTAACAACCACACTAACTGATAGGCCTGAGAAGGGTCTTCTCGATCGCTGCCATCCCTTCGTTTCCGCTCATAACACCACGATTGGTCAGGGTAGAACGGCTCCTGTGGGTTTCAGAGACTAACTGCTTATTTGAGAAGAAAACTTTTTCTTTGTCCTTTGGAGCAGCTTGTGGTTGTGAACTGCATATTTTGTGGTTAGCAGCCCAAAGCATAATAGTGTCTGTCTAGTTCAACCTAATTTTACCATGTGGGTAGCCAAGGCCTGAGGTGGTTGAAGTGAGCCTCTCTGGGAGAAGAACAGGGTCAGAAGAACCCAGGCTTTCCTATGACTCTTCCTCCATTAATTTTCTTTACTTTATTGGAACAATTAGATGCCCTCCTCTCAATTCACACAAATGTCTGTCTCTCCAGCGATGGAAGCTAGCTTGAACTATGTGATTTATTTAGGACTGGCTCTCTTCCCTGTAAAATAATCACAATAATGCCTATCTTGTAGCTTTATTGTCAGTAGAGGAACTCTGCTGGCCTGCTGGGTTACATCGTGGGCTGCTAAGCACAAGGTCAGCAGCTTGAACCCACCATACAATCTGAGGGAGAAAGAGTTTGCTTTCTGCTCCAGTGAAGATTTATAGCCTCAGAAATGCCCAGGGACAGTCTATTCTGTCCATCGGGTCACTCTGAGTCAGAACTGACTCAATGTCAATGAGTCGTTTGTTTCTGTGCTGCTTATTTACTTATGCACAAAGTGGGGCCCATGTTCTTTGAAATTTACTCAAAAGCACTTGATGATGATGATTACTGTTATTATTTTAATTAGAAGGGATATACCTATGTATAGATTTAGGGCAATTGTTCTTAGGCTTTAAATGATTGAATTTACAATTATTGCTTTCGAATTTCAATCTATTCTTTTAGAACAGGGATCAGCAAACTCCAGCCCAGGTATTGGGACTAACACCTGCTTTTAGCATTAAGGTTTCTGGAAATGTAACCACATCCATACATTCACATATCATCTATAGCTGTTTTCACACAGTAACAGCAAAGTTGACCTATTGCAACCCCCAAAAGTAACACTTGCATTGACCAGAACTAAGTCACTTGGATACCCATGAGTGAGGGAGAGGCTGGGATGTGCTGTGTGGCTGTGGGTCCAGGAAGAACCAGATTTGGGGACAGCTAGCTAGTCTCTAACTAGAGAAGAGAACTTCCAGAAATCTGTAGTTTAGTGACTAGCACAACTATTCTACAAGAGGATGTTGAAATAGAGTTGAAGTACACCACAACCACAAAGAAAAGACAACAATCTCTTGGAGTCTATACTTCACCTTCTTCTGAGTGTTAGAAAGACATTCATGAATACGTGACATTGTCAAGATGTGTGGCCTGGGTGTTAGTGTCTGTTAGTGGAGTCGTATTTCTTTGGATAACCATCTCCAATGAGAGGTAATCTTTGCCAACCATAGGGTCCTCTCTTGTGCTGTGGCTGTGGCTCTCCTTGGTGGTGACTCACTCCCTCTTGCCATATAAATGAGGAAGTGCTTTGTGTCTTTATGTAGTGCTATCTAGATCAACCTGTGTTACACCTCAACAACATGCCTTTCTTTCCCTCCTAAAAGAGTACAAAAGATTTTCTTCTTTGGCAGGTACCATACAGTCAATCCCACTTTGGACAGGATATCAGGGAGACCAGACCCTGGGAAAGGACATAATACTTGATAAAGTGATGGGTCAGCAAAAAAGGGGAAGACGTTCTACCAGAAAGATTGACAGAGTCACAGCAACAATGGGGCCACACAAAATCACAATTGTGAGGGTGGTGCAGTACTGGGCAGTGCTTCATTCTATGGTGCACAGGGTCCCTCTGAGTTGGTACCAATTGGATGGCACCTAACAACATTGACAACGTAAGGTAGAAGGAACCTGAGTTCCCTGAATCCACCGTTAGAAGAGGACTTTCTACAACTCAGCCACAAAGGTGGTAGACTTTTCCAAGAAAGAAACTTCTATTATATTTAAGCCTTTCATACAGTTTTGTGCTAAGCTATATAGATAGCAAAGATAATATTCTCCAACACAGTATGATTCCTTTAAAATCATGACCATTGGTTTTCATATATTAAAATAACCTGGTAACTCACCTGTAGAGGCCCAGAGGTTTAAATTCTATATGTTGATACACTTTAATCTACAAATGCCAATGTGTGTTTATCCTTTCATGTTGCTCATTCTTTTTCATTGAGAAAAGTAAAGTCAACCAGACATGGATCTTGCTGTGCTTTTTAACAATCTTTAAGACAGAGCACATCGTCCTTGACATGAGAGCTTCATCCTTCCTTCCTCTTTGATTTGATTGTTGGACTTCCCTAGAAATGATCACAGCTCACTGTTTTCTTTAGTCTTTATGATACCTCAGTCTGTGTTTTGGCCCTTTGGATACCCTTTTTATGGCATGTTTTATGTGTTCTTAGTAATGTGTCCTTTCTTCTTCTGCTTCTCCTCCAACCTAAGCTCAGAGAACATCTGGTGACATCATGCTGGTTTCTCCTCGTTCTGCTTTTGCCTTAATATTATTCACGACTTTCTCATTAACAGCTTGCTTTCTGAGGACACTACCATGTCTGATATAGGCCTTTGTTCTAGTCTTTGAGATTAGATTAGAATGCGAATTGTCTGTCTCCTATACTGGCATGTCATAAGGACCACTTAGAATATAATGTGGCACAGAATAGGAACCCAAATAATATGAATGAATGAATGAAAAATGCCCATCATTTTCAGAATCAGACCCCAACACCCTTTTCAAAAATCCAAGAATTAGATGCAATGAAACCCAGTCTAGTAAATAAAAATCAAAGATTCTCAATTCAATTTGCATTTCCAATAAATCTAAGTAAATGTATGGAACAAATATAAGGTATGTTCAAAAAATTCAGGGAAAAATTCCATTCCCTTCCAACTCTATTATTGCATGAACTTTTAAAGCCTCTTCACATCTCATGTGAACATTTGGAACATACTTATATTTTAAAATTTTATTGTTTAGCTGAAATTCAAATTTAACTCAGAGTTTTATCTGGTGAACCCACAGGAACAAAAATTTCCACGACTGAGAACTGTTGTGCTGGATGGATCTACACATTAAGATCAAAAGACCTCAGAGACTCCACTGATGTGCTTGGTAATGTCTCCTTTCTGAACTTCTCTGACCTCAGTAACTTTGTAGGTAGAGGTCAAATATGCTGGTAAAGATCCGATAGTGCTCATATGGAAAATAACTGTCCAGCTTCAATGTCAATAGTACCCAGGTTGCAAAATTCTGATCTAGCCAATGTTGGGAAAGACTAAGCACTCACACAAAACCACATATTGTCTCTGGCAACTTTTATAACCACTTTTTATGAAAGCCTTATTTTATCCTATGTCTAGATCAGCAGTTCTCAATTTGTGGGTCGTGACCCCTCTGGGGGTGTCGAATGACCCTTTCACAGGGGTCGCCCATTCAAAACAGTAGCAAAATGACAATTATGAAGTAACAACGAAAATAATTTTGTGGTTGGGGGGTCACCACAACATGAAGAAGTATATTAAAGGGTCGTGGCATTAGGAAGGTTGAGAACCACTGGTCTAGATAAAATAATATTTAATCGTCTTTTACACGTGTTCCTTAGTATAGGACGAAGATGCTTCTGTTGATCCTGAGACAGTGCCATCTCCTTTGGAGAGAAGATGTGGGGGAGGCTATTGCCACTTCTTGACAAGTCTTCTGTGGTTTCCTTTCCAACCCTCCATTTTCCCTTACAACTTCAAAAGCTCTGCGGTCCCAATTAAGACAACTACCCTCTGAAGTTCTCTTTGCACCAATCTGACTTAGCTGCAATTAGCACCGAGAAATCTGGGGCTGGAAGAAAGGTGTGATAAAAACCCATATGGTGAAGGGAGAAGATAGTTGAAAAATAATTTATTGTTAACAGAATGATGCTTCTTTAGCTAGCAAATTTTTCAGTTGTGAATTCCATTAGCATAACGGCAGGAATTTGATAACTTGCAAAGTTATACCAGGGTGAGCCGAAAAGCATGACTAACAAATCATACAAACCTTTATTACACAAAAATATCAAAATTTGACGGTATCGTTTTCAAACATATCTTCCATCCACGTCTGTCCACTTATGAAAGTAGTGTTGCCACGCTCTACCCTTTCTTCAAAGCACTCTGGCTCTTCCATTCCCCCCGCGTCAAAACAGCAGGTTTGTCATCCTCCAGCAACTCAAAGCTGTGCACATTAGATTGTTTTTTTTGGTGGGGGACAAAAAGAAGTCTGAAGGGGCAAGATCATGGCTGTTATATGAATAGGGGTGAGCCTTTCCAATGAACTTCTCATTGGAAAGTCCTTGTTATCTTTGAAGAATAAACAGGTGTATTGTCATGATGGAAAAAACAAACAGAAATTAGTGCAACTACCCTATCCTTTCTATAATCCGTACAGTGTTCATTCTGAAAACGTATTTATAATATTCCCCAAACCCATTTCCACTGCGACAATTCTGACTCATAGTGACCCTATATAGGCTTTCTCAGGCTATAAATCTTTATGGAAGCAACCAGCCTAATCTTCTCCCTGCAGAACACATCAGAGATTGTCTTTTGCAGTATAATGCTTACAAGATAGCACTCTGGTGATCCTTCATTTATAAAGGATTTCCCCTGTGATTTTCCTGGGTCCTTGTAAAAGATAACAAGAGTGTTCCTTTGAAGTCTCATAAAACAGCGCCACAACCTTCTCAATTGATCTCCTTACCTTGAACTCAGCATGTCTAGCAGTCTAGCAGATCCCTTCAGGAGCCACTGTTTGGAATGTACTTTCTTTTTTAAGTATACTAAAGAAACTAAGGTAACTATATTACTAAGAGGACTTGTGTGCAGCCATTCACTGGTCACAGAGGCCTGTTTAAGAACAGTTTGTTTGGAATGAGCCTGTACACGTGACCTGGAGCCCTTGTAGCAATCCTTGTTTACTTCCCCTCCCATTTGCATGCATGCCTGCACGTTACTTCAGTGGTTTTACTGAGCATGTGCATTACGTCATATAGTGGTCTGAATACATTCATTTTAAAATAGATATATTTCCTTATTTGATTTTGGAATGGAAAAAGAATGCTGGGCACTCTTTCAAGTGATGTGATCAAACACATAGGCTGTTTTTAGTTAAAAAAACAAAGTGTAACTATTTTTTCAAGAATGTGAGCTTAAACACTAACGCATGCAGCAAAATTTGACTTTCCTTTCCTTGGTTCACCTTTTCGAAATGCAGCTTGAATACATTCAGGGGGTAGTTATATATTTCATGTCAACTTGGTAAGTTTAGGGGCAGTGTTTAGCTTGTCAATCAGGTCGCAGCCTGATGATGTCTCCTTGTGAGCGTGGCCTTCTCATGAGGATTCTGGAAACTTCCTTTCTCTCTCTCTCTGCCTTTGTCTTCTTGCTGCACAGAGACTTCCTGAGACCTGTGAGAGACTGTCCCTCTGCTTCACCTTCCTGTTGAAGATCCACACTTGGAGAGCTGGAGGGTCCACGTGGCAACCCATGGCAGATCTGAGATGCTTCCACGGGCACTGGATTCACAAGACTTTGTACCCACTGGCCTGTGAGCTTACTGTGCTTTGCATCATTGCATGTGCTGTGTGACTTTGAAGAGGAATTTATGGGCTAGTACCATATTTATGGGCTAATATCGGACTTGTGGACTTGATCTGGACTGGGCTGGGATGCTTTCTTAATATACAAATACTCTTTGATATAAGGCTCTTTCTTATACATATATGAGTGTCTGTGGATTTGTTTCTCTAGTCAACCCGGGCCAACACAAACCACTTTATGGTGTTTCTCCAAAAGAAATTGCAAAGTAACAGCAATTGTACAATTTTGGTTGACATAATTGAGCTATGGAACATGATATATATATTAACTCCAAATTAATAACATTTTTAGAAAAGATAGAATAGACTGAGTTGTTTCTTAAAGAGACCTTGATGATTCAAGCTTTAAAATGTAGGTATTTAAGTGTATACTTTTTAAACAAAAGATGATTACTCTGTTTTAAAACAATCCTGTGTTTTACTTACTTCCTCACTAAATTGAAGGCCAAGAGTTTGGAGTAAAAGAGCTCTCACCAGTAGTCCATTTATCCTTAAGACTCAAATAGATTACCAGCATGTGCATGGGGGCCAATGGGTAGCACAGATGGTTTGTGTTCCTCCACTTACTTAGGGGCTGATGGTTTCAAACCACCCAGCAGTGTCGTGAAAGAAAAGCTTGTAGTCTCTTCTGTAATGATTACAGCCAAAAACCCAGTATGGAGCAGTTCTGCCCTATGACACATAGGGTTATGATGAGCAAGAATTAACACCACGAGAGTGTTTTGTTTCTTTTTAACATCAAAATTATCACTATAATCTAAAATATATACAACTTAATAGCTACGTAGTTATGCTTATATGTGTATTTGCATTTGTTGTTGTTGATAGGTTCTGGCCTTATGCACAACAGAATGAAACACTGCCCAGTCGTACGGAATCCTCACAACTGTTCCCATACTTGAGCCCATCATTGCAGCCACTGTGTCTTTACCAACGTGAGGCAAAAATGTGTCACATTGCAGTGGTTAGGTGCTGTCTAGTGGGTTCTGATTCATAGCAACCCTCTGAGCAAAACACAGTCCAATCTTAAAATAGTTTTAATGCTCAAACCTATTGTTGCAGCCTAATGTCTCTGTCTATCTCATTGAGAGTCTTCTTCTTTTTCATGGACCCTCGACCAAGCATGTTCTTGTCTAGGGTTGGTCTCTCCTGATAACACGTCTGAAGTAGCTATAAGACGAAGTCTCACCATCCTTGCTTCTAGGGAGCAGTCTGGCTGAATTTTTTTCAAGACAGATTTTTGTTTTTTTCTGACAGTCCATGGTACTTTCTGGATTCTTCACTAACACTATAATTCAAATGCGTCAACTCTTCGGCGGTCATCCTTATTAACTGTCCAAATTTCACATGCATAGGAGCTTCTTAATAAATACTATTTTCCCTTCCCTAAAATGTGACTTTATATATATATAT
>NW_022103896.1:32576383-32603320 GCF_000313985.2 Echinops telfairi
GCCTCATCTTTCTCTCACAAAGTGGTTGGTGGTTTTGAACTATTGGCCTTTCAGTTAGCAGCCCAAGGAGGAACCACGATGGGTCACTATGAGTCAGAATCGGCTTGAAGACAGTGAATTTGTTTTTGAGTTTTTTATATATATATATATATATGAAAGGATGTATATATGCATATGGGATGGGTCTGGTGATGCTAATTTTATTAAGAAAGGGGAAAATGAGAAAGAAAATTGCCTTGTTAAATATAATGCCTTTTCATTGGTATACCAGAAATAAACAAAAGTAGGGCAGTCACAATCTTGAAATTCCCAGCAATGGCAGGAGGTAGGGAGGTTGTAAGATTTTACATCCTTGCTTACAAAGGGCCCTGTGACTACCTCAATTAAAGCTTATCTTGCCACAATAATGACCTGTTTATGTGACTCTGAGAATGGAAGCCATTAGCATACCTTACTATCTCTATTAAAATGACTTCACTACTCTAGTGTTTGCTTATTCACCCCATGCACTTCCTGAAAGGCACGTTAGCTCTTTAATAGAATGCATCAACCCACTGCTTACACGCTAGAATTCCTAACTCCTTTCCTCTAAATTTTTACTCTTCCCATCCTCAAAGATCACTTTTTTGACCCTCACCTAATCCTAAGCAGGTTGCTACACCAAAACACTGACCCTCAGTAAGACTTAAAACTTTCAAGTATCCCAACTGTAATTTCACCATGAGTCAGAATCAACTGATAGCAGTGGGCTGGACTGTAAGCTTATGTTCCCCTTCCTGAGGCATATAAAGCCTTTCTAAATGTTGTGTTCTTAATACCCAAAGCCTTATCAAAGATTCCCTGGTGGCTCATTGGGTTACCTATTGGGCTGCTTGCTAAAAAAGATTCCATCTGTTTGAACCCACCAGCAACTGCAAAGAAGAAAAATGTGCCAGTCTGCTTCTGTAGAGGTTTATAGTCTCAGAAACCCTAGAGGGCAGTTCTATTCTGCCCTCTCCAAAACACACTGCTGTCATCAAGGTAGAACTGTTTTTGTGGATTCCGAGACTGTAACTCCTTATGGGAGCACAAAGCCTCATCTTTCTCCCATGGGGACTTCGAACTGCTGTAGTGAAGTCATTACTGAAGGTCAGTGTTTCCATGTAGCAACGTGTTTAGGATTGGGTAAGGGTCAAGAAAGTGATCTTTGAGGATTGATAGAGTTGGGTTAGCAGCCCAGCACATAACCACCAGGGCCGTTGGAGTCAACTTGACAGTAGTGGACTTGGGGCAGTCTTACCCAAAGGTTGTTTTAGTATTATTTTCAGAAGCCAGGTTCCACCATTAGACTGTGGACTTCTAAAAGCCTGGCTCTAGGTTTCAGTCATCTTTTTAACAGATGTTTTCAAGTGGTTACCAAGGGTCCTCAAACTACGGCCCGCGGGCCACATGCGGCCCGCCGAGGACATTTATCCTGCCCGCTGGGTGTGTTTGCCTGTTTGTTTTTTTACTTCAAAATAAGATATGTGCAGTGTGTAAAGGAATTTGTTCATAGTTTTTTTTTTAAACTAGAGTCCGGCCCTCCAATGGTCTGAGGGCAGCGAACTGGCCCCCTGTTTTAAAAGTTTGAGGACCTCTGGGTTATACTATGAGAGGGTTCTTCTAAATCTGTAGTCATTAGAGCAGCAGCATGAATATCACCGGGGTTAATACAACAACAAACCTTTAGGCTGGACTCAGAGGCTAGGAGGGGCCCAACAATCTCTGCATGAAACTCTCCAAATGATTTTAAACTCCTCTTGTTTGAAAGGAGCCCTGGTGGTGTACCTTTGGGGCTACTAACATCAAGGTCAATGGTTTTGAAACCACTAGCTGCTCTGAAGGTGGAATATAAATGTTTCGACTCCCATAAAGGTTGTCAGCCTCACAAACCCACAGAGGGCAGCTCTACTTCGTCACTATGTTCTACTTAGGTCACTATGAGTCAAAACCAACTTGATGGCAATGAGTTTGGTTTGATAAGTTTGAAAACTGATGAGGGTGCTCAATACAGAAAGGAGTACAGAAGTAAAAAGTGGGATGAGTTGGGGTTTTTCGGGGGTGGGGGGAATAATTCCTAGCTAGGGTGGATAAAGTGGACCTTGGCTTCATGGTATTGGTGTTCGGTGTAGAGAAATAGGTTTTGACTCAGAGTGACCCTATGTACAATAGAACCAAACACTGATGAGCCCTGCAGGGTCTTCGCAAGCACGGCTAGGTTTGAGCCCATTGTTGCAGGCGCTGTGTCAGTCTTCTCAGTGGTTCTCAACCTTCCTAATGCTGCCATGCGACCCTTTCGTACAGCTCTTCATGCGGTGGTGACCCCAAACATAAAATTATTTTCGTTGCTGCTTCATCACTGTCATTTTGCTACTGTGATGAATCGGGCAACCCTGTGAAAGTTTTGTGTGACCCCCAAAGGGATCGCGACCCACCCACATGTTGAGAACCGCTGGTCTATCTTGTTGAGGGTCTTCCTCTCTTTTAGCATAAAGTCCTTCTCCAAAAACTGGTGACATTTGATGGAGGACTTCAATGAATACAGTTTGCAAGTATTGTAGTTAACTGTGGAAGGAAATAGGGTACATGGGTGCTGGGAAGGACAGTGGTACATACTGGAGGGAGGGTGAAGCGAACTTGTAAACGGAGGAGCTCTGGGTTTCTTTCTGTTAGCATTGGGTTATGATGATACACTTGGGGATTACAGTGTTGTAGATTAAGCATCGTGCTTCTCCATACTATGTAGTAGTATCCGGGTTATCTGACTTTGATTCTATGGGAACTAATTTACAACTCTATAAATAACTGATACACACACACACATTAAAAAAACACTGTTATCAAGTTGTTTCCAATTCATAGTGACCTTATAGGGCAGGACAGAACTGCTCCTTAGGGTTTTGGTGTATGTAAATCTTTAAGGATATGGATAGTCCTTCATTGTCCCAGGAAGTGGCTGGTGAGTTTGAACTGCCAACCATTTGCTTAGAAGCCTGACACATAACCTACGACTCTACCAGGACACTGATTCTTCTTCACGAACATACACATTCTGTCCAGTAGACTATGAATTCGTTTTCCTTCCAGACTGTGGGAGAATGTGTCTTCATTAGCACATTCATTTCAGTGATCCAAACTGTAGCTACGGAACTCTGGTGGTGCTGTTGGGTGATCCCTGAAAGGTCTGCCATTCCAACCCGCCAGAAAGAGTCAGTCTAGGAAACCCACCGGGGCAGTTCTACTCTGTCCTACAGAGTCACTGTGAGTCAGAATTGACTTGATGGGTGGGAGGTTTGCTCTGTTTTTGTTTTGTTTTTTCCCATTTGGACACATGCACACACACACACACACACACACACAAGCATTTCCTTTTGACATGAAGACTTTTGAAGTGGCAAAAGGAAATAAAATAGCTTTGAACCCTTAGGACCCAGAAACTTTGCATAATTGTTTTCTCTATATAATATGTAAAGGCATGTTGGGTCTCTTGAAATAGTTATATTTTATAATGATGAAATATTTTAATAGTACTTACAAAGTGAAGAAAACAATAAGTTATTCTAATTATAATTCCAAAGATTATAATACTGCATTGTAGCAGAATAAACAAATTCCTAGGGGTTGAAGGGATGGATGAGTGTCTCTCACTGCAATGGAGTTAATGCTGACCCATAGAGACCCTATAGAACAGGTCAGAAACTTCCCCCTGTAATTTTCTAATACTGTAACTCTTTACAAGAGTAAAAAGCCCAGTCTTTCTCTCTCAGAGAAGGTGGTGGTTTCAAACTACTGACCTTATCGGTTGCAGCCCAGTGCATAACCACTAAGCCACCAGGGCTCCTGGAGGGTGGTTGGAGCATATTTGGTGAATATCTTAAGATCACATACTGGTAGATTTTACTGATTGAGGGATAATGAGGCATAGAGAGAGGATACTTCAGTTGAGGGAAAGGGGAGAGTGTAGGTGACTGGGCATCTACCATAAGAACAAGAACAAGGAAAAACAAGTGTCTACATATTGAAAGCCATAAAAATCGGTGAATGTTATTTCCTATATAAATGGGGGTCCATCGGGTGATCTTACCACAGCATGACCTAAATTAGAGAAGTGAGGGGGAATCACCTGAGGGTCATCAACACTGATTCAGAGTTGAAACAAAAATCCCCTTACCGCCCTATTATTCTAGTCACTTTTTCCTCCTAAGACATATATGTCTAAAGGAAAACCTTTGAATCTAAGGCTTAGATGGTCTAGTTTTTCCATAAAGTCCAAACGGATAAACCAACACACAGCACTAGATATTAGAATGTGCTTGCAGTTGAAATGGGGCAGTTTCTAGAAGCACATTCTTGTTTGTCCAGTGACTCACTCCATAAACAGGAAGTACCAGGCGCGGGTTGTTCATCTGCTTCTGTGGCTGCTGACTGAGGCACTGAACCAAGTGTTTGCGACTCAGCCTCAGGGGCCTACAGGAAGGAACTAGAAAATGTCAAGGATAATAGGATCACAGTGACTGCCACTTAATAAGCTACAGGAATAGTAATTTTATGTGAAAATCGTTTTGTTGCAAATTTTTTCCAGAAACATAAAAATGACACACTGAACAACAGATAAGTGTGCTGTGGGTGTTTATATGATGCTGATAAACTGTCCTTAAACATGACACACACATGCCAATTTAAAGGGTTTCCTATTGATCTTGTGACATGAAATGGTCTTAGTGTGCACTTACAAGCATAGCCTGTCAACAGAATGAGATAAGTCTCTTACATGTTTGATTTTGATGGGTAGGTAGCTCAGCATTCCATCAGTCCACCATTAAAGTCACTTCACTGGCTGTGAAGTGTTAGATGAAAGCAGAAAATACAGGGGTCAATAGAGGCAGCATCAACAGTTTGCACAGCAACATTAAATCTAAGATCGATGACCCAAAGTATCCACAAAGACTCACTTCTGCGAAAGAGAGCTTGATAGGTTTCTTAGTCTTCTAGCTTGTACGAAGTCGATATATAAACCTTCCCCAGCCCGTTGGATTTTAAAAATCATTTGGAGAAGGATTCCCTGGCATCCTTTTAAATGTTTAACTGTTCTTGCTGTAAGAAACTCTTCCCTTACACAGCTATATGTACAAAGACAACTTCTTTTGGTCTCTAGGGAAAAAAAAACTATTATGAAGAATTCCAACATCCTTAAAAGGAGCTCGAGATGGAGTTAACAGTTATCACGTTTTTTGTCACATTTGCATACTGGATTCTTATTTCTCTGTGAAATCACTTTAAAGCAAATCCCACACCTCTTATTCTTTCACCCCTACATGCTTCAGTGTGCATGTCTAAATTTCAAAATATTTCAAGATTCATTCATAAAAAAAGTCATCACACCTAATGAAATTTGTGCTTATACCTTGGTACAATCAAATATCTGGCCCAGGACTAAATCCTCCTAATTTCTAAAAATATCTTTTGAAAATTGACTTATTGAATCAGGATCTAAATAGAATCTACATAGTATAATCTCTTGTCATTTAGAGCAAGTGCTTCTCAAACCTTATTATGCAAATGAATCCCTTAGGGTCAGCAGGGTCAGTGATGGGAACAGATCTTTGGCATGTCTAGCAAACTCCCCTGTAGGTGCCTATGTTGCTAAATGGTGGGCTATCAAGATTTTGAGTGACAAGATCCTAGCAAAGACCCCTGCAGTTGTTTTTCCATCCCACTGGCTTTCCCAGAGACAGATCAGTTCTTCTGGCGAATGGCCAATATTCTGGATGTGAGTTTCCATGGGCATTGATTGTGGATCCAAGTAAAGTGAAATGCTTGGTAACTTCGATCTTTTCTTCATTTACCATGATGTTGCCTAATGGTCCCATGGTGAGGACATGTGTTTTCTTTATATTGATATAAAGATGGAACCATAAGCAAAGCCCATGGAAGTGGCAGTTAAGAAATCAAATGACATAGTGGAGTGTGTGCATCTGCTACAAAAGACCTCTTTAAAGTGTTAAAGAGCAAAGATGTAACTTTAATGAAGAAGGTATGCTTGACCCAAGTCATTCTAATTTTTAATTGCTTCGTATGCCGGTGGGAGTTCAAGTGGCATAATGTGCTATATGTTAGGCTGCCAGCCACAGGAAGGTGGTTCACACCCATCAGCTGCTCCATGGGAGAAAGAGGAGGCTTTTTGCCTTCAGAATAGTTTGTAGCCTCAGAAATCCACAGAAGCAGTTCCATTCTGTCCTAATGAGCCTCTGTTGTCAAAACAGACTAGATGGCAGTGAAGTTTTGTTGGGTTTTCTTTCGTTTTAGTTTGCAATAGACATGCGAAAGCTAGACAATGAATAAGAAAGACTGAGGAAGAACTGATGCATTTGAATCATAGTGTTTATGGGAAACTGTGTTGATGAAGAATATTGAATTTCCCATAGGCTTCCAGATAATTGAAACAAACTTTCTTGGAAGAATGACAGCTAAGCTGCTCAAGGTCAGTAGACTTGGACTCATGGACTTTGACATGTTATCAGAAGGGGTTAATTCCTGGAGAAGGATAGCACAAAGAACCTTCATGAGATGAACTGACACAAGGACTACAACAATTGGCTCAGACATCACAAAGGTAATGAAGATGGCCTAGGAATGCAGACTATTCAGTCCCGTTGGGCTTGTGGTTGCTAGGAATTTGAACCCACTTAACAACAGCTAACAACTCCTCTATCACTCTCATTTTCTTACTGGATGTTAGTTCTGTATAATCCAGAAGTCTGAATAATTTCAGGCTCATTTTTCTTTTTATAAGAACACCTGAAAGAGCTGATTTGTACGTGTATGACTATAATTCTTATGCATTCTGGTGATGACTCTATAGTATTAAACAGCTGGCTCTGGAGTTAAGGTCATTATGATTTAAGTTCTGCCTCTAACAATTTATATGAACTTGAGCAAGTTACTGTATTTTTACACAAACAAGGCATGCTTTGTAGCACTACTTTTTTAAAATGCATGGAACACTACTAGAGGGTAATGGTCATTTCTCTGTGTATGAGAAGCATCTCAGAAGCAGGAGAGAAGCCTCTGGCCATACAAAGAAGAGCCGCCAGTGGAGTATGTGCAAGTTCCCTATCTGAACACAGGATAGGTGCCAAAGGTCACAGCATCAAGATCATGAGACAGGGTAGAGAAGAAGCACCAAGACTTTTAGGCAGAGCAGTGGGCTTCCTGGCCCACACAACAAGGCAGAGACTTGAATTGAGATGTGTTATACACAAAAGAACTATATCCTTATCATTTTATAACCTGCTAGCTTCCCTAATAAACTCCATAATCTTGTGTATTGTCTGAAAGTTCTCTGTGACAATTATAATGAGTTCTTGAACCCAACAGAGAGATAGAGTGCCATGGGAGGAATGGCTGGAGTCAGGTTAAAGAGGGAAGGAGGGAAGCCACATGTCTGACTCCTGCCTTGGGGGAATCAGCCTTCTGATGGTGTGGATTGGGTTCTCCTCTAGTGGGTGGCCAGAGGAGATAAGACCTGGCCCCCTCATTCATTGATTCTGTATGAAATACACTGACTTTTGGGGGTATCTTTAGTAGTAAAGAAAACGCAGAGGATAAACCTTCAAGAGATTACTGAAACTGAACTGATAGAGCACTCGGTTATTTCCTTATCTTTCTGATCCAGGCTTCTGAAGTTAGGGGAGAATCTCCAAAGTAAAAGTTGATGTTATGGAAAATCTAAGAAGCTACTGCATGGCTAGGAAAGGAACCTAGTAAACTCCAGAAGCACAAGACATTTTGAATTCTTTTATGACTGACTGTATGAATATAGCATGCCATTTATAAGGACATGAGGTCTACAATTATCAGTTGAGGCCATGACGTGTAAAGTATTCTTTTCCTTATAATACATTCCATCAGCAGAGAGTAACTTAGAGTCAGCTTTCATAACAAGTAAGTGCTGGCCCAGATGATCAGGGCCAAAAATAAATTAGGCAAAGAGCCTAACATTATTCTACACTTTGCCCTTCCTTCGTTTCCCTTTGAGCTGGATTTGTGAGAATATAACAATCTTTGTTTCAGAGATGTAGTTTCTTAGTAGAATAATGTGGCGAGTAATAGAAGAGGGTAGAATTGATAAACAGCACTAGGATCAATACAAAACATGGAAGGGTATCTTTTGTGGGTTAATTATATTTAAAGCCTTATTTGTCAAATAATCACATGGTAACAGAAAAGTCATGCTATTATACGAGGGCGTACCCCCCAAAAAAAAACAGAATTTTTTTCAAAGCTATGAATTAAAATATTTTTCTACATAACAGCCCTCAAAGTACTCTCCGTTATACTCAATACATTTTCCCATCTGCAATTCCATTTTTGGAAACATTTTTCAAACTCATCTGTTTTGATGACTGACAGCACCTCCCTCGTCTTTTTCTTTGTCTTTTCTGTGTCTTCAAATTGCTGTCCTTTCACGTCCCTCTCCATTCATGGAAACAAAATACGTGGCACAGAGTGAGGTCAGGTAGGTTAGGTGCTAGGGCAAGAGAGGCATGTTGTTTTTTGCCCAAAACTTGCCCACTGAAATGGCTGCATGAGCAGATGCATTGTTGTGGTGGCAAAACCAGTCCCGGCTGCCACTAATCAGGCCTTTTTTGTCGCACACTGTTATGCAACCTTTTTAGAACTTCTAAATAGAAAGCTTGATTAACAGTCTGGCCTGGTGGAACGAACTCCACATGCAATCTGAGTCAACATTTTCATCCACCGGGAAGCTGACAGAGGTCCAGAATGAGGTTTGTCATCGATCAACATTTCACCTTTTGTGAAATGAGAAAACTACTGGTACACTGCAGTGTTTCTCATAGCGCTGTCCTTGTACGCTATGTTCATCGTCACAACACTCTCTGGGGAATTTTTCAGAAGAAGGAAACAAAATTTCACAGCCACACACTGTTGTTCTCTTAATTCAGCCATCACACACCAAAAAAGAGGTTTGAGTGAAACTACTTTTATGAAAAATTCACTGTGCCCAGATAGAATCTTCCTAGGCAACACCACGGGGTGCACTAAGTCAGAGTAATTGCTCGATGCTCCCCTAGCGGGAAAAATGTGCACTGAGAAAACTCTGCTCCACCCAGTGCAATTCTGGGTTTGTTTGTTTTTTGGGTATCCCTATGGTACCATTATATTTACATGTAATACAAGTAATAATAACTAGAAATTCATTATAGACTCAGAACCATCAGAAAAACATGTTTCAAGTCTCCGTCTGAAGTGGTGAAGGCCAAGACCAGAAGCACCAGAAACAGGCACGGAGGTGATGAGCTAGAGCAAGAGGAACCAAGCTGAGAATAGGACTGTGAGACAGGGTGACAGGTGAGCTTCCTGGTCCAGGAAGGCAGAGCCCAAGCACCACATGCCTGAGAGGCTGAGTACCAGAGAGAGAGACCTGGTTTCTAGCTCAGGAGAGGTGTTTCTGTGGACAAATGACTATTCTTACTATTTATCCATCCTGACTTTCAGTAATCGGTTAAACCCCCTGATGAACTCCCTTAATTGTGATTACTGTCTGTTAGTTCTGTGTGGCCACTGCAACGAATTATCAAACCTAGCATATAGAGTGGGTTGGAGGGAATGGTTGTATCAGAATAGGTAATGAAGGATGGTGTGGAGGTATCTGACCCCTGCCTTGCAGCAATAGGGAGGCCAGAGGTGGTTAGATATGGCCTCTCCAGTGTTTACTACAGTAATCAATGTCACTGAATTATACATGTAGAAATTGTTAGATTCATGTATACTCTACTGAGTATAGTTACAACAGGAATAAAATAAAGTATAAAATTTTAAAATGCGTTTTTCATTTAAGTAGTACCCCTTCCATACATAAACAGTAAACTCAAAACCCATTGCCATCAAATCAATTTCTACTCATAGCACCCTAGAGGACAGAGGAGAAGAACCCCTTTTGGGTTTCTGACATTTTAAATCTTTACTGGAGCATGCAGACTCATAGTTCTCCAGAGAAGCAGCTCGTGGTTTTGAACCACCGACCTTGTGGTTAGCAGGCCAGTGTGTAGCCCACTCAACAACCAGAGTTCCCTCATACAGTCAAGACAACCTGTAAACGCTAGAACCTGTGTAAGGCAGAAACCTGTCAGAAAAGGAAAATGGAAATACGTTCCATCAACTAGAGATACTGGGAGGAAAACAATCACGTTGAGTTCTGACTCTGACAGGTCCACTGAATAATGTACGCCCGTTAGCTCTATTTATAGCCCTGGTAGCCTAGTGGGTTCCAATGGGGCTGCTAACGGCAAGGTCAGCAGTTTGAACATACCGGCCCTTTCTAAGGAGAAAACTGAGGCTAGCCAGTCTTGTAAAGATTCACAATGACAAAACATTTGGGAGCAAATCTACCCTGTCCAATAGGGTCACTGTGAGTCAGAACTAACTTAGAGTTTTGTTTCAGTTTGTTGATGCATCTATTTATTCAATGATACCAATGCAGAACAAGCATTAGCCAATGACAATATTATCAAATTTCACTTGAAAACTTTATTTTCAGACATTTCATTTTATTTAGCCTGAAATTAATGATTAAAAGCAAAAGTGGTGAAGAAAGCTGATGGTGCCCGGCTATCAAAGGATATAGCATCTAGGGTCTTAAAAGCTTGAAGGTAAACAAGCGGCCATCTAGCTCAGAAGCAACAAAGCCCACATGGAAGAAGCACACCAGCTTGTGTGATCATGAGGTGTTGAAGGGATCAGGTATAAGGCATCATCAGAACAAAAAATCTTACCATAATAAATGATGGGGGGAGTGTGGAGTGGAGACCCAAAGCCCATTTGTAGGCCACTGGAGATCCCCTTGCAGAGGGGTCTCGGGGAGGAGACGAGCCAGACAGGGTGCGATGTAGCAACGATGAAAAATACAACTTTCCTCTATTTCCTAAATGCTTCCTACCTCCCTCCGCTCGCCCCCTCCCACTATCATGATCCGAATTTTACCTTGCAGGTCTGGCTAGACCAGAGGATGTACACTGGTACAGATAGGAACTGGAAACACAGGGAATCCAGGGCAGATGATCCCTTCAGGACCAGTGGTGTGAGTGGCGATACTGAAAGGGTAGAGGGAGAATGGGTTGGAAAGAGGGAACCGATTACAAGGATCTATATGTGACCTCCTCCCTGGGGGATGGACAACAGAAAAGTGGGTGAAGGGAGACGAGTAATTGCAGGGGTAGGAGTAATTGCATCATGTTGTATATTTCTTAATTCTTGCTATTTACTAGATCAGAATCTCCTGGGAAACTGTCTTCTCAAAGTACATTGAGGTTAGAGGGAACATACAGCATTTTTCAATCAGTATGGAGACATATTTTTGTCTTCTTGTCTAGGATATGAATGGATATATTACCAGTGTCTCTGATTTTGTTTCAGTTTCCAAACTATATATGTATCGTCAATGTTTTTGCACTGAATAGCAGTATGTAGGATATAATACTAAATAACAGACATGAAAATTTAACCAGAACTGTGACCTAAAGTTTTATCGAAGGAACATGTTTCGCTGATCATTAAATCACTCAGTAACTTGAGCCCGAGAGTAACTTTGTGTTACTGAAATGGCATGTCTGAGTATTTGTATGTTCTTATTAGGGTCTAAGCTTCTTTAGTATTCTCCATTTGGCTCACTAAGAAACATGAAAATAATGTCTCTGTCTTTGAAAACCTTCGGATGACTGAAATAAGTCCATCAGAGGTCAAATATTGTGTGATTTCACTTATATAGAAAATTTAGAACAGTTAATTTATAAAAAAAAGCTTACTTAGTAGGCAGATTAGGATCTTTTATGATATGACCTAGTTCTTACTGGCACATAGTTACTGTTCAGTAAATATTTGTCCAATGAATTAAATGCATAAATACTAATAGGCTATAATAAAAACTTACAGAATGGTCATATGGTTGCCATTTCATAAAACAACCCACTAGGTGTGGAACAAAGTATATCTCTAGGTAGCATCTAAAATCTTTGATTTACATAAATATTTCACTAATCTGATTTTTATTGCAGCTCTTAGAGGTAGATTTTTTCAGTTAGTTTGTACTGCTGATAGAGTATCAGTTTGTTGTTCCTGATAAACTATGTGGCTATTTCTGAACTTGAATCTATAAGGAAAAGTTATTGTCTTGATGGCTTCAATACTTTAGCTAGCCACTCTGTGACACATTAATCCTAGTTTTCATTACCTAGTAATCTTTCTTTTGAAATCCCAGTATTTACATATTTGATTGTATTGGAAAGTACACCAGTGTAGAATGCTGACAGCCTGACAAGGGGTTTTGTTGTCCTCGGGGCTTCTTTCCCCTCTAGAGAAGCCTGCAATGGCTGCAACCGTGGGTTCCCGCAGAGCAACAATTGAGGACGGAGCAGGAACTGGCAGCGTTTCATTCTGCTGAGCACAGGGTCACTGCGGGTTGGAACTGACTTGATGGCACCGAACAAGCACAGCAGCAACAGAGAAGCCTGGACTTCTTTTAGTCTTGAATCAAAAAAGCAATCAGCGGAGGATCATCTGGTTTGCTTTGAAAATTCAACCTCAACCACTACACCCCTGGGCTTGTTCGGATGTGTTTCACTCTCTCAGATGACCCGAGAGGCAGAACGTCATCTGTTGGTCTCCTTTCCGTGCATACACCCTGCCCTTCTACACGTGTTGATAGAATGATCTTATCTTTACGGAGGGCATTTAACTCGCAATTTTCTTAAACGTCTCATTTATTTTCTCCCAAAATCAAAACTTGAGGAGCAGCAGGGAATATACAAGGCATAATATAGAATATTCATTAAAGTGATTTTATATATTGAGAAAATGATATAAAAATGGAGCAAATAACTTCTCTAAAGTCATATAGTTGAGTAGTGATTGTTGCAAGAGACAGCTATGACCGACCATCCATTCTTCTCTTCTTCTTTGTGAGCACTCTTATTTTATTTGGCACGACAATATTTATTGTGTAAAAATGGACTTTGTCACTCTCTTTCTCTAGGGAACAGCGTTCTGGAAACTGAGACAAGCTGAGGTCTGCGAAAGATTTCTGGGAAAGGTTTTGCTTCATGGATACAGGTGCCACTCCTGCCTCGCGGCCATCTTCTTTTTGTCCAGAACACGGGTGTGATGGTCTGGACACCCTGAACCCACACTAGTGTTGCCCACTCTGGGACTGCTTTCTTCATGAGAAGAAGAAACCTTTATCGATGTAAGTGCCTGTGGTCAGGGTTCTATTCTCACAGACAAATGCTAATACACACCGATACAATGCTAGAGAAAGACTTTGACTTGGGTTTCAGCCCTCTCATAGTTCCATCCTATGCTCTATGTCCTTTTTCCTAACACCTATGACTTACAGTATTGCAAAGCAAGTCCTAGAGCATGGAAATAAGGGTGTGGCACACCTTGGTTTTGAATGGGCAGCTCCACAGCCCTCAGCAAAATTGCAAAGTAGCCAAAGGCGGTATTTGAAATATATCACCAATCTCTCTCCTCTCTCTTTTTGAAATAAGTTTTTCTACCCCTTGACACTCAATACCTCATTTTATCTTCCACTCAACTCCTATCAAAGCCTGGCATTTTGGAAGTGCTCAAAGCTCACGGCTACCCCTTCTTCTTCCACCAATCAAAGCTTCTACGATGAAAAGAGAAATGTAGAATTATTGTCACTGATGCCGCCCATGGCCTGTGATGATCCTTTTAGGAGGGTGTGTACATTTTGTAAGAGGGATTTGTAAATCCAGTTGACCTCTGGGATTGGAGAGCCTTGAAGAGTCATTTGTGGGTAATGGGCCTTGCTTGTACTCCTCATCTAACCAAGCGGCTACTCTCCCCAGAAACCAGCCATTAAACGTCTCCACTGCAGTGTCCCAGATAGCACAAGTGGCCAAACAGCTTAAGGCAAGAATGTGGTGCTCATAGCTAGCAGCTGCTGAATCTTAGAGAAGCGTGCAGTTGGTGTCATGGTTATGCATTGGGCTACTAACCCATGGTCTGTGGTTTGAAACCAACAGGTGACCCTGGGAAGAAAGATGAGGCTTTCCATTCCTATGCAGAGTTATAGTCTCAGAAACTCACAGAAGCAGTTCTGCTCTGTACAGTATAATCACTATGAGTCAAAATCAGCCAGATAGCAGCAAGGTGTTTTGTTTGAGAGGAACAGGGGATACAAGGAGTGTGCTTTTGATAATTACTAGCAATTTAGAAACATGCTTAGTGGCTATTTTAACTATGCAATACACATTGACTAATTAAAAGGGTGTTTTTTTCTCCCTGTTTTTAATCTGTATTAAGCATGCTATAAATGCGCTAGTAAATATTCTTCCTTATGCCTTCTTTTCGGATCAGTTTCATAATGCTATGTGAAAACAACCTACCTCCTCTTACAGATCATTCGGTACTAGTAGCCATTATATTGCATACAGGCATGTAGCAATTCTGTTGTGCTTATGAAGTGAAGGAAAAAAATGTACTTCACTAAAAGGCTTGGCTTCTAGCCATAAATCTATGACTCACTGGCTATGTGATCTTGGACACAGCAATTATAATTCCTGTGCTTCAGTTGCCTTTGCTGAAAAGGTGAGGTAAGTTTCTATATGATGAAGGTCCTTTCCTAGTTCCGAGATTCTATCATTTAAGCCCGTATTTAGACATGTGTCACTAATCTTTGCAATAGCCTCATGGGGCTGGAGAGTAACATTATTTTCATGTTGCAGATGAAGACATGAAAACTGAAAAAAAAATCCCATGATTTGTCTGTTATTGCATGATTGATAAGTAGCAGCCTGAGGACTTAACACACGTTGTTAAAAAAGTTTATGGGGGGAAAATGGAGTTATAAGATAATGGAATTTTCCATGAGTTTTTGAAGCCACCTTGATATTTGCCTTTTATTTCTGCAGAGAAAGCTCAGCACGATTCCCTTCTAAAAAGAGAAGAAAAGGGCTGTGGAATGCATGTGATTTGGAGGCTCATCCATAAATTCAAGAAAGAGGCTCTCTTAAGATACTAAATGATAATTTATGGATATAAGAAACTCAAATCACATTGACCATTTCCATGTTGCACATTATTATTCGTTATTCCCAAAGTATCAACTATGCTTTGGATCTTAAAGTTCTTAAAATTTTATCTAAGATAAAGGATCATGTCACACAGAACCTTAAAGGACAGGAACAAGTTGCCCTTAAATCAGACATGTAATCTGGGGACTACTTGGATAAAAATCATTTTGCCCACTCTTTGGGCAGAATAATAATATTCATTTGATGGATTCTGTAATTTATATATTACTTTGTGCTGATCTATGTGGGCTCTGTATATTTTGAGGGATAATGCAAACTGTCATGAGATGACTGTAAATAGGAAGAAGTAGTTTGTGTTAGCATTCTTGGTGTAATAAGACATAACTGAGGACCTGATGCCGATGGAGAGCAAATGTTTAGAGAATGACGAGGGCAATGAATGTACAAATGTGCTTTATACAATTGATGTATGCATGGATTATGATAAGAGTTGTATGAGCCCCTAATAAAACAATTAATAATAATAAAAAAAGACATAACTATCACAGCACATAAGAATTTCAAAACATTGCTCTAAAACAGAGGAGAGTAGCTGTTGACACTGGCAATCACAATGATTTGCTTTGTTGACTGTGCCATAGTTGACCTTTTTTAAAAAACAAAGCAAAAAACAATTCTCTGGAGAACCTGACAAAATTTCGAACCCTGAGCTATCAGTCAAAGATCCTAGCTTTATTTCTGTAATCCTTTCATGGATTCAGTGACCATGTGACTGTCATTTGATCTTTGTTAAACTCTTGGATACTAGAATTCAGGAACATTTCCTCATTTTTGTCTCTCCTACTTAATGTATGCACAGCTGTGCTTGCAAAATAGCATGACATGAACTAGAGGGAAACGGAAAGAAATATGCCCAATGGTGTGATGTGAGTCTTAGCAGCCTGAGTGTGAGACACAATTCGTATTTTCCTTCATATGGGAATTTTAAATTTATTTCACCATTTGTAAACAGGTAGAAAATAATCTTTAGTGTCCTCAACAGGGTTATTTAATTTACCTTTTACTGTGTTTCTTTCTCATCTGGTAAGGAACCCTCTCAATGTTTCAGAGGGGGAAAAGGCATGACAAAAAAGAAAGAGCTTTTGTCTTCTCGTCATCCCTACTACCATCCTAAACTTGACTTTTCTGTTTCATGAAAACTGAATCCAGAGTTACTTAGAGTCATTGCCCTTAAACGTTCAACACAAGCAGGGATTCAGCATTATGTACGAAGGGGAGAGTCCTACAGAGCCTCTGTCATCTCTTCAATTGTTCAACAGTCTGTGAGTGCTTGACCTAATGCTAATTTCTGAGGGTGAAAGACAATGGAGATGTGGTATCTGTACTGAAGGATGTGCCAGGAGATCTATGGTAGAAACAACATTTCGTGTCAATTTGAAGATATATGTAAGTGTAGGGATGGCACTGAACCTGTCAATCAGTTCACAACCTGGTAGTGCCTCATTGTGGGCATGGCCTTCTCATAAAGTGGGCCCTGGGAACCTCTCCTCTCTCTGCCTTCAGCTTCCTGCTGGATGACCCTGATTGCTGCCATGCGTCCACCACCATTGAGTCCACATAACCCTGCACCCACCAACCTGTGATCTTCCTGCATTCTGCATCATTGCAGGTGGCTACCTGAATCTGAAGAGGGGCTATGGACTAGTCCCAGACTTATGGACTTGAGTTGGACTGGGCTGGCATGTTTTCTTGATCTATAACTACATCTTGATATAAAGCTCTTTCTTACACAGTCCTGGATTAGTTTCTCTAGTCAAACAGCCTAACACAAGCTCAGAGGAATTGACTTACAAACAAATTATTACCTACAGTCTGGGTGTGGGAAGATGAAAGAGTGAAATGCCAGTTAACCTTGGTGGGAAAGAAAAGAAGGTGAAAAGGTCATTTTTAAGATACTTTTTAAGTTTTATAGCAAGGGATTTCTTAAAAAGAACTATTTACTCAAACTGAATTGTACACCAGGCAGTGTGACAGGTTGTATAGCAAAGCCTTTAAAAACCTCAGTTCTGGAGTTGAACAGATGAAAGTACAAATCCATTTCCATCTACAGGTGTGGCGTTGGGTAAATTGGCTGATCTCTCAAAAATCCATTTCTCAATAATTGAGTGGAGATTATATGTACTTTATGGAGTTGTATGAAGATTATATCAGAGAATGTACTTAAGCATCGAATCCAGTGCTTAGCACAGGCAAGTTGCCAATGGCTCAATAAATATTGGTTAGTGTTTAGACTGTTATGTACTTTTCCTCATTTACAATCCACGGGATACTCACTCACTACCACTGATTAGATTCCAACTCATAGCAACTCTGCTGGACACAGTAGATATTGGACCGAGGTGAACTGCCCCTTTGGGTTTCCAAGGCTATAAATCTGCACAGAAGCATGCTGCCTTCCTTATCTTCTTCCTGGTGGGTTTGTACTGCTGCTTTTATGGCAAGCAGCTCAAAGCATCACCCATTGTGCTACCTGGGCCCAAATCTAGTGGATAGGCATACTGAACATCATCTCTAGGTGAAGAAGATAAATAGAGCACAGGAGGTGCTCAGGAACATAGGGTACATCTCATGAAAGGGTGGGTGTGCCAGATAAAGGACTTTGGACTTTACAGGAGGCAATGGGAAATCTTTGATGCTTAATCATTACGTTTAAGAAGGGTCATTCAGATGGCGGGATAGACATTGGGTGGAGAGGGTAGGGAGAAAAGTGAAAGCGAGGAGTCCAGTTAAGATTTCCTTATAGTCAATGGCTCAGTGTGATAGTAGGCCTTTGACATTTCTCTTTAGCCTGTCTTGACAAAATGTTTAGCTCTCCTTCCAAATGCTTAATAAAGCCAACCAGTAAGGATGATCTTCTTACTGCTTTTCTTTGTTATTAAGTGGCACAAGGCCTTAAACATCTCTGAAAGGGCAGCAGGTAGGCTTCCACCTGGAATTGATCATTATTAATAACAGCGAAGTGTATGCTTCCTTCTTGGCTGCAGGAGAAAGGCACTTGGGTAGTTTCATGGTTTCTGTCATCTTCATTTATTACATTGATTTACGAATAGTCAATCATAAATGGCATAGAGGTCATATAAAATTCAAATAGAGGACATCTTATTTTACCATGGATTTAGCACCACATAACTAATGAATATCTACCAGAGCAGAGGTTAACCTGGAGGAGATCTCCAGGATACACCTATATGACCTGTATATGTTTTAAAATGTGTGCATTAAAATAGATCGGTGAGTTTAAAACTGCATGTCAGTAAGTTTAAATGTAATATTCCTTACCTCTAAAGATGAATGATGACTGAATTGTGAAGACACTGATTATAGAAAGCAGTAATAATGAAAATGAGAGAAAGTGAGAGAAGTATTCAAGCATTGTCATAATTGACTTATGATGGATTGTCGAGATGGAACCTGTCATAAGTTGGGAACTATTTGTATATGAAGAAAATGATTTTCTCTTATACCAGTATCATTTAATGATTTCATCATAAACAGTACTCTTATTTGATAGAGATGCTTCATAGTAAATGTATACTTTGAGAGCAAGAAAAGTTTAAAGGAGTTTAAAGGGTGTTAAAAGTTACTGTGGTAGTTATATAATTGTCAATTTAAGGATTAAGCATGTAGGGGTGGAGTCTAGCCTGTCAATCAGGTCATAGCCACAGAGGCGTCTGTGTGGGCATAGCCTTCTCCTAAGGATTCTGGGAATTCTGGTATTTCCTCCTTGGAATTGGCAGACTCTTTGCACACACCCTGAGAGAAATAGTAGCTGATAAGACACATGGACCCACTCTGATGCAGCCCTGGATGCTGAAGAAGCCATGCAGAGGCCCCTGCCAGCACTGAGATGTTTCCAACACCACTGGATCCAAAGACTTTCTACCTACTGGCCTGTGAATTTCTACATTCAGCATCATTGCACGTGTTTTGTGAGTCTGAAGAGGACTTTATAGATTGGTATGGGACATATGGGCTAATATCAGACTTATAGACTTGATCTGGACTTGGCTGGGATGTTTTCTCATTGTTCAATTGCTCTTGTATATAAATCTCTCTTATACACATATGTGTTCATGGATTTGTTTCTCTAGTCTACCCAGACTAACACAGTTAATCCATTTTTTAAAACACAAGAAGCTAAATCATTCAGCTATCTCATTAACTTAAATACTATTTGAGAATGTTTCACTAGAACGGTATAAGAAATGTTTGTTTTAAAACATCATTGTTTCTTTCTTGAATGTTTTCCTATCTGATCCAATTTTGCTTTGTATGATATGCTTTATAAGACCTCCTTTGATTACAAATGTTTGCATAAGACACCTGTTTCCTTTGAAATACACGATGCTGTTGGTATGAGAGGTAAATAACTACAGAAAATAGTCTAGGCATAGAAGAGAAACAGGGTCTTAGCATTTTATATATTTTCAGGACATGTAATTTTAAAATATCACAAGAAAGGTTGTGTTACAGATTTTTTAAATGGCTATTTAGCAAATTAAAAACGGATGGGTTTTTAAATATTAATCATCATGCATATTTAAAAATTGGCTTGAAATTCCTACATAATGAAAATTAGACATTATAATGACCCCCAAAGGATGATAATTTAAATTATTTAATGAGTGTGAAACAGATAAAATAATGCAACTCTAGTGAGTGTTCACCACAAGATCTCTTCCTCAAGCTTAAGTATTATTGGTTTTGTGATTGTTGTTTTCTTAGACTTGTATACATATAAACTGTTAAATCAGGAATCAGCTCTAAGACTTAGGAAACAAAGTGAAGAACAAATTTTTATCTCAAATTTAATAAGTGGGTACAACATAAAAAACAGAAACAAGAAAATGAGATCTAGGCAGTCACGGAGTACAAATAAGGTTCTTCCTGTGTTTCAAGTTCATTCTGTAAGTCAGTTGGAGTAGTGCATTTGGTTCTTATCTAGCCCTCGGTGGTGCAGAAAGAAAAGCCCCATGTCTTTCCAGTGATTTAAAATCTGCACAAGCAGTAAGTAGATGTGACTGTGATGAAGAATTTGTTTCCAGTAGGAATTGGTTCAGTTGTTTCAAAGCCAGGGTAAATTTACATAAGATGGAAGGGCAAGTAGGAATTGCCCTTGAGCCCACATTTGTAACCTCTGGATTTACTACATGCATCTGTAAGTAAGCAAGACAATAACCAATAACAGTTTGAGAAGGTGTCACAAAAGGCAAAAGTAAGTAAATGAATTGAAGATATTTAATAGCACTGAATAAAAAAGGGAAAAGCACCAAACTTTAACCAAGGTCAATTCTCACAGACAATGACATTCATAGAAATACAACTCAAAATATAAAAACAATGTAGTGCAAGACACAGGAAGTTTTGCTTTTTAAAAAAACGAATCCCAAGAAATTTCTTAATTTTATCATCTACAAGAAGTGCAAAGCACATTCTTAATTAATAGACTGAAACAGTAAATAGAATATCGCTACATAATTTATTTTTTATTAATTTAAAAAGGAAGAAAAGCTGAGTAGCTATAAACTGAAATATTTTCCATCCCTAAGACTCCTTTCTAATGTGTTCACTTTGTTCTTTCAGTTATTTTAAGTGTTCTTTTTATTTTTTCAAAATGCATGTTGAAAAACAAGGGTACACTAAGGAAACTTGGAACAAAGCAACACTATATTTGACAGGAAATAGAGATTTTTGTTTTATATTCCGAAAGTTATGAGTGGAGTGGTATTTGAAAAGACATGAAATTAAAAGAACAATTTCAAGCATGTGGAAGAGAAAAATGTTTAAATGAACTACAAAGGATTACAAAGATGAACAAATGCTTATGTATAAATACTAGAATAATTAAGTGTATATCATTTTGTGCTGAAGTAAATATATGAACCATTAAACTGCAAGGTTGGCAGCTCAAATCCAATAGCTGCTCTACAGGAGAAAGATGAGGCTGTCTGACTGTGTGGAGATTTATAGTCCTGGAAACCCAAGGGGGCAGTTCCAGTCTGTTCTATAGGGCTGCTATGAGTTGGAATTGACTTGAGGGTGGTGGGTGTGGGTTTTCAGTTGAGTATGAAAATTAGAAGAAAAATGACTCGCTTAATTTTCCGAATCTTAAAAAAGTCATGTGCTATCATTTCAACAAGATCAGTGAACATTACTAGTCAAAGAGTGCAGAAGTAACAGTGAACAAAGTGACTGAGCTGGGAGACATAAATTATCACCGCCATGAAATCTGTCAACAGTTCTTAATAGGGACTAATCTGTTCATTTGCCTTACATTATTATTCCTGAGTGAATTAACATAAAATAAAATCTGACGGTGAATTTCAAAAGTGTCATAAAGTATACATCTAGTGGAATAGAGTAGAATCCATCTAACAGCTAATGCGTAGAGTCTTATTCTACCTAAATGTTGTGTTAGAGCAGTGTTCTCAACCTGTGGGTGGCGACCCCTTTGGGAGTCAAACGACCCTTTCACAGGGGTCACCCGATTCATCACAGTAGCAAAATGACAGTGATGAAGTAGCAACGAACATAATTTTGTGGTTGGGGGTTCACCACCACACGAGGAACTGTATAAAAGGGTCGTGGCATGGGGAAGTTGGAGAACCGCCGTGTTAGAGCAAGCTGATACCTGCTCTTGAACTCTATCACGTCCAGCCATATTAGCATTCTTCCCATTGTTTGAACAAATTAAACACCTTTCCACTTCCAGAACTTTATGCCTATTTTCTCTTTACCTGGTTAATGATTCTTCCAGATCCCTGTACAGCTTGCTTCTTGTCATCATTTGGGTTTTTGCAGTAATATGTTCTTAGAGATGACCCATCATCATCTGGCTAATTATACCACCACAGTCACAGTCAAATTTCATCTAGTTTCTCTATCATTTTCTTTTTAAAACATCTTTATGAACATATAATTCATATATCATGAAATTCAGTGGTTTAAATATATTAAAGAGAGTTGTGCATTCATCACTACAATCCATTTTAGAATATTTTCTTTATTCTTGTATCCCTATTAGATTCTCATTTTCCTCCAATCTCCCAGTCATAACCCTAAGAAGCTATTAATCTAGGTCTGTCTCTATAGATTTACCTATCCTGAATTTCTCATAAATAAAATCATACAAAAAACAAAATAAAACCCAACAGTAGAATAAAACACACACAAAAACCTCAATCCAAAAGGTAGCAGAAAGTAATAAAAACTAGAACAAGTTAAAAAATGGATCAAAAGGGAAAACAAATGGTAAGATGTCAAAATTTAATTATTTCCATCTGTCATGAAGGAGCCCTGGTGACTTAGTGAGTTAGACTGGGCTGTTTAATGTCAATAGTTCAGAACCACCAGCCGTAGGAGAACTATGAGACTTCCTGCTTCAGTGAAGATTAACAGCATAGGAAACCTAGAGAGATAGTTCCTCTCTGTCTTGTAAAGTTGATATGGACCTTGATGGACTCAATGGCCGTGAGTTTGGGTTTAATATCTGCAACAATCCACCTTCCAATGCATCCCAACTCTTTTACATTCTTGGCCAAGGAAATTCAATGGAGGCATCATCCATGTGGGAACTCTGTTAATAACTTTTGGGCTTTCACTGTCATCCATAGCCTTTTGTAAACAGGGTGCTCAGAATTTAAATTCTAATACAGTCTCTTCCTCTGATCTTGGATTTTGTTCATAATCTCTTGGTCACACTGGTTGGTGTGCTTCTTGTTACCTGAAATTCTTATTCTTTTTTACTTGTTTATTGATTAAATGACTACCATGTGAGGTCACTGTGTCCTCTTGGCCTGAATGACCAAGCAGTCTTTTCACCAAGTTTTACAAAAGTGCCAATGAATAACCTTGCAAATGAGAGGAATTATAAGATGAAACTTGAATTTCCAGATGAAGGAAAGACAAGGAAATGCATCTGAGAAAGCACGTGAAATTGACTTGGAAGAAGTCACTTTTTGTGTGCGTGTTTTTAATTTGCTATTGACAATGTCAGCAAACATAACAATTTAGAAAATACGATTTCTTGATCTTGTTTGTCAGTATTCTGAAACCGCAATTTCAAGACAGAATCGAGTGACACAGCCTGGAAGATTTTCTATATTATGCAAGATAATTGATATCTCTTTTTTCAAGGTAAATCCCACATTATGTAACCTTCAGATAAATAATTTGAGTGTAACTTCTAGTAAAGATGAAATGTAATTTAAAAATCTTCTTCCTTCCATAGTCTCATGCCCCAAAGCAAAATTGTAGTTAATTGTATTTATATTTTGTCATTCTTCCATCTGTTCTCTCTGAAACTGTTTCTTTCCTCTTTATACCTTTAATCCTACCCACCCACGGTTTCGTAACTGCCCCACAATCACTCTCCGAGGCCCTACATCCAATTGTCCGCTGATCTCTTGTTGGTGTTTCTCCTAAATTCTGATTTAGAATGGTACGTAGCCCTACACTGATACAAAAAGCAATTCATTGTGAGGACAGCGAATGACCAGGCAGTGCTACCTTCTTTGGCCCATGGAGTCGCTGTGAGTCAGAACCAACTCTACAGGACTAAAAGACAACTTTGCCAAAGTTACAAAGTAATGAGAGAAAGGTGATCTTCCAGTATGTGTACTATCTGGGAAGTGTGCTCTGGTGATACAAAAATACACTGTTAAAAGTGCTTGTGCTATTTAAAAACACAACAAAACAAAAAACCTCTATAATTTGCAGATCGATTTGTCTGTCTTTTTTTTTTTTTAACAAGCACATGCATATATAATTATTCAATCTGTCTCGAATAAAAAGATAAAAGACAGGACAAGAATTGAGAAAGTAAAGTAACTTCCTTCATTTTTAATGCCACGGAGGTGCAGTGGGCCGTGGCTTTGCTAATTCCATAAAGAACACCAGCTCTCAGGACCTGGCCTGCACTCAGTATTGGAACTCACAGTAGTTAGGACTGTGATGTCTTGAAACATCTCCAAAGATAATTTTCAAGGTTCTCCTTTTATTTCAATCACTTAGTTAAGTGGTCATACCATTTTCAAGGATGACTAGCGATGAAAATTTTCCTCTTTGTTGTTCTTGTTAGTTAGCTGTTGTGGTGCCTCCTCTAACCTGTGTAAAACAGAGCAGAATGCTGCCCAGTCGTGTCCCCTCCTCACAGGGGCTTGTGAATTGGGCCACTGTGATTCATAGGGTTTTTTCACTGACTGGTGTCTGAAAGTATATACATTGCCAGGCATTTCTTCCTAATCTTAGTTTGGAAGTTCCTATTCAGCATCACCGGCACACAGAAGCCTCTACTGACAGACAAGAGGTGGCTGCACGTGAGGTGCACTGGGTCGAACCTGGGTCTCCAGCATGAAAGGCAGAAATTCTTCCACTGAACCACCTTGCTTCTATTTTCTCTTCCCAACTCTAGCCACACCCAAGTCTATCTAAGAGTGGTTTCTTTAATGCTGATCCTTCAAAATGCACAGTTAGATAGTGCCTCGTGGTTTCCAAAGAGCTTTCACATACACTGCATATTCAACATGTAGACTGCCTTAATTTTACCAAAGTCTCCTACCAACCCTGTGGCATAGAGATTATTCATATCACTCCTGTCCTCCAGATGCAAAACTCTAAGGTCTGAAAATAATGATCAGAGCACTAAGTGCACGTCATTTTAAAGAGCAGAAAACAGTCTTTACTGTAAAATATTTGCCTCCTTTCCATTTTATTACAGTTGAATGTTCCTCATAAAATCACAACTACCGGTCTCTAAGTATTTCGACAGAAGTATTCAACCAAGACAATTGGTAGTCGAACAGGTAGAACGACCATGCTTGGGGGATGGGATGAGGGCATGTTAGAGAAGAAGTAAGCTAGCCAATCTAAGACACCATTCATCCTAAAATAGACTACTGGCAAAACCAGAAAAAGGTCACCAAACTCTGCCAAGCAAATCACAATGTGCCATTTATCATAAGAAGTTTTCAGGTTTCCCCATGCCAAGATGTGGGAGCAACAACAACAAAACGATGTACCCTCAAGTTGAGGAAATACAGTATCCGTAACTGAAGAGGGGAGGCTAAGTCTCAAAAGCAGTCATCATATATGCTCACTAGACAATCAATAAGCATTTATTAAGTGCCTATGGATGAGTACAAAGATGCAAAATCTAGATGAAGAGACTTAAGTGCTACCTATGAAATATTAATTGATATCCTTCAAGTTCACAACGATGACCCCTGTTGAAGAAATGAGATCCAGTCGGGCAAAAAGAGCGTGGAAGTGCCAAGAGGACATGATGACAGAAGGGGAGGGAGGAGGAGAGAAGGCACAGCTGTGGGGTGGGGACAGGTGTAGGAGAGGTTAGAAGAATGGGAGGAACGATGGCGTTTAACCAGGAGTTTCATGTGAATTTAAACACCTCCTAAGTCCTTTCCACACCAAACTTCACAATCTTCTAAAATATAATCGTGATCCTGTTTCTGAAATATGTTAAATCAGTTTTTTAAAAAGGACTTTATACAATTGTGTATGGTTTTTTATCTGATACTGAAGGTTTTTTCTCCTAGTGTTTTTTTTTTTATAATTACAATGATTGAAGGCTAGTTGATTTTAGCACCTCTGAAATTTGATCTTAATGCAATGGATTAAATTAGTATTGCTTGGACATTACATTTGGCTAAACAGGTTATCACAGATGAATACAAATTTTAGAATTTCTAGTTAGAGTTAAAAACTTGGTTGAGCTGAAACAAATAATTTAAATGTTCTTACTTAGGGACTTTGAATCTATTTTGATTGTCATCCTAGTATCTGTATGCCAAAATGGAAAAAATATAGATCATTCATTTCTAATTTAAAACATTTCTGTTTATGCAATGGGAATTTGATAAATAAATTGTCCTATAATGGGAAATGATTGCTTTTTAAATTATCCAAATAGAAGAGAAAGATACTCCAGCTTTTAGTAGTCCATTATGCTCATAAATGTATTACTAAGTTAAAAGAGATAATATCCTGCAGTGTTATTAAGCTTGACTAAGTGGTAAGTTATGTTATACATTCTGAGGTTGTCACACAGTTGCTTATGATTGAGGGAAGACTAACCTGGCAATGGTAATTACCTCGTTTAAAAGGCAAAACTATAAATAAGTAATACTGCAGAGTAATTTCATTTTTGAAAATCAATAATGAATTCCATCTGCTGCATGCCATTAAGAATCAAAGAGGTTACTTACATGCCTCTGTTCTTTTTATAACTTCGTTCCTTCCATTTAAAAGTACAGGTTGATCCATCAATAAAAATGTTATTTTGGCTTGTTTGACCAAAGCTTTTTAAAGAAAGAAAGAAAGAAACCCTCTTATCTATCTATCTCCTCATTTCTCTGGCATCTACAAAATGTAACGTATTGAAATGGAAGAGTCTTAATGAAATATATTTACCAGTCCTTGAAATCTGGTGATAAAAGCATGAATGTGTGACTTGATTCCTACCCTAGTTATGTACAGCTTTTCAGTTAAGGACAAGATAAGACTAGATAGAAATTTTATTGACAACTGGCTCCCTGTGAATTCATGGAAACAAACAAGCAAGCAAGTAAGCAAAGCATTTTCACTAATGACTTGTGACCAATGGCTATTGGTCACAAAATCACAATATTGAACACAAAATAGAACAGTATGCATCCTTAAAAAAAAGCTGACTGTCAAACACCTAAAGACACGGACAAAATCAGGGAACATTCCGCTCAGCAAAGTTAGTCCATCTCGTAGAAGTCAGTGTTTTATGGCACCATGA
>NW_022103896.1:32603704-32620939 GCF_000313985.2 Echinops telfairi
AGGAAATTGGACCCAGACTCAACATTGGTATGTCGAAATCTATTTCAGGAGATGGAGGCTTACAGGGTCACAGCCGCCAGCAGTACCTGCAGCAGGACACAGAGACATAGTGTCCACCCATAGGAAGTCTCCTCCATCCATTAGATTTAGGATTGTGAACGTTTACAGCTTGCCCCACCTTCCTCATCAAACATTCCCTTTGTGCAAACAGATGCCCATAGCTACTCGTCGGAATTATGTACTGTAAAGCACTCCCCACAAAGCCTGCCTGAAGCACCTTCCGCAAGGGCTTGTTTAAATGCTGAGCATATTCCACATACCTTTACGTGGGCAGAACATTTCTGAGGTCCTCCCTTCAACTCTACTCAGCCAGCACTATGCTGCTCTCAGGAAGAAGAGAGGGGAATTTTGGTTGGCGTGCTTCCCCTGGTAATACAACACTTCCTCTGAGTGTGCCCTCTCCTCTGCCAGTCCCTGACCCCTGGTGGCAATGCAGGAGATTCAGTTTCTGTTTCTGCACCTGGAAACCCACCACAGTCTCCGTGGGAGTGTGAACTTGCTCTTGGATCCCTGCACATTTTGGAAAGAGTGCCGATATGCTCAGCATATTATGTTACTAAGCTGACTCTCAAAAGTCTATCATGGAATGAGATAACAACCCAATATTCAACTTCTGTATGATTTCTTATCCTTGTGTTAATCAGTGGCAAGGCCGCTTTTAACAAATTGCTACTCTGCAGTAGTAATAGCAGCATCAACAGGCTATGGATTTGATAAACTGTGTTCTAATGAGACTAATTATGTTCTTTGCAAATAATTTAAGTGCTGTTATTTCATTTTCAAAGACCTCTGGTGGCACTGTGGTTGGTGAAGCACTCAGCTGCTTCCCAAAATATTAACAGTTCAAACCCAGAAGCCTCTCCGTGGAAGAAAGATGAGGTAGTCTGTTTTTATAAGGATGACAGCCCAGGAAACCTGTGGGGCAGATCTAGTCTGTCCTACAGACCCACCATAGGGTCCCTCCTACAGGGTCACTATGCGATGGGATTGACTTGATGGCTGAGGGTTTGGTTTTCGTTCATTCTCCACACATAATTTGATGATTTTTCCCTCCAGAACCCCCAATTGCCTCATAACAATATAGTGCATGCTCCTTTGTACTTACTATTAGTTATTTCTTTTTTTCCTTATTAGCTCAAGGGGAGAGTCCCTCATAAAATCGTAATGCTGAACACTCGAGGACTGAGTGAAAAATAGTCACAATAGCTCTAACAATCTTACTGGCCTCCCTCTTTAAAAACAGATGAAAACAAACTTTTTACTGTCAATAAGATGAAGATTTACAGAGCAGATCACCAGTTTGACATTCAATAACCCAGCAAATCTCCCATTACCGCTTGGCTACAGGCTAGAGAATCCCCAGACCCCAAACTCACTGCCATTAAGTTGATGCTGACTTACTGTGACCCTACAGGACAGAGTAGAACTGCGCTGTGAGTGTCTGAGAGGAATAGAAAGCCTCTCTATTTGCAGGAATAGAAAGCCTCTCTATTCTCCTGAGGAGCAACTAGTGGTTTCAAACTGCTGGCCTGTGGCTAGCAGCCCAACGTGTAACACACTGTGCTAGCAGGGCTACTAGAGACAGATGTTAACTGGATGGAAGGGAAACAACATCCAACAAGAAGAATAGCCTCTTCTTAATCCACACTCCCTCTTAATCCTACAGAAGCAAATGGAAGGGCTTAGAACATGGCTTTTTTTTGACACCTGTTCATGTCTTGAATTCCAGAATAATGGAGAAGACTTTCATGGATGCTTCTCTTTTATTCTCATCTGTCAATACATTTTCATGAGTTTCTTTAAAGGCAACTCACTTAGATACACACCAATTATTTAGGGACAGGGAGAAGATTCCTGTGAGTGCAAGCCTACTATATGCAAAGCAGGTGGGCTTCAGGGACAGGTTAAAAGGGTAGGCAAGTTCATGAGAAATTGTGAGGCTGCACTTTAATGAACTGACTACCATCCTAAAGAAAAAAGAAGTCATGCTATCACCAGCTCATTATTCTGATGCTGTAAGTAATAGTATAATTCCAAGATTTGGGCATGAGATATAGAACTGACAGCTTTTGCTAAATTCTAACAGGTTCATAGTATGCTATGAAATATGTCTAATAAGTATGAGACCAGGCTACCATTTTTGTCGTGGGTGTTTTTTAATGAAGAAAATGGATAAATTTGTAATAAAATTCATTCCAAAACAAAAATGTATAATAGTGGCACTGTCAAGTAGGTATTGTACGGCTAACTACAAGGTCAGTGGTTCAAACCTACTAGTTGGTAGAAGGCTAAAAGATGAGCTTGCCTGCTCTTGGAAAGATTTAAAAAGTGTCAGAGTCGCTCTGAGTCAAGCTTGACTCAATGCCAGTGGGTTAATCTTCTCTATTAGGGACTCTGGTGACTCAACAGTAAAGCACTCCACGGTCAGCAAAAGGCTGGCAGTTTGAACACACCCAGTGGCTCTGCAGAAGGACCTGGTGGCTTGCTTCTTTGAAGACCACTCTTGCCAGGTTCGGTGGGGTGGATTCCAACTCATAGGAAAAAGCAGAGTGCACAGAACAAAACTCTGCCCAGTCCTGGGCCAGTCTCAATTGCCATTCGACTTCACGAGTCCACTGCTGAAGCTACTGTGTCAACCTATCTCACTGAGGGGCTTCCTCTTGTTCTCTAGTTCTCTCCTTGACCAAACAAACTGTCCCTTAGCGAGGACTTGTCCGAAGTATGTGAGATACCCAGACGTCCAGTGGAGGAAGCTCTCTCCGATCATATCTGACTGCCATGAGTTGAAAATCAACTGGACAGCACCCCAGCATAACCACCGTTTTCTCGATGGGGCTACTTTTGTAGCCACTGCTACTGGTTTAGGTCATGGAGTGGACACTGGATGACATGCTGTCCATTTCTGTGCCCTCTCATAATAGGTTGTAGATTGGACCACTGTGATTCATAACCTTTTCATTGGCTGATACTTATAGATTGCCAGACCTTTTTTCATAGTTAATCTAAGTCTGGGAGCTCCAGTGAAGCCTGTTCAGCTTCATAGCAACCCACAAACCTCCATGGACAGATGTGTGATGGCCAAGCATGAGGTGTCCCACAGGGAACCAAACCCAGATCCCCTAAGTGAAAGAAGAGAATTCTACCATGGAACCACTACTCCCTGGTGGCACCCACTCCCAACTCTGTATTTGGCTCCAGTAGTTAGTGGTAGTGCTAATGGTAGTTTTAGTGGTAGTGGTAGTAGATGCAAATCTTATAACTGCCTTTAGTAAAATTTCTGAAAAGCTTCTCATAAAGGTCATGGTTCTTTACTACAAGTAGGTATTTTGCTGTGTTGGTTTTATTTATACTTACCTATTTTATTGGAGTTGGTTTTTTTGTTTTGTTTTGCTGTTGTTTTTGATGAGTGCCATCCAGTTGATTTAGACCATAGGTATTAATTTCTATTCCTTAATGACACAGCTAGCTGATTGAAGTCCCACATGGGGGAGTAGAATCATGGCTTAGGCAAGTTGGCACATATTTTTTGTCAACACAATTCAATTCAAGAGAGCCCCCTATGTACATTTTACAAATGCTGAAAGGTATATATGCTTGTATTTTATCTGTCTTCTGAGTTTTCTTCTAGTAACATGAAGTCTTGCTAAAGAAAAAAAGCCAACTGGATGTCTATGTGCCATTGCTGCTGCTGCTGTGTTGTTATCATATCATTCCACCAGCATTCAAGTGATGCTAATAGTAACAGTGCCTACATATGCACACTGCCTTGTCCTTTACAGAGTGCTTCAAGTCACACTCACATGTTATCCTTACAACCAGCCTAGCAGATGCTGATTATTGTCAAAGGTTCGATAAACTAGCTATGTATAGAATACCTAGAATATCTCACCTGCTGTTTTATATGGTGAACAAAAAGAAGGAATAGAAGATGTGTTTTTATCTTTGTTCATCTTGAAACAATTAAGCACAGCTGCAAACTCCCACAGCAGGAGCAGCAGCAGCGGCAGGTGGACATTGGGAATGACTTGGATTTTTTTTAATTTAGCAAGACTTCATGTTACAAGAATAAAATTCACAAAACAAAATACACAATCATTTTCAGCATTTTCAAAATATATAGAAACAGGGCTGTTTGCATTGAATTTTGTTACTAAAAATATATGCATCCAATTGGCTAGGCCATGAATCCTACAATTGTGTAGTTTGTTCTCCATTTTGTGATTGATGTGACTATTCTGCATTTGTGAAATACTGTACTGTAATTCTGGCCCCTATATGTAATGCATAGGGACGATATGGCTCCTAACAAAGTACAGATAACCATGAGAAGAATGGGAGCACTTCAGTATTCTCCTATAGAACCTGAACATGGATCAAGAGGCCAGATGGATCACGTGACCCAAACAAGGAGATACTGCATGATTTAAAATCAGGAAAGTTGCATGTCAGTGTTGTATCCTCTCACCATACTTTTTCAATCTATTGGCTGAGCAAATGATCAGAGAAGCAGGATTATATGACGACCAAGGCAGCATCCAGCTTGGAGGAAAGCTTATCAACATCCTGCTATGTGCAGATAACACAACTTAGCTTTCTGAAAATGAGGAGAACTGGAAGCATGTGCTCATGAAGTTCAAGGATTGCAGCCTTCTGTATGGACTACTCAGTGGAGGGAAGACCCAAATCCTCACAACTGGGCCGATAGATAACATCATGATAAATGGACAAGAGGTTATGGAAGGAACAATCAAGAGATCAAAAGATAAATTGTATTAGGTAAATCTGCCGCACAGATATTTTGGGAGTATTGAAAAACAAGGATGTTACTTCGAGGATTAAGGTGTGCCTGACCCAACCAAGGGTATTTTCAATGACTTCATACAAATGTGAAAGTTGGACATTGAATAAGAAGAACAAGAAGAATTGGTACATTTGAATTATGGTGCAGGCTAAGAAGACTGAAAGTAACAGAGACTGCCAAAGAAGAAATCTCTCCGGGAAGGAGTATAGCCAGAATGTTGCTTGTAAGTAAGGATGGTGACGGCTTCGTTTCAAGTACTTTGGACATCAGTAGTGACCAGTGCCTGGCAAAGGACATCATGCTTGGTAAAATAGAGGGGCAGCAAAAAAGAAGGCCCTTGAGATTGATTGACACAATGGCTTCTCCGATGCACTTGAACATAAGATCAATTTGGAATTGGCCCAGAACCAGATCATGTTTCCTTCTGTTGCACATACAATGGCCATGAGACCAAATGGACTCTTTGGAACCCAAACAATATGTGTTAATGAACACAGTCAGGCTGAGGGTTATGACAGAGTGTGTGCCCTTTGGCACTTACGGATATTTATAACATTTACTTGACTGAGAGGCCAAGGGCTAGATAGTAGGATGACTCGAGGCATGGCTGAGATGTGGTGTTCCCGACTGGCAGACCTATATCTTGAGCATTTCTGATCTTGAATTGTAAACTGTTCACTTCCCTAAAAACTTACATAATTATGAGTACTGTCTGTGAGCTCTGTGTGACCTTTGCGTTTAATTTTGAATCCAGCAGATAAACAGAGATTAGACAGTTGGTGTCAAACTGGTTGTAAAGTTAGGAAGGGTGGAAGCATATTTGACCTGTGCATCATGAGAATCAACTTAAGGCTAATGGGGATGGTGATTCTCTTCCTCCGCCACCTCCTTTTGAATCTAGAGCAGGTCAGAGCATGGCTTACAAGCCATTCTTACAGATGGTAACACTACCTTTATTTGCATTATATTTGATTATAACAGAGAACTTAAAAATACTCATATACTTAGTAAGGGGAATGGTTGCAGGGAGGAGACGAGCCAGTTAGGGTGCAGGGGAACAACAAGGAAACATACAACTTTCCTCTAGTTCTTAAATGCTTCCTCCCCCCACTATCATGATCCCAATTCTACTCTACAAATCTGGCTAGACCACAGGATGTACATTGGTACAGATAGGAACTGGAAACATAGGGAATCCAGGACAGATGACCCCTTCAGGACCAGTGGTGAGAGTGGCAATAACTGGAGGGTAGAGAGAAGATGGGGTAGAAAGGGGGAACCGATTACAAGGATCTACATATAACCTCCTCCCTGGGGGATGGACAACAGAAAAGTGGGTGAAGGGAGATGTCGGACAGTGTAAGATATGACCAAATAATAATAATTTATGAATTATGAAGAGTTCATGAGGGAGGGGGTAGGAGAGGGAGAGGAAAATATGAGGAGCTGATATTAAGGGCTCAAGCAGAAAGCAAATGTTTTGAGACTGATGATAGCAACAAATGTACAAATGTGCTTGACACAATGGATGCATGAATGGATTGTGGTAAGAATTGTACGAGCCCCCAATAAAATGATTTAAAAAATACTCATACACACTCACCCATATAAAACACATGAACTGGTCCTATGACAGGTATCATTGCAAATGATCTATTATATGTATCTCTATCTATCTATCTATCTATCTATCTATCTATCTATCTATCTATCAATCATCTATCAGCCTACCTATTTAACCTACAGACATCCATCTGCCACATCTATTTTCCAATGTCTTACCATTTGGTCTTTCTAATTTGCTTTCATTAGGAAGCTAATCAGAGGAATTAAGCTCAAATCACTGGCCATCTAGGTTGATTCCTTTTAAGATTTTGAAAGTTCAACTCAATTTTTAACTGTATGTTTTCAGCTGTTTATAGTTACCTTGTGAGCATAGTGTTCGATGAACCGTGCTGGCTCGTGGCCATGACTCTTAGTTGCCATCACATTTGGGGTCCAGGCTGCAGAGTTGCTCTGGCTTCACATGTCCTCAGGAATGAGGTGGCTTCTATAGCTCCTCTCATTCTCCTTTTAGCGTTTTCTCCTGGCGTTATTCTACTCCAGCTTGCTTAATTTAGTCTAATTTAATTTATTTTATTTCAATTATATCTGTTATCATACCAAGTAGAGTGGCCAGTTTCTGATAATGAGTTTATAAGTTTAATTTTAAATGTCAAGGTTTGTTGGTTTATTGTTATATGAATGATACACATATTAGATTACATAATTAGCGCGTGTTCAAACTCAACCCGACCCGTACTCCCCCCCTTTTTAAGATGGCAATGATAAACCTTCTGGTAAAACTGTATGGTAAAAAATTCTTTCTGTGGTTAGGGTAATTTTGGAAGCATGTAGTCTTCCTATTTATAGTTGTTAATTGTTGGAAAGTAGAATTATTAAAAAGCACTTTTCCTAATATCACATTACAATTCCCCGGATAGTGTCTTAACTTGAGATGGGAGTTTTCCTGGGAGTGTGAACCCTAAGCAAATGCTCCCTGGAGAACTCTCCCTTTCCGGGGAAGAGCCACGGATGGGGGCAGGGAACGCAAGAATGAGACCAGGATCCTGATCCAGAGAAGGTGCCAGTTCTGAACCAGGGTTGGACTCAAGGCAAAGCAGTTTTCACGGTCAGAGGAAACAGGTAGCTTTCTCTGTGAGATGGGTCGTTATTATTTTCCCCCCCCAAATGTGCCGGTTTTAATGGAAGTTCTGTACAGATATTTTCCTCTCGCATCTTCTCAAGTGCTTCTTCCTTGTATTTGCCCTTTTCCTTTCCTACTTGGCGAGATGCGGCTTTCCGTTGTTCCAGGATCTGTTTGCGGTCGATGTCCAGTTTGAACCTCGTAGTAACCACCTGGCTGGGGCGACGGCCACATGGACTGCGGTGCCGTGAGCTTCATCTCACGGCTGCACCCGCTCAATGTCGATCACTTATGTCCTCGCACAGCCTGAACTTCATCATCGTGCGGGTGGGCAGGGACCGAACATTGTATTTCTGTCTCAGTTCCTTGGAAAGAAGGGACGACATCATCTTCCTGCGAATGTGGGAAGGTGCCATTGAAATTCCTTTTCCGGTTTTTGCTCCGGTTCAAAGTCACGATGGGACTGAACTTCATTTTGGTTCTTCAGGTTCTGTAAGTTTCGAGCTGGCTTCTTTAGGAAGCGTGGGGAGGGGTGGGGGAGGGGCTGTCACTCATTCACACTCACTTCCATAGGGCCAACTCAGAGCGACCCTGTGGGGCAAGCTCTAACTGCCCCTACCTCTGGGAGTTTCCAAGTCTGTAACTGTTTACCGGAGTTGGAAGTGCCATCTCTCTCTACCACTCTGCAACTCTTACCACAATCCATACATACATCAATTGAGTCAAGCACATTTGTACATTTGTTGCCATCATCATTCTCAAAACATTTGTCCTCAGCTCGAGCCCCTGGTATCAGCTCCTCATTTTTCCCCCTCCCTCCCCGCTCTCCCCACCTCATGAACCCTTGATAATTTATAACTTACTATTATTTTGTCATATCTTACACTGTCCCCTTCACCCACTTTTCTGTTGTCCATCCCCCAGGGAGGAGGTCACATGTAGATCCTTGTAATCGGTTTCCCCTTTACACCCCACCCTCCCTCCACCCTCCTGGTATTGCCACTCGCACCACTGGTCCTGAAGGATCAGCTGGCCTGGATTCCCTCATTGAGGGTATATTTAAGAGTGATTTTTATGCTTTAAATGAATTCAGGCAGCAATCATCACTGGCAGAGATTCATAGGACATACCAAGTGTGCAAAATAAATCCCTCACAAAATTCCTTCAAGTTTAGCTTGTATAAAACAGCTTTCAGCACACCAAATACGGTAGCATGTCAGAAAACTCAATGGTGCTCTACGTTAGCAGAAACCGGAGCAAAAGGTGGCAGGGGCTCCAGGACAAGGGGTTGGGAAAGGAGAGGAAGGCAAAGCAGGTTCCATGAGGGGACTGCAATGGATGCCTCTGTGTTGAACATAAAACTGATCATAGGCTTGGCCAACTGTCACTGAAGTTAAACAAGAAAAGAACGGAGCTTATTTTATAACCATGTGCCTGAGGTAGGTCTGCGCTGGGCACTAGAGCTACAGCAGCGACACAGCCATCTGCTGCATAAGGACTTCATTTCCTCCTCTTTCTTCTCCTGAGCATGCTGCCTAACTACAGAAACAAGGTTTTGTGGTTTCCCGGTGGGGTGTGTGGGGATCTCTCGGAGCAGCTGGGGTGTGTGCTTTCAGTTCTCTTCCTTCTTCCTGTTACGTTCCTCTGCAGGCTGCACTCCTGCACTGCTTGCCCGCTGCATTCGAGGGTGATGTTGGTTAATGGTTTCCTGAGAGAGCAAGCATTGCAGCATGATGGAGAGTTCAGACTTCAGAGGCAATCTGCCTGAGTCACCCTCTGTGTTCTTTGTAGCCATGTGGTCCAAGACAAAGTCCTACCTCTCTGCAGCTCCATTTTCTCTTCCCTCCCAACTCAAAGTGTTGCTTCCACGATCTAGTGCCATACTACTATGCACCTAGTAAAACGTTTCACCTTATAAAATTTCATTGGTTATGAATTATGTGCTTTATACAGTTTTTGTTTCTATATTATTTTCCTCTCTAGTTTCTCTTCTATCCTTTGTCTGTCTATCTATCTATCTATCTATCTATCTATCTATCTATCTATCTATCTATCCATCCATCCAAAGGAAACTTAAAGAGTATACTTATCAGAAAAAAACTTTTTTTCAATAAAAGGAAGACCATCTTTATGATCATGCACATCGGGAAGAGGAGAAAACAGAGATCAAGTCAAAGAAAATGATGGAATGATCAGAGAAAGAATAATAAGACGAAATAAATATTACTTTGGAAAGGAATTTAACATCTTTTCCTCCAAATAGTCAATCCTAGAAAGAAGTCTGTTCCCTTGAAAAGTAGAATGAGTTTTTGTTTCGTTGTATATTTATTTTAATATTCATATACCATACAGAGGTGGATAGTACAGTTGTAAAAGCTCAGATTCATGACTTTAGTTTTCCACCAGGTGCTGTACTTTTGGATGAAAGTTGCTGGAGTTCAAAAGCAAAAGCACTCCCAGCATGACCTAATGGCTGACCAAGAAGCAAGAGGTAGTTAATATCCCTTTAGTTTGGAAACAACCAGGAAAGAATCTGGGGTGAAGGAGGGCAATGGAAGAGACACATGGGCCACTAGGTGGTCTGGTCCGTCTGATCGGGGTTGCTGGTTTATGTGGGACAAAGGCTTTGCTCCTCCCACTGCCTTTCAGGTCTCACCCTACCAGTTCTCCAGGGTTTATCCAATGCTGTCTCGTTAACCCCAGGGCAGCAAGTTGGAACTAGAACATGGCTCTTTTCCCATTGTCCTCCGCCCCCAATGCTTCTCTTCCCTATAATATTTGGCCCAGTTTGTGTTTTCAGTTAGAATACAAAACCACATGGAGAACTCTAATGGATACCCAGCCTGAGTTAGACCTGACAGAGTGGATTCACAGGTCCACACGAAGGATTCTGGCCCTCTCTGAACTCTTTCCCACCACATCATCCTCTTACAGGTTTTGCAAGCTATCCAAAAATAGTGTTTCCATAAAACCTTGTGTAAATCAAAATGATGTAAAGCAAATTCTTCTTTTAACATTCCCATCCAAAGAGAAAGAAAGAAAGAAAACAACCTACTCAACCATACCAAATAATACATAATACCTAAAACAAGACTAACCTAGAGTAAAAGCAAAGGAGCCCAGGTGGCATAGTGGTTACAAGTTGGTCTGCAATCTACAAGGTCTGTAGTTCAAAACCACCAGGTGCTCCTGGGGAGAACGACGGGGCTTTCTACTCCTACAAAGAGGTAAAATCTCAGCAATCCACATGGGTAGTTCTTCCCCGCTCTATAGGGTCCCCTGAGACGGCGGCATCACCTAGATGGCAGAGGGTTTGATGACAGTAAAAGCATGAATAACGTGATGAGTGATGGAAGAAAGAATGCTTGTGCATTGTGGTTCCTGGGGAAGGGCTTTACAGGCGCCACTCTCAATGGTCAGGGTGCACCTACCTCTTTATAAAAAAGGATCACAAGTGGATGCTAGTTTGACTTTTTGCCCCTTTGAATTTCTTTCAGTTAGCAGGAACCAGCTACATATGTAGGTCTTTTATAAAAGCAAAATTTCAAAAACTGCAGAATTCCTATATTTGCATGTTTGTGATTAATCATCGCTACTAGAATTTAAGCTCTAAGAAGGTTCTCTGCTGCAGTCCCTAAACAGCTAGACACATTGGAAGAGACAGTGTTTGTTAAATGACCCAACCGGAAGTTGCTGGACATATAAAAGGTGTTCAATATATTTGTGAAATATCTTGACTAAATGTGTCCATGCTTAATGTGTCAAGCGCATCTTCATCATTATCCTCCTATCACTTTATTACTTTAAATTAACTTCTATTTATTGGTTTGGTGCAGGTATGTTTCATTAAATGTGCATTTAATGCCTGGCTAACTCTCTCATTTGTGACTACAGAGTTGGTTCTGGAGAGTCAGGAAGGATAGAATTCCTCTGACTACTGTTCCCTGTTTTGGTACAAAAATTAGATTTCTAGATGACATAACATGGTGAGAAGTACTTGTGACATTTATAGGACAAGATAATATCTTATTCATATACTCAACGATTCATCCACAGAGTCTTTTTAGAGCACCTGCTATGTCCAGATAGTAAGTCAAGTGTCAGAGGTACTCGGATACACCAAGCATACACAGTTCTTGCCTAAAATCAAGTGAGGAGTACACAACTATAGACGGGCAATTACTATGAAGTATTATATTCATGGTAGAAGCACAGGATGATATAGGCACACGAAGGAGATTAAGGAGGACCCAAATCAGACTTGGGGTATCATGAAATGTAACCAGAAGAAATGCCATCTGAGGTGGGACTTAAAGGATGAATAACACTTATTGAAGCAAATAGGTTTATGTGCTGGAAAAGCTGTTGAGGAAAGATTAAGGGGAAATGCTCAAGGCAGAGAGAATATGGGAAAAGGCCATTGGTAAAGGCCTATATGAAAGAAGTGAAAGAAGTCCCATGTGGTTGTAAGTTGGCACAAGAACAGAGAAGCTAAATTGGGGTACAGCATGAAGAAAGGGGTGAGATTACAGAAATAATCAAAAGCCAGGGTGATCATAGGCCTTGTATATTATCATGGAGGTTTGAACTTTAATCTGGATCAAAGGGGAAACACTTAAAAGTTTTAAGCAGAGGATTAACAAAATCAGATTAAATTTTAGGAATTAGTAGCATTGTAGCGGAACTCATTCTGGCTGGGGGAATCATGAGAAGGTGTTATAATCCTGGGATATCCACAGTTGAAAGATGGCAGGAGGGATTAGAAGAGGGCAGATAAATTGGAGAGACTTTACACCGTAAAGCGGTTCTCAACCCGTGGGTCTCGACCTCTTTGGGGGTCGAATGACCCTTTCACAGGGGTTGCCTGATTCATAACAGTAGCAAAATCACAGTTATGAAGTGGCAATGAAAATACTTTTATGGTTGGGGGTCGCCACAACATGAGGAACTGTATGAAAAGGTCGCAGCATTAGGAAGGTTGAGAGCCACTACTTTACAGAGTTCAGCAGTTAGGGTTATTTGGTGGATGATAGTTATGCTAGTGGGGAGTTCCCACAAGGTTCCTATGAGCCCGAATCAAACACAATGAGAGAGGTTTGGCTTCTAGTTTGGGTGAGAAATTGGCTGGGAGGGAGAGGCAGGAATCTAATTTGATACAAGATATTACTGAAAGAAACTCATATTTTAAAGGAGGAAAATTATAATGCCAGCTTTTAAGTGTTGATTTGAGAACACCTATGGAATGTTTCAGTGTCTTCAGCAAACAGTTGGTTTCATGGGTCTAGATTGTGGTACCCTGGGTCACTTTTACATGGCCGCTCCCATCATGGTCTTTTAACTTCCACCAACTATTGGGTGATACTATGCAAATACGGTGCTTGTGACCCAACAAGGGGACTGGGTGCCCTCTAATAATGGAAATAAGATGCACGGCACCATTGTGGGAGTGGGACCATGCAAATAAAGTGAATGAAACACTTATGAGGAGATTGGTCAGTGTTGCAATATTGCTAAGGCTTAACATGAACCATCCTGGAGGTAATGCAGGGGCACCTTTCTATCAGCAAGAAAGAACACCTACAAGCAGAACATGTCTTTTGGTCCTGGCACACCTGCACTAAGACCTCCCTTGACCCAGGAGGTGGAGCGTGTGCTGGAACACCAGAGACAATAAGAGATGGGGAGAAGCAATGGCAGAGAAATGGTGGCAGCTGAGGTATCAGAACCAGGAGATCAGCAGCAGAGGGTGTGGTGGGACTCCCAGTGAGTGACCAATGTCCCATTCTTCTTCATATAAGCCAGCTTCCCTGATGATTTGTTCAGCGTACAGAATGAACAAGTATGATGAGCAGATACAACCCGACACACACCTCTACCACACTGTTATTTTTATAAGGCTTTAAGAATCTTCTAGAAATTTAGACTCGGTCATCATTTACCAATAGATAGGAAGTTACATGGCTTTGACTAAGGACCCTTAAAAACTAAATGCAATGTGTATTTTCTACAATGCAACTTTCAACTTCAGAAAATTTGACAGTGATACAATACTTTCATATCATCTGCATTCCAATTTGACTATTGGCCCAGTAATGTCTTCAAGTAGCATTTTAATTCTCAGGTTAGTCTATTTCTTCTGCTTTGTTCAGTGTTCACAATTACACAATAATCTAGGAATCAGATTTAATAGTTCATTTTGCTTATATTTCTCTCTATAAATGGTTGTTTTAAAAGATTCATTCTCTAGCTTACTGAAATGCAAGTGCTTTATAGAATTTTTTTTCTTTCTTTTTTAAGATTTTCTTTATTAAAAGTGTTCCAATATCTACATAGACTGTTGGCATCAAACAGATCAAGTCTCAGTGCCCTCAATTACTATAAATGTGGCTTTAAATAGAGTAATCTCCCTTAGCCTCAGTTTGCTGCTGTATACATTAGAGATAAACACTTTTGGATATTAGTGAAACTGAGCAGGGGAACACCAGTGGAGATCTAGAACACAGACGCAGGTACAAGTGGTTCCCTTACGGGATGATGGCTCAAGAAGCTCCTATAGTCAGATTCTCTCTCCCTAATGAGATCTTCAAGCTATTTTACACAGAAAAGATGCCCTGGTGATGTCGTGGTTATGTGTTGGGCTGTGATCCACATGCTCGGCAGTTTGAAACCACTAACAGTTCCACAGGAGAAAGACTGGGCTTTTCTACTCTCATAAAATGTTGCAGCCTCAGAGACACATGGGGTGGGTGTCACTATGAGTCAGGATTGACTTAATGGCAGTGAGTTTGGTTTGGGATTTCCTCAAAACCCAAGAACTAGCACTATATCATTAACTACATCTTGACCTCAGGACTACAATTCCCAGAACTCTTTGCAACCAACGTCATCTAGTGGTAACAAAGCTTGCTGCACTGAAGTTCCTTAACTTCCTGTTCCTACTGGACAGGGTAGAATGGCCCCTGTGGGTTTCCCAGACTAAGTATTCACATGAGTAGAAAGCCTCGCTTTTCTCTAGCACAGCAGCTGGTAAGTTCAAATTGCTGACCTGGTGGCTCTTGGGCCCAGGGCTCCCTTTTCTCCTCCTGAGAGCCTCTCATAAAAATGCCCCAGCACTGTCTCGATGTCTGCTCAGAGTAAATCTTTCTCTTTGTGAAAGACAAGAAACTAAATCTGGTAACATCAGTGTGAAAATTAAATATTAGAATTCCTGTAAAATACTTTGGCAAAGTACCTGACACATGGTGAACAGCGAAATCATCATTATCTCTATATCCCGAACCCTAGGTGTCGGTACGTGCCCGTCATTGAAACTAGCTAAGTCCTGGTGTGGAGCCTGGTGGGATCGTGGTTACTGCTCGGGCTGTGATTGACAGGTTGAGAGACAGGAGTCCCAACCCCCGTCAAGAGTAACCGAATCAGAAACCCGTGACGCAGCTCTCCCCTGCCTATAGCCTCTCCAGGCGTTGGCACCGACTCGGTGGCAGTGAGTTTGGTTTCTAAAAGGAAGATAGTCAAATCTTCTCTCTAGCTTTTTGGAAGATTCAATGAGACAAGGTCTCTGATTTTTACAAGAGGCTCCAGAACGTCCATCATGGAGACTCTTTTACTCCTTTGCTGGAATGTTGACACTTGACGTTAGTTGTGGCTATTGTTCCTTTTGTGTTGTTGCTAGACCTTTGCTTTGAACAATGTTCTAGGGCAGCAGATCTCACCCGTCCTAATGCCGCGACCCTTTAATACAGTTCCTCATGTTGTGGTGACCCCCAACCATAAGATTATTTTCGTTGCATATGCAGGATGTATTTTCATTGTTACAAATTGAACATAATGAAAGCATGGTGATTCATCACAAAAACAATAGGCAATTACATATTGTGAAATATTTATTTGTAATGATAAATAAATGAAATTTTGCCTTGAAGCATGACATAGCATGGGTAGCGTCTTCATGCCAAGTATTCTTTTGTGGGCGTATCTGCATGTGGGCGGATCTGTCTGGAGACAGATAGAGAAGCGGTGTCTCGGTTCCTAAAATCGTCAGAAATATGTGTTTTCCGATGGTCTTAGGCAAACCCCTGTGAAAGGGTTGTTCGACCCCCAAAGTGGTCATGACCCACAGGTTGAGAACCGCTGCTCTAGCGTATTTAAACAAGCCATTAGATAGAGTTACTTTATGCTACTCCCAGTCTTTGGAAGGAAGAGTGCTTTCCTTTCTTAAACACAATGCAGTAATGCAGAAGGACAAGATGAGAGGGAAGTGGCAGTGAGTGCTCAAAGTCTATTCCATAAAAGAGACTTGACGGAGCATCAAAACTAGAAGACTGAAAATGCTGCCAGTTTATCCCCACCACGAGGAACAGGCCATCACAGCCCTTGCTGAGTATAAGCATTCCAAGCCAAACAAGACCACAGAGCACAATGGGAGGTTTTATTTATAGCAATCTTTTCGCACCCACTTACAAAGTTGTTGAACTGGTTTCTGTTTCCTTTGCGTCAAGGAAGAAAAGCATGTATTGGCTTGTTCATGAGAGTTGGTCTCTGATAGAAAAATAACCAATTTTTCAGGATTCTAAATTAATGTGGCTGAAAGAAATCACATACGGAAAAGTCACTTTTTCTCTTCCTCTAGTTCTTTAATGCTTCTTTCCCCCAACTATCATCTCAGTTCCATTTTACAAATCAGATTAGACCAGAACATGCACACTGCTACAGAGAAGAGCCCGAAACACAGGGAATTCAGGATAGATAAACCCCTCAGGGCCCACAATGAGATACTAGGAGGATTAGGGGAAGGTAGGGGGAGAAAGGGGAAATCAATTACAAGGATCAATCTAGAACCCCCTCCCAGGGGAATGAACAACAGAAAAGTGGGTGAAGGGTTAAAGAGGATGATGTAATATATGAAAATAATAATCTATAACTTAACAAGGGTTCATGAAGGAGGACAGGTGGGGGAGGGAGGGAGAAAATGAGGAGCTGATATCAAGGGCTCAAGTAGAATGAAAATGCTTTGAAAATGATGATGGGAGCATATGTGCAAATGTACTAGACACAATGGATGAATGTGTGGATTGTGATAAGAGATGTAAGAACCCCCAATAAAAGTATTTAATAAAAAATAATAATAATTATGAAATGCACCTGATTAACCTGCACCTCCCTCGAATGATAAGGTTGAACAGATACTGGGGTTTTGATAAAATACAGTGCATGTAGTTCTCAGCTGCCCAGAGAAACCACAAACAAGATGCCCAAACTATGACAAGGTTGTCTTTAGGGCACCAGATGGTTTGTCTCTATAATTACATGAACCCAAGCAAGCACTGATAAAAAGGATACCTATAAAAATGTAAATGGCAGGACTCTAGCATTTCTAGTGTTGGCTGACTTCTGTTGGGCTCACAATGCCCAGTGAGGAGAAATAACGCCATACCTACCGAGGTTTTCAACTATGATGAAATGAGATAATGCAGGTAAAATGTTTAAGACCAATGTATGGCATATGTCAGGTGCTTAAAAGCACCTCCTCTACCCTCCATCCCCTGAAATTTATTTGATCTAATTGCCTACACTCTTAGCAAACAAAAAATCTGTCTTGAAAGAAGTACAGCCAAAATGGTCCTTAGAAGCAAGGATGGAAGGACTTGGAAATGTGAATGCAACATACCAGCATGAATCAGGGGATCAA
>NW_022103896.1:32622676-32644204 GCF_000313985.2 Echinops telfairi
ATGAAGTCAGGAGGGGGTGGGAGCACTAGAACTGGCTCAAAAGAAAGAAAATGTTTTGAGAATGATGATGGCAACAAATGTACTTGACACAATGGATGGCTGGATGGATTGTAATAAGAGCTGTAAGAGCTCCCAACAAAATGATTAAATTTAAAAAAAACAGGCTATAAGCACACCTAATAAAAACATATGATTGCTTTCAAGTAACTATGACTACTTTGCATCAGGTGTTCTCAACTAGGAGTATCAAAAGTGCCTTGTCACAGATGGCTAATTGCCATTCCTTTAATCAAAATGGTTATATTTGTTTCAACCTACAGAAGACACAGGAGATATCAAATTTGTGGTTTTTAGCAATGCCCTCAACACTCAATCCTAGCTATTTCTGTCCTAATTCCTCCCTACAGATGTTGTTGGCTCAGTTACAGCAAGCCATTAGGCACGTCTATGCCGAACCCTGTAGAGGCAGAAAGAATATCTGACCTATGCCTATAGACCTCAGAGAGAAACCAAATCAGAATGCAGGGAACCAGCTGAACCTCATCCATAGGTTTGAATTCCTTTGTTTTTCATTTGGACAAGGAATTTGTTATTAAAAATCTTGGTTTCCAGTGTAAAATACTGCATCTCAACCACCTATCCAACTTTGATAAAAACTGGCTTTCCCAGGAAATCAATGCCCCCTCAGTGCTTCAGTACAAAGAAATCATTTTGTCCCATTGCACATTAAAAAGCCCAAGATCCTCCCTCTTTCAGCCTGTTTACGAGCTCAAGAAATCAAAGCTGAAGAGAGTATTTTGTGACATCTGACCTATAACTGCTCGGATTTGGCCGAATACCCAGCATGGATGAACCCTGTGCTGCCTGCAATCTGTTGTGGAAAGAGATGTGTGAAGCCCAGTCATGGGAATCACAGATAAGGTGGGTATCACAAATCACATACACGTGTTTGTTGAGGCATATTATAGAACCTGTGAACACCCCTATGAAAGCCAACAAGGAAAACTTGCATAACAACTCTCCAAAGGTAAACATGCCTTCTATGTTTCAAACTGCTGGGCAAGCATTTAAACAGCTATGTACTGGAAAGCTGTAAATGTGTTCATTCAATAACATGTTTCCATTTCCTCTTTGTCCCAAGTTTAAAATTATGCTACCCAACCATTTAGTAAAGCAACTGAGTTTTGTTATTGCACAAATTGGCTGCATCTATCAAGACACCAAATGGAGGAGTTCAAGGGCAGTGACTTGTAATGAGGCAAGTCTTAATAGCCCTAACCATGAATTTTTTCAAAGAGTTAGAATCAAACATTTTACTCATTTGAGGAAGCTCTTGATATCACTATATAGGACAAAAATGGAAAACAAAGCGGTGCGTTCATGTTTATTATTAAATCTACATACAGTATGCATGATTGCCTTTATACAGATGTATGGGCATTCAATCTATAATGCTTTTAAGATAACTATAAAATCCTAATGGTGAATGGGGTTTGAATGAGGGTGTCAATAGTGTTCTGCTTGCTTGAAGGTTTGGGGTTCTTTGTCTAGCAAGGACATCTATCAAGAGCACCATTTTGACTTTGGGGGGAACTCCCGACTTGGGAGCTGTCCGATGGAAAGGGACCCAGAATTACCATCTACTTAGCACCTCCATCCTCCCCTCACAGTGACATGACAGGTTTTAATCTGTTGGGTAGGGAACTGCACATGCAAGAACTGATCCAGGAGGTTCCCCACTGGCACCAAGCCCATGCTTAGGGTAAACAGAGCTCAGTAGAACGGGAGATCAAACTGTGCAGGGCAACAGCTCATGGGCTTCAGCTCAAGATGAATCTGTACTTGTGTAGACTCCTCCTACTGACAGTGTCCAGAGTGCTGCGTCCCTGGGAAAATTGATCCCATCAGTGCAAACGCCTAATACCGGAGGGGGATGATTGACAAGGTTGTACTTTTCTGTTAATATGAGTTTTTGTTCTCCTGCCTTTAGCTTATATTTTATTGTTGTTTTCCCCTTGCTTGTTTGTTAATTGCTGGTACATTTGTTGCTGGTACTCTTGTAGCTGGTCCTGTGGGAGTTCACTTTTGTCATGAGATGACTGCCAAAGTAAACTCCAGGCATGCATACGCCACGGATGAGCAGATGGATTGTGACTTTTTACTTAACTCTAGACCCATTCTAATAAGATGACCCTGCTCAGTACCTGCCTTCATGAAACGATCACTAAAAATAAGGGTGCTACAGCAAAGTGTGGTGAAGAGAGCAGTTGGTGCCAAGCTATCAATTGCAATTGTGGCTGGGGTCTTAAAGGCTGTATTTAAACAAGCAGCCATCTAAGTGAGGAGTCAACACAGTTCACATAGAAGATGCACACCAGCTTGTGTGATCCATTGAGGACCCTAGCAAAATTCAGATTTGTTGAAGGGAAAAGTATAAGAGCTAAAATTTTAAACACCCAATTTGTGGCAGGCTGTGGAGGGCAGTGGAAGCCCCAAACCTATCTGCAGAGTATCTAGTCAGATTAAGCCGTTGGTAGATCCCCTCTAGCCACAGGCAAAGGTCTGGAACAGCCTTATCAAACATAGATCATTGTAATCCTGATTATGCTTGATCGAACTTGACAGTGGGCCAGGTGACTTCCCTCTAGACCCAACCTGAATTTGCTTTAGGTGCAAGGAAGGATCTCTTGCTTGTTCCATGACAAAAATTCCTTCCTTGGCTTTTTAAATATTGATGGAGGTCTTTTCTTTCTTGCTCATTGTTGGTATTTTTATCTTTATATTACTATTGGTTTATCCTTACTACCTCATTTCATTTGTCCTTTACTGTTTCTGTTGGGTTTACCAGTTTGTGAAGCACAGAAGGAGTGGATGCATAGAGAAATAACTAATGAAAGGACTTGTAGGGGATATAGAGGCAGGTAAGGGAGAAATGGGGAGGGGAGGGGATTTCTGGAGTAAACAATGAAGTCAGGAGGGGGTGGGAGCACTAGAACTGAAGATGATCACACAACTAATTTTAAAGGTGATTTAATCATGGTGGGAAAAAAGAAAGAAAATGTTCTGAAATTGATTGTGAAAATGATTGTACGATCCTTGACATGACTGAACAATTGAATTGTATGATGTGGATTATGAGCCAATAAAACTGAAAAGAAAAAAAAGTACCCTTTTGAAATCGCAAACAAAACGAAAACCCACCCCCAAAAGCAAACTATCCGTTCCTGTAAGGATGAGCAGAGAATTTTGGAGCATTTGAATTCTGGCCGCCAGAACAACACACAAATGTGTTTGGAGGAAGTAGGGTCAGTATGCTCCTTAGAAGTGAGGGGGCGAGACTTTTTCTCAAATTATTTGGATTTGTTATGAGGAGAAACCGTTCCCTGGAAAAGGACATTATGCTGGATAAAGTAGAGGATCAGTGGAAAAGAGGAAGGCTCTCAAAACAATGGACTGACACAGTGGATACAACAATGGGCTCACTCACACACAACTGTGAGGATGATGCCAGACGGACCAGTATATAGTTCTGTTGTGCACAGGGTTTCAATGAATTGGAGGAGGTTCAATGGCACTTAACCACAACATTAACCTTCTGAGCTGGCCTCTCTGCCTTGAATTGAACTAGCCCAGTAGACTCCTCTCAGAATCACTGTTTTGATTGGACCATGATTTCTGAATCAGATTGATAAATCCAAGAATTTTCCTAATTAAAATTTGTTCCATAAAATTGTCTTCATTAGCTTCATTCTTGCTTAAAAGCCTGATGGAAAGATGAGCTCTTTGTGCTTGCTGATCTTTGTGTAATGCTTTTGATATCCATTGTGCTGAGAGCTAGCTGAGGACAAGATGTTCACTTAAAAACGAAAATGCTGAGCCATGTAAGATCCCAACTTCAGTAGCAGTCTCATCAATGGTAATTCTAGGGTCAAGTCCATCAGTATTTGCACTTCAGACTGATTTCTTCATTCAGCACTGTGGAGGGTCTTCCCCCTCTAGGCTCATTTATGAGGTCTTCCTGACTTTCCTTAACACACTTGACCCAACCAAAAATTGTTGGGGAACATTCCTATAAACTTGTTACAAAGCTTTAATGATTTAGGAATCATTTAGGAACCACATGAGTTTTGTAAAAATTTGATACTATCTCTGATCTCAAAATCTTGGCATGCTGGGCCCATTGCCTGATGGTCCACAGAGTATCCTTGCTTTTGAAGGCATCCAAATGAGACTAAGACAGCTTTGCTACTGAGGGCTTTTGTCTGTAGCCATCCACTGATCTCAGAGACATGTTTAAACATATTTTGTTTTAAATAAATCCAAGCATGAAGGACCTGCAACCACAGTAGCAATATTTTTTTACCCATCTCCATATGTTAAAAGAGTTGTTGGTGTAGAACACTATGAACTTTAAACTAAGAATAATCATCTCTCTATGATTTGAAAATCCCTTTTCTACCTTTCACCTTTGACATTCTAGCCCTATGAAATCTAAATCTCATTACCTAAGCTCCTGGCTCTTTTTGAAGATTTTATCTGTTATCAAAATATTAACTTAACCTTTTCAAGTTAGACTCTTGATCACAATCTAATATATATGTGCCCTAAAATAAAACTGAAGACTCTCCTTTGAGTTCTGGTTGAAAAATAGATACAGCTCAGCTAAGGTTTAGAAAGAAGATATTTCATGCCATAAGTCTTTTTCTTTGCATAAATAATTAAATTCATGCTCACTATTCTATTCTATTTCAGACTATTGAGTTATAATTATATTTTAATTTATGAGGGAAACAATTTAAATCACTCTTACTGAGTGACATTATATTCTACCTCTAATGTTTACTGTTTGAGGTGTTGAATTAATTAATATCTGATTAACAATCTGCAATAGACAGATAACATAACCTTCCTTATTGAAAAAGAGGAGGATTTGAAGCACTTGATGAAGATCAAGAATTGCAGCTTTCAGTATGGATTACAACTCAATGTAAAGAAAACCCAAACCCTCACAACTGGACCAATAAGTAACATCATGATAAACAGAGAAAAGATTAAAGTTGTCAATAAATTGGTTTTGTTTGGATCTGCAATCAATGCTCATGGAAACAGCAGTCAGGAACTCAAGGTCCACATGGCATTGGGTAAATCTACTGCACAAGATCTCTTTAAAGTGTTGAAAACCAAGGACGTTATTTTGGGGACTAAGGTGTACCTGACCCAAGACACGGTTTTGTCAGTCGCCTCATCTGCATGTGAAAGTTGACAGTGCATAAGGAAAAGTGAAGAAGAATCACTGGATTTGAATTATGGTACTGGTGAAGCATATTAAAGTGCAGGCGCAGTACGAAAGAGGAAGACCCTTGACAAGATAGACTGACACAGTGGCTGTGAGAGTTGGCTCTAATATAAGAACAACTGTTAGGCTGGTGCAGGACCTGGGCAGTGTTTCATCTGTGGTATACAAGGGCACCATGAATTGGAGCTGACTGGGCAGTACCTAATCACCACAACAAAGGAGTGCTTTGATAAGATCTCCTATCAGCAATTAAGCAGCAACTGGCAAGAATGAAGAGTCTGTTGTGGAGAATCTTAGAGAACATTAGGGGATTGTGCAGAGACAGCCTTAACTAAAACTGACAATGTGATATCAATCCCACTTCAAGCTAGTGGAGGTTGAGTTCAACCATGGTACATTCAATTGTGTCGACATAATTTAATCTCAATACAAACCTTGAAGAGTGAGCTTCCTGATTGGTGAAAGATATCAGTGCATGGGAGGTGAGGTCTAGGAAAAAGAAGGTTACCTTCCTCTCTGTGTGTGCCTAAGCTGAGAACTTCTGTCACATCTGTCACATTTCCTGAACAGGGTAGGGATCCAGTACGTTAAGTATAACGGCAAGTGACGAGCACAGCATTGATGATCTTGGAGGAGTGAACTCTAAAAGTCATATTTTAATGTTGATCTAATCTATTCTATGCCATTTTGTCACCGTTGATCTATAATTAATCTATACTCTACGAAGCATATTATAACAGTATGTCAGAAGTAATGATAGATCCCTCATAGAATCAGGCCCAAATTACAGTAGGCCCCACTTCCTTAGAACATCAGCTGCCACCTATTACTTCTCTGAGGGAAGTCCTGAAGGATCTATTCAAATATTCAATGGTTCTGAGATTAAACTTTTCAAAGACAAAATTTTGCTCAAGAGCAAAATTTATCCTAAAACTTCATCCTGAATGTATTCCATCTGGATTATGTAAATATGAATATTAAACATTTCAAAATTAGCAATGGTTCTGTTCATGAATTTTGTTTTTATAGATATTTTAATGCTTTCTAAAAATACTAAGAATGAGCCCTGGTGGCACAGTGGTTAAGTATTGGACTGCTGTCCCGGTATATAGTTCTATAATATGAAACTTAAACAATAGTTACTTTACTGAATTTTGCAACCTTTTCATTCATCTTACACAAAATATTAAACCTAAGGTAAAAGAAAAACTGCAGCAGATATACATGAACTTTTTTTTCCTTCAAGGAATACATTTGAGGCTTTGTTTTGTTTTCTTTTCTTCAGAGGTACAATTTGACACATTCATAATAACTGCGCTGTAAACTCCTATCGTGGACTTAAAAACAGACCTAAAATACATGAGATTTTCAGACCGTGTTTAAATATCAGGAGATTAGAAAACATTCTATCAGGACACAGACTAGTTTGCCAAAAGAACAAACAAAGCTGTCTTGGAAGAAGTGTGGACAGAGTGTGGACAGAAGTGTGGACACTTAGAGGCGAGGATAATGGGACTTTGTCTCAAGTCCTTTGGACACACTGTCAGGAGAGGCTGTCCCCGGAGAAGGACATCATGCTTGGTCAAACGGAGAGGCAATGAAAAAGAGGAAGACCTTCAACAAGATGGATTGACCCACGGTTCCATCAATGGGCTCAAACAAGAGAAGGGCCCCACATGCAGTGTGTTGTTCTGTTGTACGCAGGGTTGCAATAAGTTGGGAGAGACTGGATAGTACTTAACAACAACAACAAGGACACCGACACAGAACATACATATCTACTAATCATCACAAACATCTATGGAAAACTTTTGGGCGTACAAATTTTCTTTTTTATGATTATATTGGATATTGACATATTGCTGGCATTGGTAGCCATTTGGGTTTTCTAAAGCAGTGTTGCTATCAGACCCTTTTCCTTAAAATTCTACATAAGAATACCGTGATAGGTAGGTTTATTATGCCAACCTGGCCAATAGGAACATGTGGGATTAATAAAGTTACGTTTGATTGGAGGGAAAAAGAGATAAATGGCTCAGCAAAGCCTGCCCCCCTCTCTCTTGCTCTCTGGTAATGGGATCAACATGCAGCTGCTTTAGCTAGTTCTCTGCCTTATCTTGTGAGCAACACTCCCTGTGTGACAGCCAACCATGGATCATGTTGCTGGAGCTTGAGGTTCCAAGACCTGCTTTGCCACATTGCTGGTGTGTGCATTGCTTGAGCGTGAGGCTGGTGAATCCTGTCGCCTTGCATTGCTTGAGTTTGATATTCCATCCCAGCCTGTTTCCCTAAGCTCCTGAGCTGCTGACTGCTGTGACTCGCCCTGCTGTTTGCTGCCTGTGGGTGAATTGCCTGAGGGAAGACTCAGCTGTCTGCTTCCTTGACCTTGGACCCAGCTGCCCCCATGAGTTGAAGGACTTTCAGTATATTAATTGTTCCATGGAATCAAGTTGAACTGAGCCCTCTGTTGTATGGACTAATTACCAGTTGTATTCCTTAGTGCTGTATGAATCTATTCATATATATATGTGTGTGTGTATATATATATGTATTCATAAGTGTCCTGGTTTTGTTTCTCTATTGAACCCTGCATAACACAAATACTGAGACAGAAAGTTTTCATTCAACTGTCAATAACAGGATGCATTGAAGGCAGACATCTTTGACTTAACTCTCTCACTCTTTACACACACACACACACACACACACACACACTCATAAAGATGTAGTATATTTATTGCATCAAGTAAAGAATAACTTAAAAATATAAGGAAAAGGTAATACTGTAATCTATTTTTCAGACCCAGCTCACCAAAACAGTAGATAATATTGTCTTCTTAGTTACTAGCTTTAAAACAGTAATTACTCTGAATTTAAAGAGATATTTTTTCTATAATAATTCTGTTTGTGCAAATAAGTGAGTCACCAAACTAGGTTCATTTTAGCCTTTTCACCAATATCCCTGTAGCCAAGCATATCAGACTCAGTGATCTATGTGTACCAAACTAGTTTTTACATCATTGTAGAAATACTGAGGTTTATTCATAGTTATGGAAACTACTTCAGTGAAGCACAATCATAACAACGATAGGAAAATATAATATTTCAACATAACTGATAATATTAACAGATAATAATATCAGAACAAACCAATTACTACTTGTTGGGCTTGGTATTCTTAGGCATGTCTCTTAACTGTTTTGTGACGCTACTATAACACTCATGAAAACTGAGCTTTGTGAGCAGTGGTTTGATCGCATCCTGAAGGCAATAAGTAAGGAAGGAGGCATGGCCACTTAAGCATACCTCTAACCTTCCTTTCATCACCTAAAACAACAACAAAAAAAGGTGTCTGCCTCAAAGGGTTATAATGAGCTCCAGATGAGGTGGCATGAGAAGTTTGTAAACTAATTGAAACAGACAGCAGTAGTCGGCCCTCTGTCACTGGACAGATGTGAAATACCAGAAATAAGTACTCATTGAGGTTTATTTTTTAGCATTGCTTAAAATTGTCTTTACCTCTTTGCTTTAAAGACCTGCATCCTATCATTACACACAACATGCACCTACCAGCCCTTTCCCACACAGTAACCCATACTGGAAAGAATCAGAGAAGGAAACCCAATTTTTAAAAAGCGTCCACCGTACCTTTCTTCTGCAGTTCAGTGTCATAATCTCCAGAGGCCAAACTTGACTTTCCTCTTTAAAAGACAACACATACATCTCTGTCCCTGATCCCACTTAGCTTCTTGTGGGTGAACTTTTTCTATTGCACCTAATTCCTTTGAACATATTGGGAAATGTTCAAAGTTTGAAATATAAGCTCTGTGTGGGCAAGGATCTTCACCAGTTTTGTTAATCAAGGAAATCCAAGTAGGTGCTCAATACGCAGAGACCGAATTCAATGACAGACGCCCTGGTAACACAGCAAGGTACTCACTGGGCTGCGAACTACAAGGTCAGCAGCTTGAACCCACCGGCCACTCAGAGGGAGGAAGATGAGGCTTTCTACTCCTGTAAAGATAGACCGTCTTGGAAGCCCCCTGGGGCAGTTTTACTCGGTCCTATTGGGGCCCTATGATTCATAATTGGTAGTGAGTATTTTAATAAATCAGTGAATAATTAGAAGGAAGAGAAGTCCAGTGGAAAGTCTGGCTACATTTTAGACTGATAGAACGATTTATGGTGAGTTGAAGTAACAAAAATTTGAGCTCATTCACACTGAAATTACAAACTGTATTTGAAATGTATTTTTGGACACTCAAGAACCAGATTCAGAACTCTCTTTTAACATGATCCCTCCGACTGACCAATGCAAGCCACAGAGCCCTTTCCAAACGTGCTCAGGCAAGTCCCGCACTGGGATTGCAGCAGGTGATTTGAATTCTGCTGTAGGCGCTGTCCTTGCCATCTTTATTGGATGGGTTTCCTCCCTCTTATGCCTCTGGGCGTCTTTACAAGCAAGGTGGAAAAGGCCATTTCTACCAATATTGTATGAAAGTAAATGTTCCCCTAAAGAAACAAGATAAATGCTGCTTTTCCCTGCCTTGTTTTGTTCCCCATTAGGAAGCGTTCTGAAGTTCCTAAGGGAGAAATGCTGCTTTTATTTGAAGCCGGTCATGGTGACAGGCAAATGAGGAAAGCTGGTCCAATGCCTGCTGTGTGCTCAGAGTCCCAGGACCGAAGGGGCCTGTTGTCGTTTTACAGTAAGAATTGCAAACTAGTGGTCACAGGCCACTCACCGATGAGTGGTTTTGCCTGTGTATTTCAACACTGCATGGACAGCCAACACTGAACAAAGCAGGGAGGTTTCATAAAAACCTAGGAGTCCATCTTGCACGTGTCAGTGTGAGGGCCGTGGTCCTCCGAGAGCCAACGTGTCCTGCAGTTGAACAGGAGCGGCCTGCTTTTGACCAGTGTTAAAAACAATCAAACTCAAAAATCCAAAATGTATGGTTTATTGTCAGCACTTATCCTGTACGCATATTGAGGCATCACTTTAATTTAAAAACAACAAAAAACGAGTAGGCCAAAGTCTTTCGTTCCAAGGAGGCTCAGAAAGAGAAGAGGAAGAAGGCTAGATTGGCAACCTGGCTAATCCCAGGGGGCCCCAGGGATTGTTGCTCTTCTCCTTCCTGCAGCAGCTGATGGCCAGTCAGTCACAGGGTGGTCTCTGGGCTCCCAGCCACCTGCAGCCATGCGATCTTTTGCAATGTAAATTACGTAAGCCTGGCCCTCTTTCTACAAGGTGCTCTGGGGCATCATGGTTACACACTGGGCTTCAAGTCAGCAACCTGCAAGGACAAATCCTTCCACAGGAAAGACAGGGCTTTCTACTCCCATAAAGAGTGACAGCCTTGGAAACTCACATGGGGCAATTCTACGAGTCAGTATAGACTCGATGGTAGCACGTGAGTTCGTGTGGTGTCCAACAGAAAATAAAAGATTAGCAACAACTTTGCGTGAAAAGAGACTGCTCATAGTACTAATCTTGGGTCAGAAATATTTGCATAATTAACATTTGGTAAGAGTCCTGTTACTTGTTTTACTTGGCAACACCAGCGCTTCTGTTTTCCTCTGCCTATATTCCTTCCCACGGAGTTTGGGAGCCGTGAGCAATTGAATAGAGAGTACCTGTAATGGCGGACCAATTCTGGCGGGGCTCACTAGGGTTCAGTTAGTACTTGATCGCTAACTCAGAGGGCAGTGGTTCCAGTCCAGAAGCTGCTCTGTGGGTGAAAGTTGTGATCGTTTGATTCCATAAACATTACAGCCTTAGGAATCCTACGGGGCAGTTCTATTCTGTTCAATAGGCTCATTATGAGTGTGATTCAACTCCGTGGCAATAGGTTTGTCAGGGGGTTGGCTGTTGGTGTTTCATAGAGCAGTGGTGACTTTTACTGGCAATGGGCGTCCATTCATTTTCAGTAATCCCTTGAATTCTATATTCCAGGTCTGATCCTCCTACTAAGTAGCACAACAAGTAGCATCCAGCTTCTAACCAAATGGTTGCTGATAGGACCCCACCCAGCAGCGTCTTGGGAGGAAGACCTGGAGACCTGCTCTTGTAAAGATAACAGCCTAGCAAACCCTAGGGGCCACTTCTACCATGTCACAGGGAGATGGTGATGAGCTGAAATTGATTTGATGACTCCTAACCTGGAGATTTGGTGATGTAATGGTTACAAATTGGGCTGCTGAATGAAAACTCAGCAGTGCAGTGGTTCTCAACCTTCCTGAGGGTGCGACCCTCAAATAGAGTTCCTCATGTTTTGGTAACCCCTAACCATCGCAAATATGTGTTTTCTGATGGTCTTAGGTCGTTTGACCCCCAAAGGGGTCACGACCCACAGGATGAGGACTGCTGCCCTAGTGGGAGAAAGCTGAGGTTTTCTATTTCCATGGAGAGGTACAGTCTTGGAATCTCACCAGGGCAGGTCAGTTTTGACCTACAGTATGTCTATGAGTAGGCAGCAACTCAACGGCTATGAGATTGGGTTTGCGGGGATTGGGGTTTTTATTGTTTTGTTTGGAACAATAATAGCATACTCTTGGCTTCCTCTTATTTTTCTGAATTCCAGTGATTTTAGTCTTTTTAACTAAAGTTATCTTCTAGGCAAACTTTGAACTAATTCACACACACATGGCAGAAAGACTGATGAGAACTTTGAGGCTTCTCCAGGTTCTCAGGTAAATAATGAAGTTCTTAAAATTCAACTACAGATACCAGCGAAGCAGTTCCTGGGGAGGGAGAATAGGGTCATAGTGGCAGTGGTCTGATATTATCCCACTGTTCTTATGAGGAACAGAAATGACTTTGCTGGTATCAAGGTCAAGTTTCCCAAGTGCCAGATGATAATTCTGAATTGATTTAAGATGGCCAGAAGATTCTCTTATTCAAAATTATTGGTGCTGACATCCCCCTACCACCACCACCACCACCCACCCCCCGGAGGGATTGACTTCCTTTTTGGGGACCAGTCTTGTTAGCTGCCAGTTAGAGGAAACTTAGAAGCGTCAGGTGTTGCACAGATACTCATGTTGTACTGACCCCCCACATTCTGTGATCCCTTCCAGAAGTGTGTCATCAGGAATCTTAACAAATAGTCTTCAAAGTTTCTAAACTGTAGAAATAGAATATTGTGCACTGCAATGGTGTAACATTTCAACATAAGGTGCTGCTTCAGTTTGATGCAGCTTACAGCAAATTCATTTTCTAAACTTTTGTTTCCCTCTTTTGTGCAAATTACACCACAGCCTACACAGAAATTGAAGTATAGTGACTGTTTACCCAGGCTTAGTGGGCCCCAACTCTTGCCGTTTTTGCCAAGAGCCTTTGGATGTTGCCAGAGCACACGCTAAACCTAGGATCTGTGGTCCTATTTTTGACAACTGGATTTAGTACAATCAGTATCAGTCAAACCAGGTTGATGAAGAAAGTGATGTACAAGATATAAATATGAGTGAAATCAACTTTGGGTCCCCTTTTCATAGAGCAACGTTGTGCCACAAAAAAAAAAAAAAGAACACTGCTTTGGGCATCTGTGTCCTCATGTGCTCAGTTCAAGAGGGGAGCTCCAGTTGGAACTGAGACACAATTCACAGCCGTGACTAAGTGTCCGTGTGAAAGGCTCAACACCACAGGCACACTCAAGCAGAATGCCCAAGAAAGTTCTGGTCTTTGATCTCAAGATGACAGTCTAACAGAGTCAACAAGGCAGGTACTCAAATAATGAGTACTTAATGCCAGAAGTTCAGCAGAATTCCTAGGCTGGAATTAGACATGTGAGAAATCAGGAAATGCTTCATTTAAGAATGTCTGAAAAGGTGAGGCTGCCATGGAAGGGAAGAGAAGCTGCATGGCAGAGATTCTACACAGAGAGAAGCACTTGACCCACGTCCTCGGGCAGGAAAGTGTGAGGCACATTGAAGACGCATGGCCTGGCTCAGTTTCACTCAGACCAAATCACAGACATCCCGTCAATTCTGAGGGACAGGAATGCTATGGAGTGGAGCAGAACGGTCCCCTTGGGGTAGTGAGGCTGGAAAGCTTCACAGGAACAGAAAACCTAATCTTCTTCCTGCAGAGTTGCTGGTGGGTTTGAACTGCTGGCCTTTTGTTCCCAGTCATTATCTAATCCATTGCACCACCAGGGCTCTTTTCAGTATCACTAGAGTTGATATAAATGGTGGAAATGGGGGATGAGACTTTTAATAGTAGTTTGGCTCCAATATATGGGAAGTTCTGAATGTCGATCCGAGATTCTGTTTCCAATACAGTAAGTCACTATGTCAAATGTTTTGGAGGAGAAATGATTGATAGGTGTGACTGTTAGCAATATTTTGAGTACTTACTGTGGGCCAGGCATTTTCTAGGCCATTGGCACATGTTTTCTCATTTAGCCCTCATACGGATTCCGAGAGATAGGCACTGCTATCACTTCCATTTTACAAATGAGCAGACAGCAGCTTTGAAAAGTTACTGCACCCATGCTTGTTCAATTAATAAATGGTAGAGTAGAAGTCAAGCCCATTTATGACTCCAACATCCTGAAACATAAATATTCTTCTCAGCGGTAAGTCAGGCTATGCTCTCTAAAGATCCATTCGGGTTAACTGAAGGGGCATGTATTCCATGGGGGGGGGGGGTGTACTGCAATGTTCAGGTGGGAGACAACTGAAGCCGTGGTGGAGATGGAAAAAAGAAAACCAGTTTGAGTGACGTTTTAGAGGAAGACGTCTTTCAGACTCTTTCGGAAGAAGGAAGTTTTGACTGTTCGGGAGACGTGGTGTTGATACCACAGGTTTTAAAGAGGGTACTCAGGAGAGCAAGGCTTGAGAGCAGGGTGAAAGGCTACTGCCGACCACCAGGAACAGCGCTGGATGGGCCGAATGCTGTTCAGGGAAGTATGATGGTTGGAGGGCTAAAAGTCAAGTTAAAGATGAGAGCCATTCACTAAGGATGTCAGAACAGAGAGAGAGCCTGAGACTGTGAGCTTGGGTTTCCCACCTCTGGACACTTTGACTGAGAGAAGAAAACTTTCATTTGTGTAATCAGGTCTCTGCTACTGCCAGGTAACATACTTCTTTATTGATATATATATATATATATATTTTTTTTTTATATCCCTTCACTGAAATAGTGGAAAAATTGGTTCTGGTCAATCTGTTTCATAGATAGCTACAACCTATGGAAACAAAGTTGAAGATTTTCAGTCGTTCCTCTCTAGTTCTCCATCATTCATGGAACAAGATTATGATCTCTCATAAAGCTCCCAGATAAAGCCCTTAGAAACACTCTCGAAAAGCGGGGGCAAGGAGGACATGTTTCAACTAAATACGGGACATTCAAAATTCTGAAAGAAAAATCATTCTTGTGCTGAAAAGAATGCTTAGAACCAAAACAGGGCTTTAACTTGAGAAATAACGAGAGTTGATTTTAATATTTTTCTTAAAAAGAGGTATCAGCAATAATCTATCACTAACAACAGCTTGGTGTGAAACTCTAGGCCTTGCAAAAGTTAACGGAGAGACATGACACTTCCCTTGACATGATTCTAACCCCATCCTCAAATGGGTCAAAGTTGGTAGGGAATCAGAGGTCAATCTGAAACTGCACTTGATGGTTTACTTATGGTTAAGGGAGGTTATTGTGAGAGTACTATGTCCATGGCTGGGGGCTCCCTTAAGAAAGGGACATTGACAAATCAGAAGACATCTCACAGAATAGAACTAAGCCTCCACTTAGAGCACTGGTTCTCAACCTGTGGACCACGACCCCTTTGGCGGTCAAATGACCCTTTTACAGGGGGCGTATGATTCATAACAGTAGCAAAATTACAGTGATGAAGTAACAACAAAAATAATTTTATGGTTGGGGGGTCACCACAACATGAGGAACTGTATTAAAGGGTCGCAGCATGAGGAATGTTGAGAAACATTGGCTTAGAGTCATGGTTGAAAATCAGGAATGTTGGCCGTCCAGCAGAGGAAGCTCATGTGGGACACGTTGCCTTCCTCCTAACTAATTGTCCCTTTCCAACTCTTGTCCTCCTTCACTTGATTCTCATTTCAATATCTGGGATGAATGCCTGATTTCATGAATCAGCTAAATGTTACTCCTAATGTTACTCAAATTTTCCAATAAACTCCTCTTATAGTTTAGAATAAAAACCAGACTCCTCAACATGCCTTGACCTCTGTTATCTTCTTCACAGTCCCAGGTGCTTCAATCCTTTCTGCCTGGCATGCTAACATCTAGATTTCCAACAGCTTGGCTCCTCCTCATGGCATAGAGCTTATTTCAGTGTCATCCTTCAGACCAGCCTGTCCTAAACACCTCTGAAGGCAAGGTCTCATACAAATCTTGGTCCCATTACTTATAAACACACCAGGCTGGACTTGCCATCTGCTGCCAGCTGGAAGACCTACTGGCACGCGACTGTGAGAGTCCAGTGAGATTAGTCGTGGAGAGGGCATCGTCAGTCAGTGTCCAGAGCTTGTTGTGAGCTGCCAAGGAGTGCCCGTGACTCATGGCAACCCCTTGCACACTATGACAAAATGTTGTTGGGTCCTGTACTATTTCCGCAATCAGCTGCAGCTCAGACCACGGCAATCCATAGGGTTGTCACGGGCATGTTTTGGAAGTCGTTCACCATGTGCTCCCTCTTTGTGTTAATATGGAAACTTGGCTGAAATCTGTTCATCGGAACACTATGCACGGAATTCACGGTCAGACAGGAGGTGGCTGTTTATGAAGTGCATTGGTGAGGAATCCGACATGGAATGCATGGCTGTACCATAGTCCAAAACCAAACAAACAAACTCACTGTCATTGAGTCAATGATGACTCATCAAGACCCGAGAGTCAACCCCCAGCAATCACTCTGTTAACTTTTAATGTAACAGGAAGGAGGCATTATGGTAAAGTAGTTACAAGTGACTCTAGTCCTCTAATCCTAAACCTGCCATTAGCCACCATACCTTGGTCATGTTGGGGACGTCCATTTCCTCTTTAATAGGATTTAATGATCTGGATTACATAGTTCTACTTATTTTATAAGGGTCCCTGCAAAGGCAGAAAATTACCTGTCCAGCTGCAGGGGGCAGCCATGTGATCAAAATACATCTTTCATGCCAAGAGGTCTTGTTTCCCATTAGCTAGGTAATCTTGTATTTTAACATGCCATCAAGTCATTACATCCTGTGAGATAAAGTAAAGAACCTACGTCTTCAGAGAACTGAAATATAAACTTTCAGAGCATCTGGTGGGTTTGAACTGCCAGCCTAGTGGTTAGCAGTCCAATGCTTACCTGACAGCGCCACCAGGGCCCTCTCCAGAAATGCAGAAGTAGAAGATATGTTGAGAAACACCAGCTTTGCGTTGTTAGCTAGTCCGAGGTCGGCAAGGGGAGAAGAGGTGATGATGGTGCGAATATGACAGACATTGTAATACAGAGGAGAGGTGGAGACATGTTTCCCCACATACCTACCTCTCCAGCACACAGGAAGGTGAGCAGAATAAAACATCCCTATCAAGGGAAGAGACTGAAGATAACAGAGACAATGAATTGGCCCGGTGAAGACCCATGGTCACACTACTGCCATAACGACTGAGGAGATTCTTGAGTTCGGGGTCTGAGACATGAGCGCAGCATGAAATCTGGGGTGCTGGAATATGCATTCCCGGAGAGAGGAGACCACTAGAGAGCCGGCCAATAGAGAAGACTGGCCAGAAAGCCAGCCAGACTCCAAGGTCCGGATTCACATTTTGCCAGGCCCTTTAGACTAGCTAAGGGCCCTTTGGGCTTCTTTTCCAAAGTATCCCCTTTAATAAGTCACTCTTTCTATTCGTACTTTTCTCTGATTCTGGTCTGAATTTTGTCCCTCACCTTGTCTTGTGAGTTGGTCAGGGTCTGAAGAGTGGAGAGGTTTGGAACTTAAACCTCCTCTGGGTGACATTTCCATATTTTTTGTTTTATTAAGTATGATTTCTCCATTAAGCAGAATTTTGGCTGAACTCTATTGGAGAATTCCCCTGCTATGTCAGTCTTTTACGGGTGTTAAAGAGTGTGGGGTGTTAGCAAATGCTTTTCTGCATCCATAAAGGTGAGCGCGTGCTTCTTTTCCTTTGTTCTGTGGAGGTGTGGATTAAGTTGACTGATTTTTAACATTTTGAATCATCCTTACATTCCTCCTAGGGGAGTTCTTAATGTTAGTGGTATTAGGTCTTTACTCTTGGGTCCACCTACCCTTTAAATAAGCAATTTATTCCTAAATTTATCCTAACTTCCTAAGATATTCAGTATTACCAATCACTTGTTGAGAGTTCTGCCCCATGAATTTTGTGCTCAATTTCCCCCACTGGTAGCATTATCTTTTCTTTCTTCCCTTAACTATCTGCATTCCAACTTCTAAAACCTTGTTCCTCTCACGGATCCCTCTTCTCTTTGTCCATGTAAGCCAGGTTTCATTTTTCAAAAACAAGCAAGTACACAAAACCAGTTTCTTTCCTGTTATCGTAGTGGAATAAATAAAAGAAGCAGACCTCAATGCATGTATGTCACCTGAGCTTGTCTTTTTAAACTAAATATCGTAATGTTAACATGCTTGAAATGCCTAAGAGAATTGAATTTATGACATTTATAAGTACATAGAAAGGATTAGCTTACAGCATTGTAAATATGTTCCATGAGACTTTTAAAGAGTTGGTTAAAAATGATATAGTTTTAAGAAGGTACTTCCAAATGTATGAAGAAGTGTATTTAACAACAGTTTAAATTGCCAGGAAACAATCTGTTGAAATTGTGAGTTAACAGAGACAAGTGACTGTCGCACAACGATACTGACGTGTGACTGGAGCGCATTTGCTACGGGTTGGCATTGTGGAGTAAGCCCTGTCTCCGACTCCGTAGGCATCAAACCATGGACCCCAGGAGGATGACATGCAACCCCCAAAATAGCAGCCACTGATATAGATGTGTGGAGAATGTAACACAGAAAATTAAATAAAATCCAGGGATCCATTCACATGCAGAGAAGGTGGATAATGGATAATGTACAAGAAAAGGACTCAAAGATTGGTGGGTTTTGATGCTCGATGAAGCGTGAATGCAGAGAACATCTGCACATGTGTTGGATTTGCCGTGCTGTTGTTTGACTTTCGGATAATGCACTCCGAATTTAATGGTACACATATGGTCTCATTTAGTTTCAAAAACCAAATTGTCTTTGGTATCTATGAGTGCATTGCATAAATAAATAATTTTTCATTCGAAAAAAAATACTGACTTGTGTAAACTATGCTTACAGGCTTAAGGAAAATCACACTGCTTAGTTATTGTATATACTCGAGTATAAGCCAAGAACCTAATATTACCACAAACACTGAATTAAAAATGTGCTGAAAAAAACTCAGCCTATACTTGAGTATATACGGTAATATTCAGTTTGTAAAAGGTTCTGTTTTTAAGCAAAAATGACTTTAAATAATATTTTTCATGCTCCCACTATCACACCCCAACTAATTTTTATTACTCAGGATTGCTGTTTTATTGGAATTTCCCTTCAGAACCATCTCTAAATTTCTCCCTTACGGGCATTCTCTATTTCCTGGATGGCAATCGGTAAGGATACATTAGATGGTATTACTACTTTATGTCCTAGAACTGTAGAAGCTATGAAGATAGAAAGATAGAATTTTGGTTTAAGTTCCCCTGAGCATTATAAGCCTGAACTTTGTGGAATAGTTGCCAGACAACTTGAAATCCTACGCACGCCAGGAACCGCAGCTTTGGTTTCAGCAGCTTTGGGTCAGCTGATACGGGAGATATCAAAAGGAAATTCCGTTGGAGAATTTATCAATAGATTCTACTTCCACCATCCTTTAAAAGAGTGAGGGAAATGACTAGGGACTCTTTTCGTCTAATGTTAAGCCAGGTTGAGGGTGTCCAAGGGAACTAATGGAAGACTGGCACCAGCTGGCCAACAAAGACAGAGGAAGCTGTGTAGGCATTGTGCCGCACTGCCACCAATGGCAAAGGACAGCAGTCTGTGATCTGGAAACCAGGTAACGGTGTAGGTGACTACTTGGTTACCATCATAAGCAAAATGAATGGTAAGTAGAGCTCCCTGCGGTTCTACTTAGGAGTGTAATTCAAAAGGAAGGGCTAGGGAGAGGGAAAACCCTGTAAGAAATATCTAAAGGGTTTGAGGATGGGGCAGATGTTAAGAGAAAGCCAAAGGAAGACAATTCTCCACGTTCAAAGGACTGTCCTCAGGAGCTCACTGGCATCATTCTATAGAATTCCATAAGAGAACTAGACTGACTGTTGATTTTGAATGGCCACTGTAGCAAAATAAGCCAAGCATCTAGCTAGTGTCCACCAGAAAGTTATGCTCCCTAATTGTTTCGCTGGCAAGAGACTTTGCTAACGTAGCCAGATATAATCTACTGCTCACTAGGTGTGGATCATTTACCAACTCCAATTATGACTGGGACGGCGCCAAGAAGGTCAGAGTTCTCTGGTCTCCTTTCCCCACTTCCCATCATAAATGTCTTTGATTCATGGCCGCTTCACCTCCGCTTTCTGATCTGATCAAGGAACGAGGCCTTCTTAGAGCAAAAGTGCCACCCAAGGCTTTAGGAATTATTCCTGAAAACAAAAATTCAACACTGTTGATGCTTCCTAAGTTTCTCCCCACCTTTCAGAAACATCGTGTCTCCCTTCTGACTCCACTATTATTAACTTTGAATCAGTATTATTATAGCTCTCACACAGACTAAGCTAAAATGTTCCAAAGGATGATCTACTTCTATTTTATTTCTTTCCTGTGTCAAATCCCACCAGGAAGAAATAATAGTAAGATCTAAAACAGCAGGAACTTTTCTATTTTGATCACCTTGCTAGATAAACAGAGCATAGAAAAACTATGAGGAAGAAATTCCTCCCATCCCCAGAGTGGCTGTTTTCAAGTTGCCACACAGAGCAGGTGCTTTGTTTCGATCTTACTTGACTCTTACCACTGGTACGCTCCACAAGCTGCCTCCATCTAACACGGCTCTCCAGTTTTGAATTCTCGCCACGTGAGCTACTCCATTTGGTTTTACTTCTCTATACATATACACTCATTGAGAACACAAAAATGCATTTTTAAATCTCTTTTATCAATTATTTGATACTATTAGAAAATTTAACCATATACTGGCATTGCTTTTTGAGAATCTCGGCATTATTGGCCCCTAGTAAATAAATGGGATGTTAAATATATGATCACTCTATTTTATTTATTTGTTTTCATGTTCGGAATGAAACAAGACATTTGCTTCTAGAAAATTCTACCAATGGGAAATGGAAATCATAAAACAAATAACACAATATCAACTAAAATAAATGCTTTCAAGAGGTTTAAAAACACATGCTCATACCACAGATTCAAAACATGATAGACAGATAACATTACAAGTATTCTTTGCTTAGAGTTAAAGGTTGGCAATCGTATAAGAGCCACTATGCAACTCTCAAAATCTATTGTTATTTGATTAAGATCCTACTATTTTGTACATTTTTATGTCTTAGTAGCAGTGCTTTTATTTTCCCCAGATACCGATTGTCATTTTAAACACATAAACAATCAGAAGGGATGACTTAAAACACTTACTTTTCAACTTTGTAGGTATGGGGCATTTTTCTTGGAACACAGCCTTCTACAGTCGGTTGATGAAATATCTTTCAAACATTCCTGTTGTGTCACTAAGATTATTTCCATCCTGGATTCTAAGTTTCTAAGGACAGAATGTCTTTGAATAGCACTATCTCCCCCCATCTTCAGCAGACGGTTGAAGTGAGAAGTCTACACCATCCCACTTGTCTCCCTCTGACTAATTGTAAGAAGTTAAGGCTGGATACAACAGTGCTAGCCAAAAGAATGAAGAAACAAATATGTGCTTCAGGTTTAAAGGGCAAGTTATTCATTTACTCAAGGAATGTTCAGGGAAATATTTAGCTCTTGGAATGGCACACATTTAGAGGGCTGGCAAACATTCAACTCTGCTGGCCCATCATGTTTCCTCACAAACACGTAGCTTCAGGAATAGTATATGTTCAACACCAAAGACCTGCTCAGGACCACTTACTATTGTGTAAGAAAAAGCTAATGTCTTTTTGGTTTAAGTGGCTTTTTCTAAGGTGACCAGATTTAAAGCGGGTCACCATTGACCGGGGGTGGGGGTG
>NW_022103896.1:32644349-32674674 GCF_000313985.2 Echinops telfairi
TGACCTTATTTTTGGCCTTTGTTGTGTTAGCCAAATTAGTAACTTTGCCAGTATTGCTTGTATCTGATAGGCGCAGCTGGATTGAGTTGATTACTCTTAGAACCATTTTCACAATTACACCAAATAAAATCCTATATTTAGCAGCTGTTCTCCAGTATTATATAGCTATTGTTAAATGACTCATTCTATAGGCCAATAAATATAACTATTGGAGGGTGCAGAGTGCCAGCTACTTGAAACCAGATGTCCCAGAAGCCACCTCAGGTTTTTCTATGAATGAAGGTCCTACTTATTATTTTCAAATTGAAATCACCTAGTATATGCCATATGGCTCAGATTCAGTTGTTGGAGAAGATGGAATCAGCTTACTGGGAGAACTTCCTATTCTGGGTAATAATATTTCCACTCTTTGGTTGGTTCTTGCAAGCACAGGGCTTCCTGTATTCCCCTCACAATGCTGAAAAGACAATCAGGTTGATAATTGTTCACAATAGAATGTCAGATACTTCGGATCTGCCAGCTTACCCATGAAGAAACATTGTTTCAGTTAATAACTTAATATGACATCCCATAGACCCTTCTTAGAGAACAAAATCATGGGCTGACAGAAATGACCATCACTCGCCTTCAAACTAGTTTTAGTTGAAGACCTAGTAGATATTAGCAACCTATCCAGATTATTCAAATAATGTCTCCAATTGAATTAGTAACCCAAAAGTTAACCATTAAGCAGATCTCTTGAGCTTCTTTTTACAGTTTTATTGAATACATTCTTTCCATTAAGGATAATTTTTAAAGACAATAATTCATTCAACACACTACTCCTTGAATTTAATTTTTAGAAGTAGAAAATGAATGTCAAACTTCCCCATTTTCAAATACATGTAGGTGGATACACTGTTGTTGGTGGTGGTGCATTCGCACAGATTTTAATGTTTCTCATTTAGTTGTAGCTCTGGGTGGAGATCTACCTATTTTGGTCACTTCTTATTCTGGGTAGTAATATTTCCACTCAGATTGGTTCCAACCTTCTCCAGTGAATCCCAAGTGTTGAGAGGTAGAATCTATAGTGCAGTCTATTTTTATTTATTCACAAACCTTTCTTGTCTTGCATATGAAGGAAGCGGGAAAGAAATTGTCTTTCTACTGTGTCCAGCCATGTAATATACAGTATTTTGCACAACCCTCAAATTGAAAAAGTACGTTCTCCTTATTACTAGACATGAAAAACAAGGCTCAGAGAAAACAAATCCCCCACTGTCAAGCAGCAGTAAAGCTAGCTGCTGAATCTCCAAAGCCTAAGCTCTGTTTACGATATAGCTAAGGGTGTCAGTTATCTCAAACAGAAATATCACAAGTCGATGGCTTTAAAAGCAGATATGCTTTCTTTCACAGTTTAGGAGGCTGGAAGTCCAAATTCATGGTGTCAGCTCCAGGGAAAGCCTTTCTTTCTTTGTCACCCCAGGCAAAAGGTCCTTCATTCCTTCCAATGTGTGTGGGCCCAGCTTTCTGTCTTCCTCTAGGCCCACAGAATGTGAGCCATTGATGACTCTTCTCTCCTGAAGGTAAGGAGGTCCCCTTTCCTTCCCTCTCTTGTAAAATAAAGGTGATGCAGGCCCAACCCCAGCGAAACTCCCTTTACATCACACCAGGGCTGTGGCTTCAAGGTGGTGACTTAAGGAAAGGCACACCACACACCAAGCCCGCCAGAGTCACATAACAAACTACCGTATTCTCTTTCAAACTAACTCACTGCCATCCAGTTGATGCCAACTCCTAGCAACTCTGTAAGACAGGGTAGTACTGCCTGTGTGAGCTCCAGAGATTAGGCCAACAGAGCTTCCTCCATGTCACCATGAGCCCTGGTGGTACAGTGGGGACTCACTGAGCTGATAACTGCCACGTCAGCAGTCCAAAACCCCAGCCGCTCCGCAGGAGACAGATGGGGTTTCCTACGCCTATAGGGTAGCCATGAGTCAGAATTGATGGCAATGAGTTTGCTTTGGATATCCTCTTGAACATAACCTAATTCTGCCTCATTAACCACAGGCAGAAGTTGGGTTCCTCAACATACCACAAAATGGAAAATGACCACACGATACTGGGAATGACAGTCCTGCTGACACATACTCTATGGGTAGCGGGTAGAGGGAATATACTCCATCCATGACATTAAGTAATACAAATAATTAAATGAATAAAAGCAGGCCAATGAATTGCAAGAAATTTTGAAACTTTGTTGAACTCAATCTTGTCCCTAAATGTAGATACCATTTTAAGAATTAAAATGTTGTTCTGGAAACATCGAGAATGCCCCTGTGCACTTTAAGATCACAGCAAGATCTCCAAAACCATCCCAACGTTACCAATTGTTAGGAGGAAAACATGACTAAATTGGGCAGTGGGACACACACCCCCCTCACTATTTCCCCTCAGTCGTCCCCTTCAATAGGCGCCCCAGGCCTCCAGTGGTCCTTCCTCAAAGAGCTACTTCAGCTTCCTGTCTCTTCTTTCTTAGGGACCCCAACGTTCAAATCTATGTCTATTGTTAAAACCTGGCGATTCTTGGCCATGTCTTTGCTCTTTCCTCCTGCAATTTCGTCTTTGATTTTGGGCAACTTCATTCTCCAGAAGCACTTGCTTCCCCTGCAGGTTGAGGCCAGGCTGATTGACTGTGTTTATAACATCTGTTTCTAGTGTGTATTGAAGTTCATTTCTTTTCTTTTTTTCAAGGGCCTGCATTATTCTTTCCCTATATTCTCTTCATTCTTTTATCCCTCCCCTTTCTAAATCGTTATTCTCTCTCTCTCTCTCTCTTTCCTAATTGACTGTGTTGCCCACGGACCCTCAGAGGTCCTTTTTTTTATTTTTAAATTTTAATAGTTTTATTGACATACAATTCATACACCAGGCAATTCAGTCCAGTGAACAAGTTGTGTGACCATCACCACACTGAAAGGTAGAACACTGTCTTCATCGCTGTGCTCATTCTGCTTAGCCCCCCGTAATTCCCGCCATCCTAAGAAATGATTGATCGAGTCAATAAACTGTCTCTATAGATTTATCTGGCCTGGATTTCATATAAAGAAATTCATAACCCACCCCCCCAAAAAAATTCCAACAAAACAGAAAACTCTCCATCCAGAAAAAGTAGAAAATAATAAAACCAAGAACAATTTAAAATGAGACAAAGGGAGAACAAATGATAAGGTGTAAAAATATAAACTAACTACACCTGCATTAATCCACCGTTCAAGGCACTCTCTGATAGCAAGGCTTTTCTTATCACTGGCCAGTCATCAGCGGGATTCACCAGAGGCATAATCAATGTGGGGGACTCTGCAAATGCCTTCTGCAAACCAGGTGCCTGGGCTCCTTTTAAAATATCAACACTGTGGTGAGCTCTTGGTAATCACTCACGGGCCACGTTAAACCCGGCTCTCAGCAATGCAGAAAGTATGAAGGAATTGGCTCTGAACTTCCAGGGCCATCTATTCTAGAAAGACCTTCGGGAGAAAACAACAATTCAGGTCTGGGAATGAAAGCACCGGCGAGCGAGCATTAATGTTTTTCTTAAATGTCAAAGCTGAGACCGCCAGGGAGAACCCTGGATATTGTGAGAGTTGTCTTCACATGAGGGTGAATGATGAAAATGTGAGCAAAAATCACACCGGGGGTCAAACTCACAGCAAGCCATCAAAGATGTCCCATGACAACCTTCGGAGAAGAAGACGGTCACTGTGAAAATGCAGCTGGGCCAGTTTGAGCTTCGGCGAGTTCTGGCATTTGCCCCCAGCAGTACTGTATACATACCCATCTGTTTGCCTGAGAAAAACAGCTTCCACTCAGGCATTCATCCTTGGCCCCACTCAGGGCAGTTCTCTTACTAGCCAGTTATTTTACAAGGTTCTTGTAGTGTTTCTGGATTTCTTAACTGCTGGGAATTCATCTGAATGGGCACTATTAAACTATGAATTTTGATTTATTGGAAATGATATGAATAGAAAACGTCCAAGTGAATGGATTGCTATGAATGTCACTGGAAAATTTAGATCACTCCTTTTCTACATTAACTAAACTAGTGCAGCCAACTGGACAGCACTCTCTTTATTTTATTTTATTTATTTATTTATTTATTTTTAACTTTTCTTTTATTTATTTAATTATTTATTTTTTAACATTTTATTAGGGGCTCATACAACTCTTATCCCAATCCATACACACATCAATTGTGTAAAGCGCATTTGTACATCATTTCTCAAAACATTTTCTCTCCACTTAAACCCCCAATATTAGGTCCTCATTTTCCCCCTCCCTCCTCCCTCATGAGCCCTTGATAGTTTATAAATGGGTATTTTGTCATATCTTGCCCTGTCCAACGTCTCCCTTCACCCACTTTTCGGTTGTCTGTCCCCCAGGGAGGAGGTCACACACAGTTCCATGTAATTGGTTCCCTCTTTCCTACCCATTCTCCCTTTACCCTCCCTGTTTCGCCACTCACACCACTGGTCCTATAGGGCTCATCCGTCCTGGATTCCCTGTATTTTCAGTTCCTATCTGTACCAGTGTACCTCCTCTGGTCTAGCCTGACTTGCAAAATCGAATTCGAGTCATAGTAGTGGGAGCGGGGAGGAAACATTTAGGAACTAGAGGAAAGTTGTATTTCTCATCATTGTTACATCGCACCCTGACTGGCTCATCTCCTCCCCGAGACCCCTCTGCAAGGGGATCTCCAGTGGCCTACTAATGGGCTTTGGATCTCCACTCCGCACTCCCCCCATCATTCACTATGGTGAGATTTTTTGTTCTGATGATGCCTTATACCTGATCCCTTCGACACCTCATGGTTGCATAGGCTGGTGTGCTTCTTCCCTGTGGGCTTTGTTGCTTCTGAGCTTGATGGCCGCTTGACTACCTTCAAGCCTTTAAGACCCCAGACACTATACTTTTTGATAGCCGGGCACTCTCTTTACAATGTTTTAGCGAGGATTTATCCTGGCTGGGTTATTTGCTTCTTGTATCTCAAACTAAACGTTTGAAAGATAACCTGGGCTGGTAAAGAAACATGCAGAATCATTATTCTAATGCCCAAACAGTTCATATGCGATGACATGCTTCTTCAAAGAGTAAAAAAAGCTGTATTGCTGAGGAGAAAAACCACACAGGCACAATCTTATAGAAGCATATTTTTAGGATTAGTATCTTTCAAAGTTGTGTGATGTTCTTTTCTATCCTTGTAAGGTTGAAACCTTTTCTGGACTTTATAAGAAGCTCATGGGCAAGGATGTTAATTTTGCCAGAGTTTCGATGGAAAACATAAATGACTGAATAAAATATGATTCCCAATTTAAAAAAATTAAAAAGGAAAAAAATGCAACATAATACATATGTGACATCTGTGAAAACGCAGGAGAGTGGACAATTTCAGTTGCCTAGACTGTGAGTGGACATTATATGGGGGGAAGGGGAGTGGACGGGGGTATAGTTTGGCAATCTATAGTTATTCCCTTGACAAGGACAGGGAAAGCTGCCTGACTCGTCTGACTTGGAACCATCACGTTCCAGAAAGGGGCACACCATGAGCCTGACCACCCAGGACCTTGCCCAGTGAGGACAGAGTTGGGTTCTAGCCAACTAGGGACAACCTCCATTGTTTAAACACCCTCTAACCCGACCCCCAGCCCTGAGCTCAAAGTCCCTTGCAAGGCATAGAGCAAGGCCTGCCTGCTCACCATGTTCGCCCTAGTGCAGACCCACCAGGCCTGTCCCAGGTGTATCCTGCCCTTACTGCTCAGTACTCCTGCTTGGCTGCCACCCTCTCTACCTGCTTGTTCAGTCTCAGGGGTGCTGCCACGCCATTGCTCCTTTTGAGAGGCCGGTGGCACCGGGATCCACCAGGAATGGGGTCACCTTACCCTCAAAACCTTAAAAGATTTGTAGTATACTTGAACCTGGCTTTCCTCCTTTTAAGATTTTTTTGCTGTAAGAAGTAGTAGTACTCCTATCAGATCTAAGACTAATGCGCTCAGCGAGCCATCACAGGAAGCAAAAGGTCAAGCTGTTTGTAAGCCTGTTTGTGAGGAGAATGTGTCAAGATCTAAACAATGTGTTCATGACTGCATTCATGCATAACTGAAGCCAGCCGGGCCACTCACCTCTGCAGTGACTCAGGCCCTCCTAGCCTGAGGGCTTCGAAACGTTTATGGAAGAATGCAATGAAAAGATAAAGGAATTTTCCACTGCGCTTTCTGAAGCTCCTTTTTTATTTACTCTTTTGATAGACCAAGGTAAACTGTCAAATATTTCACATTTTAATAGAGGGTTCCGCTGCTAAATGAAAGATGAGCCGAGGCATGAGTCCACCGGCTGCAGTCCGGGAGAAAGATGGGAAGACACGTGAGCTGGGAAACTCTGAGCAGGAATTCTTCTCCGTCCTCTGAGTTGCAATTGACTCGACAGGAGGGGTTTATTTTAATTCTGATTCCTTAGAATTGGGTGTTAAACTGATCTTGGCCAGCCAAACTCCAGAGAAGTAGTAACACTTTAATTGGGTTACTGTCTTTCAGAATACTGATAGAAATCAATACAAACAGGTTAGGTGCAATGAGGGATTTGACTAAGGAGCACTCAGGATTAGCACAGGAATCAATCAAAAATAACAGAATGAAAGCGTGATCACATTTGAATACCACGGTAATGGAATAATGATAGATTATGGGGAAAAATCCCCAGTATGTCAGATTGTTAACGCTGGTAAAGTAACTTGCACTATAACACATAATGCATCGGGGTGCATTCCTCCCCGAGGTAAACACAGAGCAAAAGCCTTGGCATCGGCTTCATCACTCTCTTTTTGAGGCGCCATCTCTGTTCCAGATGTAGCTCTCTAGCACCTTCTTTTAAAGCTAACGAAACCACAGAGCATCTGGTGAAGGGATAAGTGATGTTTTTTGAAGATCCAAGAAACCCACCGTTACTTTTTATTCACCTGTCTTGAATCTACATCCTTTGAACACCCTCCCTCACTGCCATCGAGTCCAAGTTGACTCATAGAGAGCCCCTGTGGGTTTCCAAGACTCTAACTGTTTACTAGTGCAAAGCCCCGGCTCTCCCACGGGGTTGCTGGTGGTGTCCAACTGCTGAGCCTGCGGATCTCGGCCCAGACATATCCACTGTCAGCACAGCAAGCATGTGTAACAGACAGAGAAAGTTCCCTTTGCCTCAACTGCCTGTACCCAATGAAACACCGAGAGTGGGCAAACAAAATAATCCCGTGCGAGGTAAGAAAAACAAGTCCTTAGGACCAGCTTCAGTTACTTCAGCACGGCTTAAGAGCCCTTGTCCCTCAAGGCAAACAGCGCTGCTAAGCAGATGCCCCGTCTAGGTTTGCCGATGCTTTGGGAGAGTGCCGAAAGAGGATGTGTCAAGTCCTGGGGCTGAGCTATCTCCAGATGTCCGCTGGGAGCAAGCCTGGCCAGCTGGGTACAACACAGGGCAGTAAAATGCACACCTTGGGAGCATCAGGAAACATATCTCTGAAGACTTGTTGTTGTGTCGGTTCTTAGGTGCCATAGACTTGGTTCCGACCCCTTCCCACCCTACGACAACAGAAGACACAAGCCACATGGTACAACAAACTGAAAGATAAGGGGTGCCCTAAGGGTAGGGCTGGGCAAAAAAGATCTAGGAGGGAAGGTCATTTATGGGACAGAATTCAGTCATCAGTGACTATTTCCAATATGCTTTAACCCACCACTATAAGTTGGTAATGACTCACAGTGACCCTGTATATATTTTCCAAGAGTACAATTTTTTTATGGGAGCAGACAGTCTCATCATTCTCCCATGGAGTGGGTTTGAAAGGATAATTTGGGGGTTAAATGGCTCAATACTGAGCTGAGCACCACCAGGGCAGCCTGAGTTCTCTCATTTTATTGCCAATAGAGAATAAATGTTGAGCTCCAAAAGTCTTGTGCAAATTGAGAAGCTTCTGACTTTTCGTAACCCTGCAGGGGAGAGGAGAGCGACCCCAGGTTTCTGAGCCTGTAACCTTGATGGGAGGCCCATCGTGGTCCCACAGAGCGGCTGGGAGGTTCAAACCACCAAACTCAGGTTAGCAGCCACAGCTTACCCACGGTACCATCAGGCTTCCTTTCCTGAGGATCACTCTTCACTCATTCTAGGACGCAGAACGCTCTGCTTCCGGGGCACATGCTCAGGAGATGAGAATTCCCTGAGTTGCTTGTTAATTACTCCCTCATCCAGGAGAAACCTAGGCGGGAACCACAATCTCTATGGGCCACAGTCCTTGAACCTTAGGGCCTTGTGTAATTAAAATTTCATTTTAGACTGGGCATTCCCTGCAACTTTGAATAGAATTATTCCCCATGTTTTAAAGACTTCATTAAGAGCAACGAGAAATTAAAATAGCTTTAAGTACCATAAAGAGGAAGGGTTCCTTTAGATCCTAGCAATCAGCTTTCCAGGTAATGTGCTGTGTCTCCTTTATTAGAAAAAGAAAACAGATCTTAATTGAGCTCATTAATTGGGAGGGTTCAATGGAGACAAAGTTCTATTAGGTACAATTAGAGCAAATACTAAGGGAGGGGCCAGAACGTGAGTTGGCCCACGTGTGAGAGAGGAGGAGAGAATTCAACGTACACGAGCTTAGAGAAAGGGAAGGTGCAAGTGGGTATTTGCTCAGACGACCTACTTACCTTCAAGGTTACAAAACTAAGGAGGGCAGGGAATTGCTCGGTCTCAGGTGAGAGAGCAGGAAGCCATGGCCCCGAGCTCAGGAAGGCGGGCTAAAACCCACTGTGAGGAACTTCTGTGAGTCAGGAAGATTATTTAGCCTGAACGTGGGCACATCAAGTGGCTGTGAGGCAACAGCAGCAGAGATGTTACGCAATCAGTGAAGAAGGTTACACAACAGGAAGACTTGGCGCTTGATGCTCACCCCGCACGGCAGGGGGCCACTGCCCTGCTGTTGCTGAGCTCCGCTCTTACCTGCTTTGGGGCCTTTTTCTGTTTCTCTTTCTAAACAACCTTTGGCTTCCTAAGATACTCAGCACTTATGCATGATCTCATTTCATTATAACAAATGATGAATCAGTAGTTCTATGATCCTATTTCACAGATCAGGCAAATGAGGCCAAGACATATTAAGTATGTCACCTTAATACATATTTATCAATACACGAATCATACCTATAAGGTAAAGACTTAAAATGCAGACCAAAATAATTTTATACGTTAAAATTGTATAACATGGAGAAGAGCAAATTATATGACATCATCATCCGTTCAATCTCTCGAGAAGGACATCACGCTTGGTAAAGGGGCACAGCACAGAAGAAAAGCCTTTTGATGAGCTGGACGGACAAGTGGCTGCGACCAAGGGTCAAGCCCAGTAACCATTGTAAGGATGGCGCAGGACTGGGCAGTGTTTTGTTCTGTAATACTTAGGGCTGATATGAGTCGGGACTGACTGAAAGGCACCTAACAACAATAACAACAACATGCACTCAATCATCCATGACATAGCTTGTTAGTGAGCTGACTATAGCATTTAAAGATATACCCAATGTAGCCCATGCCAAGGGTGACAAATTTGATCAGTGTTTCCATAGTCAATCCATACTCTGCGGCAGTGGTTCTCAACTTCCTAATGCCGCGACCCTTTAATTCAGTTCCTCATGTGGTGGTGACCCCCGAACATAAAATTATTTTCCTTGCTACTTTATCACTGTCATTTTGCTGCTGTTATAAATCGGGAGACCCCTGTGAAAGGGTCGTTCGACCCCCAAAGGGGTCACACCCACAGGTTGAGAACTGCTGCTCTGTGGCAAAACTTCATGGAGAAACTTGAGCCTGTTATTCAGGACAGAATCTAACCTAAGACATTTTATTAAATGATTCATAAGCAGCGACAAGAAAGTCTTAATTGAAACTGAAAGTCAGACTTATGATTATTTGAAAAGATGGAGCCTAAGACTTGTTAATTATGAAAGAATTCATTTCATACACTCACATTTGATTTTATCCCAGCAGAAAAGCTGATTAAGTAGAATATAACTCTGAAGTAAAATATTAACTTTTATAAGGTTGATTAATAGGCATTTTTAGGGCAAGATCCATCCAGTAGCAAAATACTGGTTCTAGAATACTATATGATAAATACTGTTCTGGAATAAAAACTTTTATCTGGCATGTTCAGTCCTCAGAATGGATTTCACCACTTCATACCACTACTGGATGGGCCAAGAATGGGTCTTGATACACACATTATTTCTCAAGTCCAGGGGGCTGTTAAGCAATACCTATTGGCTAACTGCTTTGATTTCACAAGACATAAATGAATGTGAACATAATCTATCAATTTAATATGCACAAGTGATATTAAAAAAAGCAAACTCTGCCACTGAGTCGATGCTGACTCATAGCGACACTCCTATGGGTCTCTGAGACTGTAACTGTCTACAGGAGCAGAAAGCCCCGTCTCTCTCCTGGGGAGGTGCTGGTGGTTTAAACCGCCGACCATGTGGATCACAGCCTAACGTGTGTAATAAGAAAAATCAATTTTTTATACATGCAGAGTTCTGGCAACTTTCTGACAAAGAGACTCATTATTTATCCACCCCCCCCACAACAAAATACTGGTTGTTTTTCAAAGGTATTGACTGGAAAAATGGTTTCTCATGAATATGAAAAACTTGAATGTCTTCAAATAAGATTCAAAATGGGGAGGGAGTGAAAAAATGAGGACCTAATGCCAGGGGCTTAAGTGTAGAGGAAATGTTTTGAGAATGATGAGGGCAATGAATGTACAAATGCGCTTTACACAATTGATATATGTATAGATTGTGATGAGTTGTATGAGCCCCAAATAAAATGATTTGAAAAAAAAAAGAAACATGGGGAAAAAAAGATTCAAAATGTATACGTTAACGCTATTGCTATGAGCAAACATATTTGAATAAGGATGTTGGAGTCGTGCTGTTTTTTGTTGGGATCCCTGATCAGGTTTGACATTGGTATAAAGAGGCAACTTAGAGAAGTGTAGCGACTGCATCCCGGCAATAGTGAAGATGGTGCAGGGGTGGGCAGTGTTTGGCTCTGATGTCCAGAGGGTCTCCACGAGTCAGAACCACCTTGATGGGACCTACTAAGAACAAGGGATGGCCTTGTTTCTGACCCTATGCTTTTAATCAGCACGGCAACTTGCAGGAGACATTGCTAAAAGGGAAATGATCCGACACCACTTCCTCCAGGACAGTATTGCTGCTCAGCAAGGACTGTGGAGAAAAGCAAGGTGAAGACGCTATGACCTTCCACCACCTCCTGAGCAGCTCATGTCCACGGCTGCCAGGCTCTTCTGCCCCCAGGATCGGCGGAGCATTGACCATGAAAGATCAGAGAAGTGAAGGGCTGCAGTGCAAGGGGGTCAGCACAGCCTCTGCAGGGGTGTCGTCTAATGAGCCCTCCTGAAGAAGCCCCTACTCTCACAAACCATAGGCTCAAGGTCTGCAGGGCGCGGGCAAGGAGACGAATCCCAGTGGGTCTGGTTTCAGTGATGCCTACAGAAAGGACTGATGTTTGACTCATGTGTTTCTGTTCCTCATGACGCTTTACATGAGATTCCAAAGCATAAAAAGACATACTCAGCTCAATTAATTCTTATGTGGCTCCACAGACATACATAAGTCAAAAAGGAAAAAAAATACACTATATAATAATAACACACAGCAGAGAATGGCCGTTCAGGGTGGACCCTGCTGGATCTCCCTGGAAAAAATCAATTGATAAGGCAATACTCTTGGTATTGATCAGCCACATATGACAGAATTATTTAGAGCTTCCAAGACAGTGGTTCTCCACCTTCCAAATGTCGTGACCCTTTCATACAGTTCCTTGTGTGTGGTGACCCCCCAATGATAAAATTATTTTCCTTGCTACTTCTTCACTGTAATTGTGTTACTGTTATGAATCGGGCAACTCCTATGAAAGGGTCGTTCAACCCCCAAAGGGGTAGAGAGCCACAGGTTGAGAACCGCTTTTCCAAGACAACTTGGAGCTTGAGAGTTTCTAAGTACAAGATCTCTCCCTCAAAATTCTCTTTCTCATCCCCATCTGACCTGGGGAAGTTTGGACTTATGGTACACACAGCACAGGGCTCAGTACTGAGGCAAGAAAATGTGAGGGAGAACAAGACACAGTCTTTGATATCCAGGATGCTGTCATTTACTTAAGAGCTCTGGTGACATAGTGGTTACTAGTTGGGCTACCATCCACAAGTCTGCAGTTTGAAATCACCAGGCCATCTATGGGAACAAATGGGGCTTTCTTTGGAAGCCGACAGGGACAGTTCTACCCTGTCCTATAGGATCACCATGAGTCAGCATTGACTGGATGGCGCTGAAGGAGTGATTGTTTAAATGAGGACAGGATCGGCCACCCGTGACCACACTCAGGCTCACAGACACCAGATCCAGAAAACCTAGAACCCACCAATGTATGGGGGCATGAAACATTCTACTAATGAACTTAACTCCATTCCAGCTGCGTTTCATATCTTAAAATCCAAGGATAAACAGAACCTTTGGTCACTTCTGTCCACTGGAAGAGTTATAGATCTGATATTTTGCAATTTAAAATCTCTGAATCCTCTTTCAAGAAGACACACAGAATAAATAGAATTATAAGGAACAACTAAATTCACAAAAAGCTTAATATTCAGTGTCTTTGAAGTCCCATTTGACTTCTAGGGCCTGCATATACTGAACCCAGTCATGACTGCCCAAGGTTACAATAGTCACACTGTCTGAAAATGGAGGGCAGAGCCGTGATGGCATGGGGGTTACTCACTGTGCTAACGGCCAAGTCATCAGCTGCTGCTGCGCCTACTGAGGCTCAGAACATGGACAGAGTGCATTTGATGGCAGTGGATTTCCTTTTTTAAGAACAGAAAGCATAGCGATCCGCCTAAACAGAATGCCCATACAACAGTTTAGGGACAGCATCTCTACACCTGATGAAAAGGGAAAGAACGTTTTAGGGTCAACAACTCAAGTGACAGACATCTAGTCAACCTGACTGACAGCGGCCCTATTGGTAGAGTTGTTTCTGGAGGTTTCCAGATGATAGCTCTCTAAAGGAGTAGAAAGCCTCATTTTTCTTCCAAGTATAGGATGGTGGTTTTCAACTGTTGACCTCATGGTTAAATAGGCATTGTCTGGTTTCTTATCTCAGTGGTAACTCTTCTTAAAACATCAATTTCAGCCATGCACTTTGTCTACAGGCCAATATGAATATGACATCATTCTTCTCACCAGAAGTAAAACTGTAGCATCTCAAATGATGTATAAATACTCTATAGTCTCTTAATACAATTGTGCTTATGTTATTGAACCCTTTGCTGTTTCCCTTCAAAAATTTTTGGTAAAATCTACTCCAAATATTTAGCTGGCAGAAGAGTGGGTGAAGGGAGATGTCGGACAGGGAAAGATATGACAAAACAATAATTTATAAATTATCAAGGGTTCATGAGGGAGGGGGGATCAAGGAGGGAGGGGAAAAAACAAGGACCTGATTCCAGGGGCTTAAGTGGAGAGGAAATGTTTTGAGAATGGTGAGGGAAATGAATGTACAAAGGTGCTTTACACAATTGATGCATGTATGGATTGTGATAAGAGTTGTATGAGCCCCTAATAATAAAACGATTAAAAAAGAATGAAAGAAAGATTAACCAGAACTCAGCTTTCTCATCTGCCTCCTTCCCAGATACTGAGTTTAAAGGTTATTTCAGGATTCGACACTGAGCTGTTATGCCAGATGAGGGGCAGGATCCATGTAGCTTATGGGCATTTCATGTGAGCCTTGATAGTACAATCAAATAAAGGGACCAAATGCTAAACAAATTAGTAATAGCTATATGTATGTATTTAAACTTCTTCCCAAAGTTTTTGGATGAATAGGGGCTTCAGGGTAATTTTCCTGGGGCTCTTTGTTTGGTTAATCATTATGTTCCCACTAAAATTTCCTAATTTCAATGACCCTTTTCAAGAAATATTTCTTAATCATAGCACTTATGGAAACTGACATAGACGGTAGTTGGTTGAACACCATGTTTAACTGATTGTTCCCCCAAAAATATAGTGCTCTAGGATGCGTGAATCTCCAGATCATTTACACAATCCTTTAAAATGTAAACACTCTTGATGGTAAACTGTCTGGATTCTGTATGTCCAACTAAATGCCGACCTAGACAAATGCATACCAGAATAGATGAGTGGAGAGATTGGGGGAAGGTTTCGTCTTGGAATTGGGGGAAGGTTTCACAGGAGATAGATAGCACTGGGTTCGAGTTTCAGACTATAAATGGGCCTGTAGCTGAGAAGGAGTTCCTAGGTGGTGCTAACGGTTAAGCACCAGACTATTAGCTGACAGGTTGCTCGCTCAAATCCATCCAGAAGCAAGACCTCCCAATCTGCTTCAGAAAAGTCACAGGCTTGGAACTCCAAGGAGCAGTTCCGTCCACACATATGGAGCTGCCGTTGAGAAGGAATCTCCTCGACGTCAACCAACAACAACTACACCAGATGCAGGTAGGGAAGAGGCCGCTCTAAGAGAGAGAGGAGATGTTTGAACATGATGACAGCTGTTTCCTCCCCTGCTTGGTCACTTTGTTTGATTCCTTCCTGTGCCGGAAGGCTGGAATTGGCTCCATCATGAGCTAGAATCCACATGAGGGAGGCTCTGGAAGTCGTACCGTGTAGTATGCAGAATACTGCGAACATGGTTTGGGCTCTTGCTCTTCTTTGTCTAGTGCACACAGTATGTTGAGAGCTGTGCTCTCTTCAGAGAGACAGCAGTTTGGGACTATCAGTCACCACGCAGGGCTAGAAGTAAGCATTCTGAGTTCACTTCTTAATAGCATAGTGATTTAGGGCAGATATTGAAGCCACTGTTTTTTGTTTCCTTACACAGTATGGGACTGATAGAAACACCTGCATTACAGATTTTTGGTAAAGATTCCATAGGAAAGGCTCAGCACAATGTTGGGTAAATAATCAGAATTCAGAAACACCAGTGGAGTTCATTTAAGATAAAATTCCAAAAAACAACAAAACCACAAACTCATTGCCAGCAATTCAATTCTGACTTTGAGCAACCTTAAACCATGTGCTACCCCAAAAAAATCCAAGGTGCGCATCCACTTTGGTGACAGGACAGAAAGGGATTTCCTACGTGGATAAGGAGATAGAACCTTTACTATTTTAGTTTTCATCTAAGTGATGATATCGCTTGAAAAACAAGACACAATGATGGGACACTAGTAAGAACGAGCCCTTGCAGGGTGTCCAGAAATTAAACTCTGGAGTTGTTTACACACTAGACATTTCCCAAATATTCTCAAGCACACTAACTAGCTTTCAATGCTTGCCGACTCAACAGCTGTTTATGTGGTATTCCCTATGTATCCCGTCCTGAGCAAGGTGTTGCGGGTGTCGTAATGAACAAATCAGTGTTACAATCTAGATGTAAGGGACTAAAGTAATTTAAGAAGTATTTCATAGATGGTATTTATAGAGTGCTCTGGGAGGAGTTCCTTCAGTTCTGTGGCATCATTCTGTCCTTTGCCTCTAGGAGCACACATGCATTTAAGCTGTCCCAATTCCCTAAAGAGATGGAAGTCCTCAGCTTATACTTATACCATTGCCCGTTTTTCACCGAGCGACTGTTACTTTGAGGTAGGTATAAGCTTAACCGGCAGGAGGACTGCAGCTTTATGGTGTTTTCACAGATTTATGAATGTGCCGAGGTTAATTATCTGTTGTGATCGGCTGCAATGAGGGGCAGAATTCTGATTGGATGACTAGACAAGCAGCTCCTGTTGCAGCTGGTTGTAGGATGCCAGAAAATGGCATGTCTTGTAATATTCGCCGACGACATTAGTTCTGAATCTTCAAATATTTGGAGAACTCTGACAATCCAATCCAAATCTTTTCATATTAATAGAAAAATGCAAAGGGACAGGCAATACACATCCCATGAATACATTCAGCACTCTTTTACACATTACAATTTCCTGCAAACGTTTTACATGAAGCCCCCAAATACACAGTTATAAATGAGAACGATTTTAGCTGGCTGTAGATTCATTGTTGATAGAAATTATCAACAACAAGTACACCGCCCCCCCTCCCCAAAAAAAACAGCCAAATCCTTTACCACCGAACTGATTCTGACACACAGCAACCCTATAGGGCAGAGTAGAATTGCCCCAGACGGTTTCCAAGGATGAATGGGCATATGCAGACACATCTTTTCCCTGTGGAGGGGAGTGGTGGGGTTTGAAACACTGACCTTTCTGGTAGCTGTCAAATGTTTAACTACCATGATACCAAGGCTCCTCAGAGAGAAAGAACACACTACCTCCATTCGTCCTTCTGTTTCAGTCTTTGAAAATATAGCTGTCCATGTTTCCATTTCAGCTTTTCAAATATAACATTTTTATAGCCGTCTCCACTGTGATCTCCCTCTTACAGTGAGAGATTAGACAATGTTTAGACATAAAGTATGACCAAGGCAAAAGAGAAATTAAAATGGAAATCCCCCTTGTGTGACCAGAGGGGAGCAGGGCTAGGAGAAAGGGAACAGGCCTTGTTTTCACACAGCCATTTCACCTGGACCCAGTCTCTTGATGTCACTGGATCCCAGTTTGCACATTTTGGAAAAGCAAGTGACTTGTGAGATAATTGCTATGATCTCTCCTAGGCATAAAATGAATGAAACTTTTCTTTGTACGCTTCACAAATGAATGACAATTCTACCTGCTTGGGCCGGTCTGAACTAGGCAGCCCCCATTTGGACAAAGCGGAAGCAGGTCCGGGCCCTGCACGTGCTTCCCTGCACATCCCAAAGGTCAGCAGCAGCGGCGCCAGTTAGGATAACCAGTGAAACCAGATGTTCTGAGTTTAAAGAAAGCCCTGAGGAGTCTTCAAGCAATTCCCGAAGTTTCCAGACCCCATATGCTAATTGCCATAAGTGCCATACATTGCTCACTACCCCTTTAAAAACACTCATCCTCTGAGCACAACTTCCCTGACCTGTTGGCCTAGGTCACGGAACCTCGTCCAGGAGCTCCCCACCCCCAATAAAGCTATTTCTGCGTCTGCTCTCCCTTGTCCTGTCAGTTATGTCCGTTTTCCTCCCGGTTCCTCAGTTCCGCCTTTACACTACCGTGTTAGACCTTGGGGATGCAGTGATAAATTGCAAGCCCTTCAGAGAGATCACAGTGTAGCACAAAATAGAAGTGGATATTCACCATACAAGTTAAGCATGTCATTGAGTGGACTTAAATTAAGTGGGAATCGCTGTACCGAATGCAGAGGACTGCAGGAAGCTCAAGGTGTGGAGTGTCAAACAGCTTCGAGCAGATCCTCAAGCAGAGTGAACCCTGCAAAATGACATGCCGAGTATCGATTTTATGGAAACGAAAAGTCTGAAAGTTTCAATCCTTCTCTTCCAATAATTAATCAACTGTAACCAGCATCATTAAAGAAACCTAAGTTCCTTCACCTATTGATATTCAATACTGCCTATCAAAACCAATTTTTATGCAAATTAGCCCAGTTTCTTCTGTCCTACTGGCCTATCGGTTGGTTACTACACTAATGTACTACTGTGCTGACTATGGTATGTTCACGGTTTGCTTTAGTATCTGGATGAACAAAATAATGTTCATTGCTCTCACCATAATTTCACACACTTCTGGCTTGTGTTATTTCTAGCTTTAGAAAAAAACTAAAACTCAAACTTATTGCCATTGAGTTGATTCTGACTCATAGCAACCCTGTAGGACACAGCAGAACTGCCCTGGTGGGTTTCTGAGACTGTAACTTTTTAAGGAAGTAGAAAGCACCTTCTTTCTCCCACAGAGCGACTGGCGGTTTCAAACTGCTGACCCTGTGGTCGGTAGCCCAATGAGTGATTAGATTTTCGAATTTCCTATCTATAATTATGAATTATATATAAGCCGTTTCTAGCCACTGTATTAAATGAACCCATTAGTTCAATTGACCTTTAATTGCATGACTTGGTTTTTCCAGGTAGACAATCATCTTATTGAAAATGGCAATATTGTTTCCCTTTCGGTAGCTATCTTTCTGCTTCTTGTTTTACATTATATTCCATATACTGGAAGAATGATTCTCAGTGAGTGGTGGGTGACTTTGCCCCCATGGAATACTTGGAAATGTCTGGAGAGACATGTTTGGTTGTTACAATAGAGGTGTGGGTTCTGACAACTAGTTAAAGAGATGAAGGCTGCACAGGACAGTCTGACAATCTCCCACAACTAAGATTTGGTTGGAGCAAAATGGTCCTTGTACCAAGGTTGAGACGCTGTGGCCTAGAACTTGAATCAATATGAACTAACAGGGGTAAAAGGAGGGCAATATGGACATGCTCCTATAGAATCACTTCAGCAATAATAAACGCTAATGAACTAATCAAATTGAAGATAAACTGCAGCATTCCGACTTTTTCTATATTTTTATTTGTAATGGAAAACAGAAACTTTTACATAGATGTCAGTCAACAAAACAAAAACAACTCTACAAAGAACAGTACTCTTTTCCCATGATTCTGTGCTTAAGTGAACACATACACACACACACACACACACACACAGTCTATGTGTTAGGTTCATTTACAAGCATATCCTTACTATCTCCTATCACCCCAATTTAAAACAAACAAAATGGATATGCAAATATCCTTTACTTTTCCAAAGTTCTCTTTGAGCCATTTCTCTTTTATAAAAGATCGGCATTAGTACCTAGTTTTGCTAACCAAAAGAAATCCAAAACGCTTCTGCCAAAAAAAGAAAGAAAGAAAGAAAAAGCAAAACTGGAGTTCTCTGTTGGATTTGTAGAGAGCGCCCGGTGCTGTAAAAGTAGCGACACCAAGCACCTTCCGTGGGAACTACACTGTCATATCCTGTTTCTATGGTAGCGTGATGGTTGTGCACTGGGCTGCTACCTTCTTCAAAACCTCCAGCCGTTCCTCAGGAGTCAGATGATGCTTCTATACCAGTGAACAGCCACAGTCTCAGAAACCTTTGGGGCAGGTCCACCCTGCCCTGAGAGGGTCACTGTGAGTAGGAACCCACTCAAAAGCAGTGAGTTTGGGGTTTGGTGTACTTATTAAGTCACCCGCTTTTATTAGATGTTAGTCTTTTAGGTTTGTGTGTAGGTCATTTTTGGGGGTGGTGGGGATGGAGGTGGGAGTTTCTGGGTACATTCACAACCATTCCCCATACAAATTCATGGAAATTGCTTTATTATGCCATTTTGCCTTAGGAGAGCTTTCATAGAAGGAACCTATGTCTTCAAGGCATGTCCACACATATAGGGTTAACTTTTAACCTTCAAAAACAAGATCCACTAAAATAATATGAAGATATATTTCTGTTTACCCCTTTATGGGGTCAGATTTGCTAACAAAAACGCTCAGATAGAGAACAGAACTTCCTTACTACCTGTGTTATGCACCTCTCCTCCCCCCTGGGTCCGCCTGATCTAACAAAAGCACCATTATGTAAATGTAAAACACAGGCTTGTTTCCCTGCAGTCAGAAGCAGGACAAGAATAAACAGAGAATCACTTACGATGTTTAATTCCCTCCACATTGTTTAAGCTGGTGCTCTAGGGGAAACACGCTTCTGCCTACAACCTATTGCAGTTGGCCAATGTGCCCTTTTATATATGAAGACCCAGAGGACTATATGTCTCAAGCCCATATCTCCCCAAATGCCTTTTTCTGTTTTCTCAGTTCTGTTCTGAAGGATCCTCTGATTTCCAGATTGGTGCCAGCCACCCAGAGGAAGCCTCTGAGAAGCAGTGACGTGTTGGGCACAGCCTCTAACAGTTCATAGTGCAGAGTGTGTAGTCCCAATCCACTTACCAAGAAAAAGCCATGGACATGGGGGAAACCTCAGAATTAAGACTCTTTAGGAACCAAAAGTGCAACAAATGAATCATGGACAAAAAAGGAATTTCCATGCCTTTAATCCTTCTCAAAAATGGGGAGGGTAATTGACCTATAACATATAGGGGGCTTAACAAAGTTCACGGAAAAACATATAGTTAAGATGCAGAGACCCCAAACCCATCTGTAGACAATAGGTCCTTCCCCTCACAGAATGGTCACAGGGAAGGGATGAGTCAGGGCACAGTATGGCACTGATGAAAAACACAATATTCTTCTGATTCTTTAAGGTTTTCTCACCCCCCACTATCATGACCCCAGTCCTGCCTTTCAGTTCTGGTTACATCAGAGCATGTACACTGATACAGAAAAGAGCTCATGACACATGGAATCCAGGTCAGATAAACCCCTCAGGAACAGAAATGGGAGTAGCGATACCAGGAGGGTAGGGGCAAGGTGGGGGGAGAAGGGGAGGAAGGGGGATACTGATCACAATGATCGACGAATAACACACCACCACCCCAGGAGGATGAACAACAGAAAGTGGGTGAAGGGAGACATGGGTAGGTGTACAATGTGAAAATAATAATTTATAATTTATCAGGGGGTCACGAGGGTGAGGGCAGGGAGAGGGAGGGGAAAATGTAGAGCTGATGCCAAGGGCTCAGATATAAAGTAAATGTTCAGAAAATGATGGTGGCAACATGTACAAATATGCTTGATACAATTGATGTATGGACTGTTATAAGAGGTGTAAGAGCCCCTAACAAAATGATCTTTAAAAAAAATCATAGAAAATGGAATTTTAAAGTGATGTATATTTTCCAGAAAGTTTTTTTTCCTCAAATAATCTCTTTTTTGACATAGTTTACTCATTCCAATATATCCCTTCCCTTCCCTTACAGTTCTGTTGTGCAAGCCCATCGGGTGGGGTCAAACAGTCATCAGTGCTATCAACTCCCCTCTCTACCATTCCCCCCCCCCCTAACTTCCAGTACCCTCTGGGAACTGTTACTCCTGTCAGTGTCTCTGAGGGGTCATCTTCTTGAATACCATGTACCAAATGATCGTAAATGAACATGCGCAAGTGTAACATGACCAATGAGGTATATCGCATGCAGACCACAATAGTATGGGGAAGAAATTTTGAACTAGAGGATAGTTATGTGATTCATCAGTTCCACACTGCACCCTGGATTTATCCTCTGTTCTGTGAGGCCCTACTAAGAGGGACTGTCCAATTGTCTCGCTGGTGGACTTTGGGTCTCCACTACATCTAATTCCCTTCATATCATTTGGATGTGTGTTTTTTGAATTTGTGATACCTTTCCTGTTGACATCTCATGATCACACAGGTTGGTGTGCTTCTTCTATGTGGATTTGTTGCTTCCCTCCGAGACGGCCACTTGTTAACCCCAGGCCTTTAAGACCCCAGACACTATCGCCTTTGATAGCAGGAACCTTTTGAAGCCCCTCCCTTGTACCTACTTATGAAAAAGAAAGCAAACCACAGATGGTGAGGATTTCCTAAAACAATTCCGTGTCTTTGGAAATTCCAGAACTAAATTACACCGAGTTTTATTCCTCCTCCCCGTCCCCTCGCCTTTCCACCGCCCCCTAGGCCCCCACCCACCCCGCCTCACACCTATTTTAAGGTCCTAAACTTCCAGCCAAGCAATGTGAAATTCAGTGTCTTGCCCCAGGGACTGCCTGCATTTTGGTTTCTGGTTATGACTAACAGCATGATATATCTGAAACATCTATTTAAAGGGATTCCCTTTATATGCAATGAGGTTACCTGAGTTTTCCTGAAGGAGCTATGCATTTTTAAAAGGAACAAAGTCTAACCCCAATAGAAAATTTGTTAAGACAAGATAATTTTTAAAATGCATATAGGCCATCCCTGGGTTCCAGTAGTTCAATTTACACACAGCTACCACTTGCCCTTGTTATTAATGTGATATAAATTTGCCCCACTTGGAAATGATGGAACCAACCCCGACTGGGAACCCCTGTTTCTTCCCCATCACCTTTGCTTGTTTGCCTATATAAGTGAGCATAAGAACGTGTTATCATTTCCTCCATACATTTTGGCAGAAACATAGATTGGGAAGGAAAATTGAGTCTTTTTTCCATTAATATGAACTTTTTAGGTTCCTAATAAGAATTCGGAACTCTGAAGGCACAGTGGTTCCATGTTGTGCTGCTAACTGTAAGGTCAGCAGTTCGTAACCACCGGCCTTTGGTGATTGGGCTGAGCTGACGCAGGCTGGGGCCGCTTCCCTGCACGTCCTGAAGGTCAGCAAGTTGTCCCCTGGAATGAGGGGACCGAGAAATGGTGCCAGGGATGCCTGACTCCCTGATAACCGGACACCCTGCCTGCCAGAGCAGATCAACTGCATCCTGGACCTGACTGCTGACCTCCTGGGCCATAAACCTTCCTCTGCAGCACGGCCCTCCCTCTCCCGGCTTCCCTTTGAAACCCTGGGTCCCCAAACAGAGCCCGCGATTCCCCTGGGCTACTTGCTAGACTGTGGGGCTTTGCCTGGGAGCTCCCCTCTAATAAAGCTATTTCTGTTTCTGCTCTCCCTTTGTTTTGTCATTTATCTCTGTCTCCCTGTGCCTCAGTTTACCTTTCACTCGTCTTGTGCCTCAATTCGTCTTTACATTTAGAGCAGTGGTTCTCAACCTCCCTAATGCCACTACCCTTTAATACAGTTCCTCATGTTGTGCTGACCCCCCCCCAACCATAAAATTGTTTTCACTGCTACCTCATCACTGCAACTTTGCTACTGTTATGAATAGGGTGACCCCTGTGAAAGGGTCGTTCAACCCCCAAAGGGGTTGAGAACCACTGCTTTGGAGAAAGACAGGATTTTCTACTCTTCTAAAGAGTTTCAGTCTAGGAAACCCCCAGGGGCAGTTCTACCCTGTCCTATAGGGATGCTATGAGTCAGCATATACTTGATGGCAATGAATGAGAATTTCATATTTATTAAGGTTTGCCTCCATCCAAAATTCACAAGAATTCTTTCTTTGCAGATGAACAAAAACCACTGCTCAGAGAAGGGAAATGTGCTTGAGTCATGAACCTGTTTCATTTTACAATTTTATCCCAAGACATAACGGTTAAGCATTCTTGTACTAGTTGAAAGGTAGACTGTTCAAACCTACCCAGAAGCACATCAGAAGGAAGGATTAGCAATCTGATCCAAACAGTACCAGGCCAGAATGCCCCATAAAGCAGTTCAACTATGCACAAGTAAGATCACCATTAGTCAGAAGTGGCTCAAGAGCAGCTAACAGTCATCACAGTAAGGTATGGATATGCTTGAGCTGCCAACCAGCCCCAACCAAACTCACTGCCATCCAGTCGATTCCGACTCACTGTGACCTACAGGGCAGAGTAGAACGATCCCTTTGGGTTTCAGAGAACGTAACTCTTTCCAGGAGGAGAAAGCCTCATCCTTCTGACGTAAACCTATTGGGGGGTTAGAACTACTGACCTTGCAGTGGTTGACAGGACAGCTCAACTACTAGCTGCTAAACAGTCTTCCTAAATGTAATGGATGATTTTTAGAGTGATCTTCTGGGGAAGATCATCTACTGACTTATTAAAATTGCGAATGATTTGTTCTGTTTGTAAAAGAAAGGACCATTCAATCCATTGAAAGCAGTGAGACAGAGTAGATAGACCACTGCTTTTGTGTAGAAGACAATCTGCTCCTTGTTGGACCCGTCACTGACTGTGTAGAGTCTCGGGCAAGCTGTTTGGCCCATCTGTTCCGTAGTTAGGAGCCCTTTTGGAGCAGTGCGTTATGAGTTTGAAACCACCAGACAGACCCTCTGAGGGAGAAAAATGAAGCTTTCTCCTCCCGCCAACAGTTCTAGTCTCAGAAACCCACGGGGCAGTTCTACTCCGTCCTTTAGGCTCACATTGAAACAGATCGACTCAGTGGCAGTTGAGTTTGGCAGTTTTGAGTGCTTTAGTTTTGCTGATTTGTAAACGGAGATAAAATCACATCACTCACAGAGTATACTTGAGATCAAATGGGAAGATACAGGCCGGGGCCTAAAACAAATGCCAAACAATAAACGGTGGGTCTAGATTAAAATGTTGGTGTCTTATCCCTACTTCGTAGTACATGTTTCTTCACAACCCCTATGAGCTCTTCATTTATTTCTGGTGTCTCCCCTGCCTTTCACAGTGGGCCACCTTCTCTTTAAACCACTCAGTGTTAACCTACAGCCTGCTCACCAACCCTCACTGAAATCAACTGTTGTCATGGCTCATCACATCTCAGGGAATTGTGTCTGTGCTTCTAAGACTGCACCTACCGCTCTGTTCAATCCTGCTTCACCGAAGGAGCTAATAAACAAAACATCAAAAGTTGCACCTGTGTTCTCCCCAGAGGAATTAATATTTCTTTGGAAAAAGGTATTGTCTTTATTTTATACCTGGCTATCGGTCTGACTCACAGGGGCTCCCTGTGCAAAACATGCCATTTCCAAAACTGTCGCTGTGTTTAAGCCCACTGTTGCAGTCACTGTGTTAATTCATCTCACTGAGGGTCCTCTGCTCCCCAATGAAATCCTTCTCCTGGGACAGGCCTTTGCTGACGACATGTCCAAGGTACATGATTCTAAAAAGAGCCGTATTAGGGGATTAATGTGGTTTTATGATGTCGAGTGCTTTAATTGAATCACGGACCTTTCACCTTTTCACCATTAAACATCCATTATCAGTAACTAATATATAGGACAATAACTAATTTTTATTTCCTGAGAAAAGCTCAGGAGAACATGTGGCATGAATTGATGGGGCTAAAACAACTACTCCACTTGGTTCTCCATGACACCCCCATAAGAACCCTGGAAAGATAACACACGGCTGTGTTCCAATAAAACTTTATTACTAGACGTTGGAAAAAAGATTGGGAATAAATGACTTGTGTCTGGTGCATCCACATATAAAATACCTTCTCAGGAGTACCACTGTATCAACTTATTTCATATTAATGTAACAGCTCTTCTATTTATTTTTATATATTTACCACTTAGTAGGTGTTTAAACACACTTTGAAGTATTGTGAAAACATGAATTACCATACTCTGGTAATCTATTACTAAAAAAGCAAAAATAAAATATAAAACACATAAAGAAACTAGATGGTGTCAACTCAATCCTGATACTGGTGACCCCACGTATTTCAGAGCAAACCTGTGATCCGTAGGGTTTTCAATGGCTGTGATCTTTTGAAAGTTGACCCCTGGTTTTCTTGCTAAGTGACTCTGGGTAGATCTGAGCCACCAATTATTTAGCTAGCAGCCAATCTCTGTGTGTGTGTGTGTGTGTGTGTGTGTGTGTGTGTGTGTGCGCGCGTGTGCCAGGGTCCTAAACCAAAACACTAGACTCACTGCCACCACGTCGATTCTGACACATGGTGACCCTATAGGCCAAAGTAGAACTGCCCCTGTGGGTTTCTGAGACTGTAACTCTTTAGAGGGGTAGACAGCCTCATCTTTCTCCCAAGGAGTAGCTGGTGGTTTCCAACTGTTGACTGGGGTTAGTAACCCAGATCATAACCACGATGCTACGAGGGCTCTTCAGGGATGCCCTAAGCTATTATGAATCATGTTACATTTTATCATTGGAACCCTGGTGGCTCAGGGGTTAGACACTCAGCTGCTGACTGAAATGCTGGCCATCAAAACTCTCCAGTCAGCTTCCTCAAGAGAAAGACGTGGCAGTCGGCTTTCAGGAAGATCACAACTGTGGAAAGCCCGTCAGACCATTCCATTTGTTTCTGTCCTTTAACTACGAAAGGGAATCGCCTTTGCCAAGGCTGTTGTTGTTTTTAATATGTTAACAATTGTCAGTGATTTCATTCTATCTGACTCACTATCAATGTCCACAGAAGCCGCAGTGAAGCATTCAAATGACATATTGCCTGAGGCAAATCTGCTGTAACAATAAAAAAAATACAATCTTTAAAGTTTACAAAACAAAGATGCCCTTTGATGACTAAGATGCATCTGACTCAAACCATTGGTCTTTTCAGTTATCTCATGGATGCAGATGTGGGAAAATGAGAGAGGAAGAAAGAAGGAAAAAATGCTACGTTTGGCTGTGGTGTTGGTGAAGAATATTAAATATACCACAGAGGGCCACAATACGGTAGCCAGAATGATCCTTAGAAGCAAGACTAGCCAGACATGGACTCGCTTACTTCGGGCACATGATTAGAAAAAAACAGTTATTGGAAAAGGGCATCGCATTTGGTGAAGGAAATGGCCAACGAAAACAAAAGAACGCTCGAGGCGAGGGCAGCTGGGAGCACGGACGCCTATGGGGATGGACTATAATGAAAGCAAGTCCACTCGGACGTCCATCACAATACAAGCACAGGCTCTCTGGCTATCTGTCACAGACACTGAAAAGTGACACGATACATTAGCAGGGTTTAATGCAAGAAAGAAAAAAAAAGGTGAAATATGAATGTCTTCTTTTAGAAGAGGAAACCTAATCCATCATATGTTGTTGGCTTCAAACCGTCTTTTTCAATAGTTTTTCTTGATTTATGCTGGTGTACTTATGATGCAATCGGGGCTAATTCAGACAGACCCTGAGAACAACGGAAGGAAACACTGCTGGTCCTGGGTCGTTCCCACTGTCATTGCTCTAGTTGAGCCCATGGTCGCAGCCATTGTGCCCATCCGTCTGGTTGAGGGTCTTCATCTTTGACACAGACCCGCTAATTTGCCAAGCATGTTGTCTTTCTATAGGAGCTGGTTTCTCCTGATAACATGTCCAAAGTCTAGAGACTAAGTCTTCCCATCCTCAGTCCCAAGGAGTCTTCTGCCTTTACTTCTTCTCCAAGGACAATGTATTGTCCTTCTAGCACTTCACGGTGCTTTTCATATTCTCTGCTAACAAAATAACCTGAAGGCATCAATTCTTTTCCAGTCTTCCTCATTCGGTGTCCAACTTTCACATGCATGTGAAGTGACAGAAAACACCAGGGCTTGGTCAGGTGCACCTTAGTCCTCAATGTGCCACTGTTGCTCTTCAACACTTTAACGCGCTCTTGGGCAGCAGGTTTACCCAATGCAATGTGTCTTCTGATGCCTCGACTGCTGCTTTCCTTGAGCATTAATTGTGGATCTTCTGGATACTAAGGTGAAAATCTATCTTCCAGGAACTTCTACCAACTGCTTTCAATATTCTCCGCTAAAAAAAAAATCATCTGAAGGCATCAATTCTTCTTCAGTTTTCTTTAGTCAATGTTCAACTTTCACACACGTGAGGTGACTGCGAAAGCCAGGGCTTGGGTCGGGTACCTTTGATTCTTCTTCCTAGACTGAACAACAGCTTTATGTGTCCCTAGGTTTCTGATAGCCCAAGACGATATCCTCTTGTTTGCTTGCTGACCTCTGATGGCATCGTGGATTATACATTAGACTACTAGCCACAAGGTCAGTGGTTCAAATCCAATAGCTGCTTTGCCGGAAAAAGATGAGGTTTTTTGATCCCATAAGGAATCAATCCTTAGATCCCCACAGGAACAATTGTACTGTGGCTATGAGTCAGAATGGCCTCATTGAAGTGCATGTGTCATAGTGCTAACGGTTCACTTCCCTCCCAATCAATAAGCTGCAACCAACATCTGTGAATCTTTTTCCCCCCTTTACCCCAACTCTTTTTAAATCTGGTTTTCTACAATGGGCTTTTTGTTCAAATGAAGAGAAGAAATTAACATTTAAACTTAATTAGAGCTAACTTTTCAGTTTGAGTGAATCTTGTAAGGTTTAATTCATTTCTATACATGCTAATTTTTCAGTTTGAGTATTTGAAGGAGAACCTGTCATACTTGGTGTCTCTCAACACTGCCTCCATTAATAAGCATCTTCACTGTGTCAAAAACACTGGTAAAATTTGAATGGACACAGGCCTAAATTAAGTTCTAGTGGCCAGCATTAGGGACCACTTGCAAGGTGATTCTGCATCATTCACTATCCTCAAAGCTGTAAGTGGGCACAGTAACATGCCATGCATCATTCCCTCGCTTTTAAAATTGACTGCTATGGATTAAAGTGAGGATGGTGTGTTAGTCTGGGTAGACTAGAGAAACAAATCCATAGACACTCGCATGTGTATTAGAGAGTGTTTTATATCAAAGAGTAATTGAATATTGAGAAAAACATCCCATCCCAGTCCAGATCAAGCCCTAAGTCCGATATTAGCCCATATGTCCGATGCCAATCTATAAAGTCCTCTTCAGACTCACAAAACACATGTGATGATGCCGAATGCAGGAAGATCACAGGCCAGTGGGTGGGAAGTCTGTGGATCCAGTGGCAGTGTAAGCATCTCAGGGCTGGCAGGGGTCTCCACATGGCTCCTCCAGTTCCCAGGGCACAGGGTCTATCAGCACAGTGCCATTTGTCTTGTCAGTAGAGTGTCTCTCAGGGCAGGAGAAGTGTCTCCCGCCTCCAAGGAGGGCAAACAGGAGTTCCCAGAATTCTCAGGAGAAGGCCTTGCCCACACAGAGGCCTCATTGGTTATATCTTGATTGACAGGCCGGCACCACCCCTTCACTCGTAATCCTCTCAAATTGACACCAGATTCTGCAACTACCACAGATGGAAAGATTGTGTCTCAGGTACTTTGCACATGTTATCAGAATGGGTCAGTCCTTGGCGATAGGCATCAGACTGAATAGAGTCCCCACAGAAGCGAGTGCAAGAAATAGGGTCCCAGTGGCTCTGTGGACTGCGGCAGTGACTGAGAGGGGGTGCAGGAAAAGGAGGGCCTTGGCTCGGTTGCACATGTGGACACTTGAGTGGGAAGGACCTGATGGCGCCTCACACCGGAAACCCTTTCTTTGGCAAGCTGTTTAGTGAACTTAGTTTTAGCCCTGTCCCCCAAACTAAAGAACAAACACACACATAAACGAGCAAATGACAGGAGCCCTGTTACATTTTTTCACACATATGCACAGAAATAGTTCCCTAACAAGTCCTAAGTCAACCAGCTTCCAAATACTGTCAATCTCTACTTTTGTTGAGAAAATATGAAAATGACCTATTTAGTGTTTTGCTGGGAATAATGTCTTCATTGTAAAATGTTGTTTCAAATACACACATGAGGAGTAAAATTACATGAGCAAGACTAACTGCATAATTATGCTGATCAATTACTTATTATTGTTCCTTAGGAACCTTGAATGACATGCAGTTTCATCAACCATAGCAATGCTAAGTAATCGTTTTATGGCACTTTTCAGTTTATATGGAGTTAAACCACCATTAGCTAACCTGTCACATGAGCAAAACCACAAAAAGAGTGAATTTGATTGAAAGAAGTTAGGCTTTGGAATCAAATGTGGGTTGAAACCCTTGCATTGCACCTTTCAAAATGGGTGACCCTGGGAAAGTCCTGGGGTACTTCTGAACCTCGTGTATGAAAGTGTTATTTTATAAAACAATTACAATTAGGTTTCTATGATGATTATGTGAGCTGACAATGCCTAGCATGTAGCAGGTTCATGTAATCCATAACTGCTGGTTTCTTTCTCCTCATTCTTCCTCACACTCAAGAAAACAGCTCCTCATGCATTATAAATGCTCACACTGTGCTTTACTATCTTCAAGCCATCTACAAAGCATGTTTGTAGATAAATGTTATATTTTAACTTTATAGAGAGAGAGATGATGTGTCAAAAATCAATGCTTAGATTCAATACCATTAAATACCACACCGAAAGAAAAAGTACCTCAGTGGAAATATTCAAAAGCAAGGATCTGAGTCTCCAAGGGATCTCAGGGAGTATGGGGAGAAGAAAGCCCCTCAATTATACACGTGAGAGTTGGACTCCTAGGTGGATGAGCAAGGTCACAGGGTCATATATTTGGTTCTTAGTAAGTGTGGGATGATTTCAAACTCATCTGATTTTCAAGTCCCCTCTTTCCATTACTAAAAACTCCATATGTAAGCAGAGGTCAGCTGGGAGTCTATCTCCTTTCCCCCACTAAATTCCACCAGGGCAAAAAGGGCATTGCTCCATCTATTGGTATATCATAAAGCCCACGCCCCCTTATTTATTTCACTCAACTCCTCTTCTCTGCATGTCTCTCCCTTCAGGATTCCACTCTGAGCTCTGCTCCTCTCCTTCTGCACTCAGAGTATGTTCCTGCTTGCTTTGAACCCACAGTAAGTTTCTGAGACAGTTAAGGTTTATTGTGCCAACTTGGCTGATAAATACATGTGGGGTTAATTGAAGAGTGGAGGGATAAAAGGCTCAGTGAGCCTCACCTTTCTTGTTCTCTG
>NW_022103896.1:32676118-32678924 GCF_000313985.2 Echinops telfairi
TATACATAGGAGTTTCTGTGGGTTTGTTTCTCTCGTCTACCCAGACTAACACAGTCTCCATCTTGAACTCTCTTCCTGCTCTCTAGAAATCAGTTAAGGTCATCACCATGCTTCAGTAGTATTCCATTCCTTTCCATATTTGAAGACCCAATTACCTAAAATTCTCCTTTAATCTGAAGCCACCCCTTATTCTTCCACTATGGATGGTGAGCTCTTTGTCTTTTATACTACCACAGCACTTAGCATCTGCTTTGAGATCTTTACACCCTGTGTCCTCTGTTCAGTAGTATTAGCTGTCAGCTCAGAAACAAAAGAGGCCCCATCTTTCTATTTCTGCAAGATCTAGTAGGTTGCTTGGCATGCATTAGATAATTTGGTGGTTTGCATTCTTGTGAGGATTGGATGTTGTTGCTAGTATTCGCACCCTATGTGAGTCATGTTAAGAAAAGAGATAGCCCATGAATCTGAGAACCATAGCGTTGGAACCTGTAAGTGGTGTTAGGCTTCTGTCTCTGCAGCTCTGCTTCTTCCCCTTTAAGGCTTTCAAACTCATTGTCTAGAGTGGCCTGATGGCACCAGTTTACTCACTGGCTGGGCAGCCCCACACAAGCTGGTTGTAACCTCTGACTGTGCTCTTGTGGATATGTAGAAATCCTTCTATGTTTCTACCATGTTTTCCCAACTTGTCCTTCAGCAATTGCTTGGGTATTTTCCCCCTGCATTTTCCAATGACCATGCATCACCAGAAATGCTGATGTAATAACTAACCAACCAACACCCCCCAACACAAACACACCCACTGCCATTCAGTCAATGCTCAATATGGTTTCTGAGACGGTCATTGTTTACGGTAGTGAATAGCCTGGCCTTCCTCTTGAGGAGCTGCTGGGGGTTTCCAACTGCCAGCCATGCAGATCTCAGCCCAACTGGTAACCACTGCACCACCAGGGCTCTATGGGAGGGCACAGAGCTATAGCCTGCGATCTGAAGGCTGAGAGCCATGCGAGGTGTCCCATCGTTAGGTCTGGTGTTATCTGTCCTGAGGAGAGGCGGCAGAACAGCTTTCTACTTCGTTATCATTTATTTTTATAATCACTCACCAGATAATGACAGGACCACAGAGTACACCAAGGAATTACTATGAGGGATGGAAAAAATGAAATCTATTAACAGGAAAACATGTCAAGGAACTTTGTCGAAACAGCAGTCTGCTGTGTGAGTAAAGAAAGCCACCTCTGGGCTGAAGGGTGAGTGAAGGGAGAACTCTGGAGAGATCAAGCGAAGCATCTTCGTGGACTATTGGTCATTGATTAGCTACAGCTGCCCCCACTCACCCATTTCTATTGGATTCTTCTTACTTAATATTAAATACTTACTAGTCCAATTGAATAGGAGCCCTGGTGGCACAGTGATGGCACGTGGAGCTGCTAACGGCAAGGCCGGCAGTTCAAAACCACCATCCGCTCCACGGGAGAAAGGCAGGGCTTTCTACCACCTTAAAGAGTCACAGTTTCGGAAGCATAGACCTACCCTGTCCTCCGGGGTTGTGAAGAGTTGGAATTCACTCAATGGCAGTGAGTTTGGTTTTTGGCATTTAGCCCGATTAAATGCTAAGAGCTTTATCTGCATGAATGTATTTCACACTCAAAAAGGCCCTATGAAGAAAGTGTTTTTATTCCCATTTCAGAATCATAAAAGAAGGGGGAGAAATAGGTTCAGAGAACTCAAAGAACGTGACCAATATAACTAAGAAAACCCCCCAAACAAACTCAGTGCCACTGAGTCAATTCCAACTCATATGAACCCAATAGGACAGAGCAGAAGAGTCCCGATGGGTTTCCGAGGCTGTAAGTCTCTGAGAACAAGCCTCATCTTTCTCCCTTGGAGCAGCTGGTGGGCTTGAATTACTGACCTTGGATTTAGCAGCCCAACACAACCCACTACCTGGCAGAGGCAGTGCATTGCTTGATTTAGTTTGTTTCTTGAAGACTCACAGTCCCTGAAACCCACGGGGCCCTAGAAGGTTGCTGTCAGTCAGACTCTCCTGGGTGGCAGTGTGTCTGGAGTTTGCTTTTGTGACGGAGACTAGATGCTTTCTAGTGATGCGTCCTAAGCTCCTGCCGCTGCTAGTGCGTTTGACTGGTGACGTTTAGAAACGCTGGCATGTTCCAAAAGTTTCAACCTTCACAAAACAACTCTGTCGATCACTGTTTTATATGTATGTGTGTGATGATATTCACCCTGAACGTTTTGAAAAGCATGGGTATTATTGTTAGGTGTTACCAATTCCAACTCATAGAGACCACAGGTGACAGACAATAGATAACTACCTCTCGGGCTTCTTGGGTATAAGCTTTACAGGAGCACACTGCCAGGACGTTTCTCCTACTGAGCCACCCAATGAGCGCTTCACGCCAACCTGTTACCAACCATTGTGCTACCAGAGCTGGGAACTGGTTACCTTCTTTGAAGCAAACCGCACAAGTCTTAATGAGTCAATCTTGATCTAGGATGATAACATGGGCCCAAATCATGAAAAAAAAAAAATCTCCTACTCAATGAGGTCCAAAGAGCAGCAGCACCAGCAATCTCTTGAGAAAGGTGAAATGTCCCACCCGAGACCTAATGGGCCAGTAACGGTGTTTTGATAAGTTCCAGGTACACGTTACAACCCCAGAAGTACTCCTTATAAGGTAGTGAAAGCATTCCCTCCCTGGCAATCGGTAGGTCCCAACTCATAGTCACTCCACACAGGGCTCCTGAGGCTATGAATCCTTGTGGAAGCAGGCAGCCACCTCTCTCTCTC
>NW_022103896.1:32679024-32696869 GCF_000313985.2 Echinops telfairi
CACACACACACACGTGTGCACATGTGTGTATTGCCTGGTGGGCCTGTGGCCCACTAGAAAGCCAAGCCTTTCTCCTGTGTCATGGAACTACCTATATAGGCCCTGAGCCACATGGCCTCCATCCGTTCATCCCTAAGCCTTCTTTAAGTCCCAAAATAGTGTCGGAGAAAGTTCTCTGTCCATGTGATGCAGTGTGACTGCAGTAAGCAGGGTGTTTAAGCAGAATGAATCATAAGTGTGATGTGCCCAGGAGCACAGGCTGATGAATACTGATTTGATGCTGCAAACGAGATGTGTCTTCAGATGTGATGGCTTTTCTCTAAATCAGATGAAAAATCCAAAGGTTTCTGATGTGGTATTTAGATACCAGCCCCACTTTGCTCCAGTTTCCTTGACAGATTTTATTTCTCTGGCATACTTAATCATAGGGGATGCTCGAGAAGGGAACCAAAGTGAAGTTGCTACTCTCTCTCGCTCTCTCTCTCTCTAAAGGATAGAATTTTCTTTCCCACCATCAACACAGCTTTAATAAACACCTTTCTATCACACCTTAGGAGGTCAACATCTTACCTGAATAATCTTCAGCACGGCACCACCCTCCCAACTACCACCATGTTGGAGCTTGTTGTTTCAGCCATGGTCTCAATCCTTTGCATTGTGAGTCTTCACTTGCTTTGCTAACACTACGTTACCAGGGATGATGTCTTCTCTAGAAACTGGTTCCCCAAACAACGTGCCAAAAGTACAGAAGATGAAGTCCCTCCATCTTCACTTCTATGGCGCATTGCAGCCCCAGTTCTTCCAAGACAAACGTGTTTGTTCTTCTGGCACACGACGCTAGATCCACTGTTCTTTAACAACTACACAATTCAAAGGCAGCGATTCATGTGATCGTTAGATGCCATCAAGTTGGCTCTGAATCACAGTGACCCATGTACACAAGAAGAAAACACCATTGCGTCCTGCACCATCCTCACAATATAGTTATAATTAAGCCCATGGTTCAGCCCTAGTGCCAAGTCACCTTATTGGGGGTCGTCTTCTTTGTGCTGACCCTCTGTTTTACCACGCAAGATGCCCTTCTCTACGGCCTGGTCTGTCCTGACGACATGCCCAAGGAATGGGACATGAAGTCTTGCCTTCCTTGTCTTAGAAACACACTGGCTCTGCTTCATCCAAGACAGATTTGTTCACTCTTGTGGCTGTCGTTGGTATAGTCACTCTTCTTCACCAACACCACAACTCAAGTGCATCAATTCTTCTTCAGTGCTCCATATTCAAGTTCATTATTCTCCATCTACTTCATTCGTTATTCTTTTTCACGTACTCAGTGCATAATGTTTCTAGTATTTATCACAGTCTCTTTAAACTCAAAGCATAGTAGTCATTTCCATAAAATACCAGCAGCTTCAGATGCTAATTATGATAGAAGTTTACCCAAACGACCAAACAGAACAGAGGAAATCAGTGGACACAATCATGTGACCCATGTGCGTTTTCTCACAGGAAACATCAATCTAAATGTCTGAAAGCTTATCTAAATGATATTTATAAGGAATTTAACTTATTTTCAAAAATATAAACTAATATGAAATAGGTTATTCTATAGATAGATAAAGTAAAGCAAGGACGTTCCTTTAATGACTAAGGTGCCTGGCCAAAATCATGGTATTTTCAATCATCTCATATGCATGTGAAAGTTGGACATTGAATAAGGAAGAACAGAGACGAATGGCTGCATTTGAAATATGGTGCTGGCAAAGAATATCGGAAGTCCCGTGAACTGGCAAAAGAACAAACAAATTTCTCTTGGAAGAAGGACAACCAGAATGCTCCTTCCAGGTAAGGATGGTGAGACTCGGCTCATGGACTTAGGACTTATGATCAGGAGAGGCCAGTCACTGGAGAAGGACCTCATGTTTGGTAAAGTAGCACGGCAGAGGAAAGGAGGTAGACCTTGGACAAAATGGATTGATAGCGTGGTTACAGTGATGAGCTCGAACGTAGAACTATCGTGAGGATGGCCCCAGACCAGCAGTGTCCTGTTCTATTGCACATACAGCTGGTATGGGGCTCCAAACAGACTCAATGGCATGTAACAACAAGAACATGGATAAGATTTTGAATACCAATTTATTATTAGATTTAAAAAAATATTTTAAATGTTCTTTGTGAATTAATTTGCTTGCTTAAAATGTTCTTGTCCTGAAATAATTGTATTTCCATAACAGATGGATTTATTTCAGATATTATAATATTGCAAAGATTTATGATATTATTATGTTCTGAATGATCACAAAGTTGGAACTAGTTAAGTTTTAAAATAACGCAGTCAGATATTTTGTAGATGTACATGTAATTTACAGCAAATATATTCCAAATGGCTTATGAAATATCTATTACCTTCAATTGGGTTATTCAAAGTAATTAAATATGAAGTTAAAGGGATTTCAAAACCTCTGGCAGAAATAGCAGTAGCATGGGTATCCAGGTCAATTGGCATAACATATAGGGTCACTAGGATTCAGAAATGACTTAATGGCATTGAGTTTGGTTTTAGAATTCAAAAAGACAATCTTCTACATCTTACTTTGGTGAGTAGCGAATAATGTCTTAAAAGATTGTGAGCAGTCTTCTAAATTGCTATTGGCTTCTCTCCATCCCAAGGAAAGAAGCATAATGGAAATCAAAAGATATATAGAAGCAATTAGAAAATATATAGAAAAAGAATGGACCACACAAATATCAGTCTCCATACCTTGAGACCAGAAGACCTAGATGGTGCCCGACTACCACTGTTAATTGCTCTCAAAAGGATCACATTAGAAGGTCCTGCCTAGAATGGGAGGAAAATGAACAGAATTCAAAATCATAAAAGAGACCAGGCTTGCTAGTTGGATAGAGACTAAAGGGGGCCCCCAAACTGTGGTCTTTAGACACCCTTCAGTTTTGGAAATGAATTCATCCCCATGTTCAAATCTTCAGTCATTTAAGATTGGAAGGGGAGCACTTACCCAAGAGCAACGTTCAGAAGGTGAGGAAAGGAGTGAGCACAGATGCAGGAGGAGGACTCAGGTGAAGCAAAGGCTTCTAGAGGGACTGCCGTGGCTGAGCGGAAACTGAATGCCTATGAACCGTGGAACGGAAAACCACCCTAACATTCACCTACTTCACAACACCACGTACAAATCAATAGCAGCAGGTTTGTGCCCACCTACCCCCAATGTATTTGGCTTTTCTCGCTTTCTAAGTAATATTCGGCTTGTCAAGGATGTGAACTTGATCAATACTTCATCAAAAACCATAAACTATGTAAGAATCTTGTGTTTGAAGAAACAGCAGTAGACATGAAGTAGACCAAACTGAAAATGTTTTCAAGTATTAAAAATCAATCAATCCACTTAAAAATTCAGCACCAATATTTTTTTATTTCTGCATATGTGCAGGATCCTAAGGGCTCTTTAAATGATTGTTCTCTAGGAAAGTGTGCATATTTGTGAAATCTGGACATTCTTTTTTCCCTGTTCAAATTGCCCTTCATTCTTTCATGAGACAGGGAGGACAAAGTAAGCCCTACTTAATAGGTTGTCGTCTTCCGTCCCTAGTGAGGGTTTAGTGAAGTAGAGAGTTTCTACAGTGGTCCTAGAGGAAAGGGCAAGCTCTCTTGGCCACATGTGTTAAATGACTTCCTTTATTTGAGAATAGCAAATTCCTAGCAGGACCATGATTAGTTTTTGGATATAGCACAATGTCTACTTTAATTATTTCACAATTTTAACCAGTATAGGCTTAATTGGGCAGTTTAGAAATGATTAAATAAGTTGACAGGTATAATTTGTTTCTAATAAGTGATAAGACTATTATCCTGCAACTCCAAACACAATGCCAACACAATTTACTTAGGAAAACACTGGGCTATTGACATTTCTGAATCCACTCATTACAGGCAAAATTAAGCTGTACCTCTTTATCCTTTGCTGATTATTGCTGACAGTAAACAGCCGTAAAACAAGGTGAAGCAGAATAAGGGAAATCTACAGAAGACCGTGTAAACTGGAAATTATTTGACAAATTTATCTAACTCATCATCTGCACAAATAAACCATAGGGGTACAAACAACTCTATTTACATCTCCATTTTAAGTACAACTATAGTTCCTTCCACAAACAAACAAACCCTGACTACTCTCATGTCGATTTCGACTTACAGCGACCCCACATGGGCTTTTCAAGGCTGTGAACCTCTAAGGGAGCAGCTAGCCTCATCTTTTCGTCTATTGATCAGCTGGTGGATTTGAACTACTGACCTTGTGATTATCAGTCCCGATCAGTTACTCAACAGCACCACCAAGGCTCCTGAACGTTTAATGACACTTGTATAAATTATTAGTCACAATAAAATGGCTAATTCCTCTCGACAGCAAGCATTACTATTTACTTGAAAAGGAGTTTGGCTCTATGGGTTTTCCTCAACCTTGTGGAAAAGCCAATGTTACATGAAATTAATGATATGAAACAAAAATCCAATCAAATGCTCCACTGGAACATCCTCCCATGGACACAGACTCTCATGCACACGGCTACTGGGCTTTAGTAGCTACTCACCCTGCACAGGAACCAGAACGTGGACCTCGCGTCCTGCTCTCCCTCAGAATGGCACCCTGAGCACTTCCGCTTAGGCACTGCCTTTCACAATTTGTGAAAAGTTCCCTGCTGTTCAGGGAATTTCAGATGCCAGGTTCAACAAGGGACCTCAGTAATCAATGATGTTCCCTGAGCACTTTGGTGACCCAGAAAATAAAAGAAGCCATCCAACTCTCAGAGCAAACTTCCGTTCAGAACAAGTAATTTTTCAGAAGAACCTGATTAGATTGGAACCCTCAAAGCACTCATTTTAGATCCTGTGCTTATCGGCCTGCATGGGCCTGCTGATTCAATCACAGAGCCTGCCTGCTTTTACCTGAAAAGTCCGCCTGCTTGGAGAGAAGGTTCTGGTTCGGCGATGACCCAGTTTTATGTTCCAGAATGTGTCCCCTCCAGCATGATGGGCCATTTCCCTTTCTTTGTTGCCTCCACTTACAGTATTTTCACTTTAGAATTGATGTCTTTTTAAAATTACTTAATCCTCATGATTAAAAAGTCTGGCCTCACAAGGAGAGGCAAGCAAGCTATATGGTATTTCAAAATGTCTGCTGTATGGCAATTAAAAAGCCGTTAAAACAGGCAACTTGCTTTACTCTTTTTAGAGTTTCAAAACTAGTTATCACTGGTTTAATTTTAACAACTACTGAGAAGAATTCCTAGGGGATCCTAATTATGTAAGCTCACTGTTCAATAAGTAAGCAGTCTGGTTTGTAAAATGCAAATTTGTATTAAATTGTGCTTCATTAAGCTTGGCATATTAAAAGTATTCTATCCTAAAGGCAGAGCAAAAGACTCATCCATCTGATTGCAGACACACAGCATCAAAATGTGTTGGGAACCATTTCCCAAGCTAAGAGTGGCACGGGTCAGGGGATTTATAGCCAGAAGAGGAAGGAAGGAAGGAACTCATTTAAAAACACATCTACCAAGTCACATACTAGGCAATCATTTCATAAATGATAGTACATTTTAGCACAATGAAGCAGGAACTCGGGAAGGGAGGGTGGAAGAAAAGCAGGGAGCGTGGAGAAAAATATTCTTTATTCACTGCCGTCCAGTCTATTCCGACTGGCTGCCCTTGGGTTTCCAAGACGGTAACTCTTTCTGGGAGTGGTAGTTGGGGTGGTGGCCACTGCCATCAAGGCAATGCTGCCTCGTAGTGACCCTTACAGGACAGGTAGAACTGCCCCCTGTGAGTTTCCAAGACTTGAGATGTTAACTGTTTATGGGAGTTGAAAGCCTTCTCTTTCTCCCAAGGAGTGGCTGGGGGCTTCAAACTGCTGACCATGAAGTCATCAGGACTCCTCAGCAGGAAAGGCAGGGAGGAGAAAAAAAGAAGAGAAAGAGAAGGAGAGAAAAAAAAAAAACCCTTCAAGTGAAGAAATGTAGTTTCACAAAAGCACTGCTGTTAGGTTATTGTTATTTTTAATGAGCTCGTTTTAGCGTGGATGGTGTAGGCTAGCACTTGGGAAACCACTCAGTAAGATCCTTGTCAAAGATATAATTTAATGTTTTGCTTCTGTTTCCTTTTGACTTGAAAATGTGTGTGGGGGAAGCATTCTTTAGCATTAGTCCGTTTACCTAAATTCTTCTCTCTGCTCTGCCACATTGATCACAAACCAACGCTCTGAGACCTTCAGACCTTGAAATGCTAGTGGTGGCCCTCGCATCGGCTCTCCTGGCTCTCTCTGGGGCTTGTCATCACTCACTGCGTGCAGTGAGCATTTGTCAGCCACCCAGATATCACTGCCGATGCGGATGTCCAAATGTTTCGAAATCTATTCATGCTGACCCGATTTGGAGAGGGCTGGCCAGGCCTCAGAGAAGACCCTGTTGACATCGAACACGATGGGAAGTGTTCAGGAGGATAAAAGATCCAGAAGTTAACGCCATCGGGAGAACATCAAACAGAACGATCCCTCTGTTTGGCTGGGGTGCTGGGGTGAGGTCTGAGATACAGCTGAGCAACAGGCAGGCAGAGCATGGATAGACAGGCTAGAGAGTAACAACCTTATCTCTGGGCGCCAGGGACAACCAGAGGATACGTTGATCAGATAGACAAAGGTTGAGGGCAGGAGCCTTGGGGACATGAGCTCCAGGAGCGCAGGAACCTGCTGCCTCTTCCATGAGGCACCTGCCTGCACATCCGCAGGGTGCGCATTTACTCAGGACACTCATGGTCCGGTGGAGGCCTTTGGCGGAGGCCTTTGGCGGAGTCTGTCTCCCCTGCTCCTCTCAGGAGTCCTGTGAGTAAGTGCCACACGTCCTTTGATGTATGAGGACCCTGTGGTTTGAGATGCGGAGTCATTCGTCTAGGGTCCCGGGACCAGCAGGGGCAACCAGTACTCCTGCTTGGGCATCAGGGTCCGAAGACCTCATTCCTCCCCCCTGGACCCACACTGCCCACGGGCGCAACAGGAGTTCAAAACATCCGTGCGCTGATGGCCTGTCAGTCCACGTGCTGTGCAGCAAAATCCTTTCGGGTTTGTGGGAGCTGGTCGCTTTTCGTTTCGGTCAAAATTACACTTTGAAGAGATGACCCACCGGCCTGCCCGCTGCCCTCAGATCCATCTGGCTCAGTGACCCGATGTCGGGTTTCTGCAGCTGTCAATTTTTCCAAGAGCAAGTCGCCTCAGATTTCTCCCAGGGAGAGGCTGGCAGCGTCTAGGTTTGCAGTCCAACAATTACCCGGGAGCGCCACCAGGGGGCTCCTTAAAGAGAAGACCCCAAACTGGAACTCCCTGCCAAGGAGTTGGTTCTAAATCCTAGAGACCCGCCCTCCAGGCAGGGTAGAACTGTCCCTGAGGGTTTCCCAGACCTTTAACTCCTGTCTTGTCTTCCTCCTTGGAGCACCTGGTGGTTTTGAACTACTGCAGCCAACGGGTCCCTCACGATGCCACCAGGGCTCCTTAAAGAGATGATAATTGCACTTAACACAAAAAGGCTTCCACTGCAACAGATGCTAAAATGCATTAAATTCTCCCAGATCTTTAATTTCACTACTTTGTGCTACAATGTAAACCCCAGGACTCATTGTTCTCTTGCTAGAAGTGGTAAACAGCTGCACATCTCTATCCAACGAGGCTGGGAAACTTGACGAGCAGAACGTTCCTCCCATTCATCTTCTGTTTCATGCTGCAAATATTAATTCCATTGTCCTTTCTTAAATGCATCCTAATCCAAGCAAGGCCAAAACAGCTCTTTGGGAAAGCTGCCATTAATATTCTAATGCCTCGCCGTGGAAGCCAGCTGAATAGAGTTCTGCTAGACATACATGATTCATCTGCTGGAGTGCTCGAGCGGCAAGACTGAAGGAAAGACTACCTTTCCCCAGTTGAGGCTACACCTTGAGCTCAGCACAGTGACACCTTCATCCGAGAAGGCAGCCACGCCAGGTCCGAAGAAACGGATGTTGTTTCAAACTGTGCATTACTCCTTATGGTTGAGAGGCTCCGACGGCAGTAACTTGCTTCACAGCAATAGAAAACGCACGTACATGGGCCATCGTGATGATACAAAGGGAAGGGAAGAAAGTTTGTATTAATTTGATCAAAGTGCTTGACTTACGGATGATAACTAACAGGCCCAGGGATGGGAAATAAGGTGCAGCAGACCACAGGGAGTGGCAGAGCAGGGCTGGGTGAGCTTCTCCGGAGCCCCGCCCTGACTTATGCAGCCACTACTTTCCTCTGCATTTGGGGGAGACAGGGGAAGTTTTCTGCTCGTGTAAAGCTTGACGGTCTCAGAAACCCAGAGGGCAGTCTTACTCTGTCCTACTGGGATGTTGGGTCAGAATCTAGCTGATGGCAGTGGATTTGGTTCCTTTTAATTTATATGAAGCAGGATTCCGATCTTTTGCATCAATTTAGTCTCATTTCTACTTTTCTTACTGAAAAATCAATATTTTCAAAAAGACTTATAATCCTAGTTATTTCAAAAATAAAAATGATATTTCTTGTCTCTATAAGTTGAATAAATACTAGAAATAATTTAGGACCTGCATCTATTGTCTTTACAAGGGGCTTATAAAAAGGTGACCAGACATCCCGCTTTTGGCGGGACAGTCCCGATTTTGGGCGGTTTTTTAAAAGTCCCGAATTTTGGAAAGAATGAACAACAAGCTAGGGAATGGTCTATTGGTTCATATAGAATTAATAACACCCCCTCCTCCGCCCGTCAATAGCGTCCCACTTTAAATCTGGTCACCTTAATTAGTTCTCTTTGTAGAGTTCTCTCCACAGTAAATGGCTCCTCTATACAGGTTCATGAAGATGAATTGTTGTGATATCAAGAAGAAATATTTCGAGCAGCTACAGCATGAAATGGAAATAAAAACTTAAATAACCTCCAGGACTTTCTTATTTTTTTAAATTTGAAAATGCAAGCCCTATCATTGTTTAAATTTAAATATAGTACAGTAATTCACTTGCATTAGGCCTCAGTGCTTAATTTAAGTGTAGTACTCGAATGGGCCACAAGAGGGCCCCCAGGATTTTCCCATTGTGTGAACCTTGAAAAACCTTTCAAGGGCACATTGGCAGACAGATGGGTTAGTTGAGATTCTCTGGGAATTGCAAGGAACTTTTCACTCCACTATGGCATGGAACCCCCTCGAGTCTACCTCCTTGAAAAGGGTGGCATCATTTCGTGTGACTCTCTGGGCTGGCTCTCCTAAAGTGTTACGAGAGAAGGTCCATTCACTCGCAGGCTTTCATCCCTGTCCCACGAGCCCTCCTCTACCTCCTCTAGGCTGCTATTCCTCTTCTGAAAAACGCACCTCCCTCTCAGAGTTGTTCTGAGGATGGCCTGGGCTGCCAGAAGGAAGAAGCTTCACCTGTGTCTTGCGTAAGAAATTGCTAATAAATGGCAACTTTTACTGTTGTTGTTCAGGATGAGCATACATATGAAAAGATACCATAGTGCACTTGCTTTGTGCAATGACGTTTCACGATGGGTAATGGAATCGTTGCCAATCGTTCAGCCTTGAAGACACAGTTTCCTGGTTCCAATTAGTAAAATAAATACCCCAAACCCCGGCCATGGAATTGCCGCAGACTCAGCCACCTGACAGTACAGAGTAAACCCGCTCTAATCCGGGCTACCTGCACACGGTGAGTTTGACAGTGCAGCTGTTTCCTCTGTGATGTTTATGGAGAGTTGTTGCAAATTCCAAAACTGAAAGTTACTGAAGGTGGTGCTACTGAAGAGTAAGCCAAAGCTCAATCTTCTGTTCAAACTCAATCTTTAGGTTTAGCTCTCTATTTACTGTGGGCAGAGGTTTTCTAAGTTTAGCTCTGTATTTACTGTGGCCAGAGGTTCAGTGGGTCTCCCTAACATTCTCATATTTTAAAAATATCGAGTTTGCAAGTAGTTTTATTTTCATTTACTCAATTTAAAAAAGGCAAGAGAAGCAACAGAATGATGTGGACATGTCTAAAAACATGAGGAAAGACCACTGGTAAATGACCCTTAAAGGTAGCTATGCAAACTTAATAGGTCTTTCCAGGGAACTGATTACTGTATAATTTGAGTATGAGCTGAGTTTTTCAGGACACGTTTTATGCAGTTTTAGTCATAAAATTAGGTGCCTTGACTGATATTCGGGTCGACTTAAACTCAAGTATATACTGTATCTAAAATTCTGCTGTTCTGAGTGTGAACTGATATTCGGGTCGACTTAAACTCAAGTATATACTGTATCTAAAATTCTGCTGTTCTGAGTGTGAACATAGAAATGAGAACCCTATTCGCACACTCATATCACTTTTCATCACCTCACTATTAACATACTTAAACATGTCATAGCAAATGTGGTGAAGAAAGCTAATGGTACCCGGCTATCAAAAGATATAGTGTCTCGCGTCTTAAAGGCTTGAAGATAAACAAGCGGCCATCTAGTGAGAAGCAATAAAGTCCACATGGAAGAAGCACACCAGCCTGTGTGCTCACGAGGTGTCGATGGGATCAGGTATCAGGCATCAAAGACCCAGAACAAAAAAATCATATCAATGAGGGGGATTACAGATTGGGGACACAAAACCCATCTGTAGACAATTGGACATCCCCTTACAGAAGGGTCACAAGGAAGAGGCGAGCCAATCAGGGGGCAGTATAGCACCGATGAAACATACAACTTTCCTCTAGTTCTTTAATGCTTCCCACCCACCACCACTATCATGACCCCATTTCTACCTTACAAATCTGGCTAGATAAGAGCATGTACCTGGGTACAGATTAGATCTGGAAACACAGGGAATCCAGGACAGATACAAGACCCTTAGGACCAATAATGAGAGTAGCCATACCAGGAGGGGAAGGGGAAGGCTGGAGAGAAAGGAGGAACCGATCACAGTGATCTACATATAACCCCTTCCCTGGGGGACAGACAACAGAAAAGTGGGTGAAGGGAGGCACTAGTCAGTGTAACACATGAAATAATAATAATAATTTATCAATTATCAGGGTTCGTGAGGGAGGGAGGGTGGTGGAGGAAGGGAAAAAAAGAGGAGCTGATACCAAAGGCCAAAGTAGAAAGAAAATGTTTTGAAAATGATGATGGCAACAAATGTACAATGGATGGATGGAGTATGATAAGAGATGTATGAGCCCCCAATAAAATGAATAAAAAAAGAAAAAGAAAACTTAAAGCATTCTCATCTGGAAAGGACGCTCCAAAGGGGACATAAGAAGAGAACATAAAATGTTATAAAGGGGGGAAAAAAAACAAAACACGTGGCTTGAATAGTGAAATCCTGAACTACGACCTGGAGGCATCTCTTTAAAGGAAACAACGTAAGACAAAGACACAGAAGGACTGGTCTGGGAAGCGGTACAGAAGATTGTTGTGGGAATCAGAACGAGGCCGGCCTGGGGATTTTCCTGTCTACGTGGAATCTCCCACCTGCAGTCAAGTTGACACCAACTCAGGGAGACTCGTGGGTGCCACAGGAGTGAAGAGTGGTTTCCATGGCTGGTTTTGGGGGAGGTGCCCCTGGGCGGGCTTGCCCTGCAGATTCACTGAGCAGCGGAGCACACTCACCGTCACCCTCCACCCCAGGGGAGGCCGTGCCCACTGCTCCTTCATTCCCAGAGCCGGCTAGAAGAAGCCCTAGTCCATGCCACTGACAGTGCCCCTCTCGGACAGAGCCGAACTCCCACTGGACTCCCAAAGTCTTCATGAAAACAGAGCAGCTGGTGGGGGCAGGGTGGTGGTGGTGGTGGTGGTGGTGGTGGTGGTGAAACTGCTGACCCCGTTGTGCGCGGCTGAGCACTTAGCCACTGTGGCACCAGGGTCCCTTTTATTTCTAGATACCATGTCAAACTCATGACCCTAGAGTGGATTCCGACTCAGAGCAAGCCCACAGGACCAAAAAGATCTGCTCCATGGGGTTCCAAAGCCAAAAATATTTACAGAAGCAGACTGACTCCATAGGGTTTCTGGGACAATAAATCATTATGGGAGTAGAGACCTCATCTTTCTCTTACAGAGAGGTAGGTTTGAACTGCTGACTTCCCACCAGAGTTCCCATGTCTAGATCAGAGCCTTAAAATACATGAGATAAAACGCATTAGCCATCTTACAACAGACATGTCCCGGAGAGTCGGTGGAGGTAAATCTCAATAAACCCTGAGCCCTATCCATGCATCTCTGAAGAACCCCCAGGCCACACCCTTCTAGCCAACCTTCTGAATGAGACTGAGTCTCAGTAGGAGAGGCCACCGCAGCCTTACTCTGCGTAGGTCAAGCTATCAGCAGCACTCAGCTCCCAACAGATGTGATCAGTTTGGTCACTTCCACTTCCAGTGCACCCACGACACTGAAACGCATCATGGTTTAGTTAGAAAACAAGGCCAAGGCAGTGTGGGCAAATTCCGGTACGTAAACATTGTTAAATCAGTTTGCTCAGATTGATCTTCAACTATAGCAAATGTTGACGTTGCAAGTTCTGGGGAAAAAAGATGTAATGCCAGTGAGACCCTCTCCACAGCCCCTTCCATACAAAAGACTCTGCGGTTCCATCCCTCCAAGGTGCAAGACCAAAACATACTCAAAATGGAACATGCCTTCTCTCCAAATGTGAAAGCTTCCCCTATCTCAGTGGCTGTATCGGTTACAGGCTGATATCAAGCACTCTCTGATCGACTGACAGCGGAGTCAGAGGGAGGGAAACGGGAAGAACAGAAACAAAGCCATGCTGGCTGAAGAAGGGCTAAAGGGCAGATAATAGCATACCTGCTGGAAAATTGGAAAACCTAATATAGTTATTCATGTGGGCCTTGAAAATGCATGGGAAAAGTCCATGACTTTTCAATTCTATCTTCCTGGGAATTTTTGAAAACACACACACACACACACACACAATTTACTCTTCTTAGGTTAAAATATTGACGATCCTCCAAGTTTCTCTCTTCTTTAACCTATAAGAAAGTGTATAAATAAACCATCAGAGAACTCTACACGTTATATCAATGGAAGGCCATTGGGCTGCAGGCCCACAAATTTCTGACACCAGTGTCGATGGATGTCATCTACTCATTTGCATAAAATGTCAGGCACTCACCAATGGTGTAGAACCTCTTCAGTTCACTCTTACGGGAAGGATGCTTCTGGGTATTCGCCGCATTATTCTGCTCTTCTTCAATGACGGGGGTCTTGGGTGCTGGAGGCTTACTGGCTGGCAGGGCTTGTTTTCCTGCCCCAGACAGAGGGTTGAATCCTGGGGCAGTAATGTCTACTGACTGGGACTTCTTCTTCAACCTAAAGAAAAAGAATAGCACACGCTGCCGTTACTGACTCAAGCGATACAGGTTCTAGGTCATGCAGTCACCACTCTGTCCATGACATTGAATTATGGAACTGTGCTCCGTGGTGCTTTCAATGAGACTGCTCCCTCTGGAATGGATTGCTAGGCCACGCATCCTAGGTGTCTCTGAGTGGACTGAAACTTCTGATCTTTTGGTTAGGAGTCAAGCACTTAGCTGGAACCCCTACAGCCCACATTACGAGGAAATCACTTTACCCAAATTGTTCATGCTAGTCAAGAGAAATATAAATGGAAACTCAATGCAGTGTAACACAGGTTCTGAAATAAAATGAACAAAGGCATAATTCTAAGTGTAGCCATGAGTAGCCATGAGAATTCTCCTCCACTGTGTCGAGTCTGTCATCAGGGACAATCAGACTGGACACTGTGGCAGTACAGACTAAAGATCAGGGCATGCATCTTTTGACCAGCAATTTTATTCTTGGCTATCACATCCATACGACACAGAGGGACGCTCACAGCAGCAGGATTTGTTATACAGAATAGCTGGAAACAAAACAACCCAAATGGGCATGACTTAAATAAAATAGAATGTACAATCTATAAAACAAAATTCTATACAGCTAGGAAAATTAATGGATTTCAACCATATGCAACAATACAAATAGGTTGCATAAAAAGAATGTCAAGTAAAAGAAATCCAATACAAACATAGCACACCCTGGGTGAGTCTACTTCTATGCAGTTCAAATACATGCAGAACCTATCCATGATATTACAAGTATGCAGGTTTTTACCTTAAAGGCATGAGGGGTTTTCTGTGACTGTTGCAATATTGTAGTTTGTGACTAGGATGCTGGATAGAATACATTTACTTTGTGAAAATTCATTGATCTGTGATTTATTTGTTCTTCTCTGTAAAGGTTATCATAGGTTATTCTGGTCAGAGAAAGTTCCCAAAACAAACACACTCAATTTTTAACTTAAACATAATCACTTATCATGGAGATTATATGTAGTGACTGAGTGGTTATTTGCTGCCAAATAAATAGAATGAGATTCTGATACTACCAAAAGGTATACAGCACATATGTTAGCTAAAATTCCCAGAACTTATTATCTTATCACCAGCCATGGTTCACACCGCATCAGTGGGCTTCTGGGAGAACTGATGTCATCTAATGGAGGATATTAAGAATAACAAAGGCTTATATTTTTTAAAAGTTCTATGTGCATAAGTTTTGGCCGAATGTCCACGTGTTCTGCAAGTCCTTTCCATTGCTTCTGGGGGACGAGCAAGGAGCTTGGCCCTGAGCTACTCTATTTCCATCCCAACCTCCATGCTGTTCATAGGTGATAGCAACTGTCAGTACATTTTCTGAATGGTTCCTGTACCAGGCATTGCTCTAGAGCCAGGGAGACACTGAATCCCACAGGCAAAGGCCTCTCCCTCATTCTTGGGGAGGAAGGCAGGTCACACATAAACAACACATCAATGCACACAAGAGCATGTGGAAGAACATCAGTGAAAGGGACAGGGAGTGGACTGTGCCCCTGTAGAACCACACATAGGAGAGCGGACATCGGAGCTCATAGCACTTCATAGCACTTCAGAGAAGAGCCCAGGACAAGGAGAAATGAGGACCTCTAACTGGGGAGCAGCATTTCAGCAAGAGGGGGCACACTTGGTGTGTTTGAGGACCAGGGGTCACTGTGGCTGGCGCAGAGAGAGGGGAGAGAAGAGCAGACGAGGTCTGTCAGTGTGCACAGGTGCAGAGTGCCTAGTCTCCTTCCTAGGGAGTGGCTAGTGGGACTGAACTGGTAACCTTTCAGGGGCAGCTCCACACTCACTCACTGCACCCCTAGGGCTCTCTGCAGTAAAAGCACACCACGTGAGGGAAGAAGAGTAATGCAGAGAACAGGTTAGGATGTAAGTTGTAGGTCATGCAGGCAATTAAAGTTAAATAGCCCCCCGACATGGCTTCCCAAAAAGAAAGCACACTTTAAAATGCACAAAGGTCTAGACAGCACTAAAAAGATTACAGTGATCTCCAGTAACTCTGGAAAAACACCAGTATTCAACCAAGTAGATCTATCCAAATGTCAAATGTCTATAGCTCAGCCTATAGACCAGCGGTTCTCAACCTGTGGGTCGCAACCCCTTTGGGGGTCAAATAACCCTTTGCACAGGGGGCACCTAAGACTATCAGAAAACACATATTTCTGAAGGTCTTAGGAACGGAGACACCGCTCCTCTATCGTCTCCAGGTGGGTCTGCCCACAGGTAGATATGCCCACCTACGAGTACCCCGGTGTGAAGACTGTTACCCATGCTACACCACACTTCAAGACAAAATGTCACTTATTTATCATTAGAAATAAATATTTCACAATATAGAAATACATACTGTTTTGTGATTAATTATTGTGCTTTAATTATGTAAAATTTGTAACAATGAAAATATATCCCACATATCAGATATCTACATTATGATTCATAAGTGGCAAAATTACAGTTATGAAGTACTAACGAAAATACTTTTATGGTTGGCGGGAGGCAGGGTGTTACCACAACATGAGGAACATGTTGCAGCATTAGGGAGGTTGAGCACCAATGGTGTAGACCTTATTTCAAAATGGAATTTGAGCTTTAATATAAAGCCACTGATTTTGGAGGGAGGGCAAAGGCTATGGGCGAGGAGGCAGAGTGACCACTAAAGGAAAGGTTCGGAAAGAAGTCCAGCTTCTCTCTACCTCTCAGCAAGTGTTACCACCGAAAGGTATACTTCACACATTTACTAAAATGACCAGTATAGATTTTCTTATCACCAGCCAGGGTCATCTCATTTGTAGGCTGCTGGGTTACTGATGTCATCTTTAGAGGATATTAAGAATAACAAAGGCGATTATATATATATATACACACACACACACACACACAAACATACATGCACACACACACATACACTTTGGGGGCTCTTACATCTCTTACCACAATCCATACATTCCCTCTATGGCTTATCTTTTTTAAAGTGCTGTGTGCATAATTGATGGCCAAATGTCCAAGTGCTCTGCAGCCCGCTCCATGGTTTCTGTGGGGTGAGCAAGAACATGGCCCTGAACGTCAGTGAGCGGTCAAAGGCAAGCAGACAAGAACTCCTCCCACCCCTTTCCTCCAAGCGCTCTTCCCAATGAAGCCTGGGGGGGCAGCAGGCTTTTACTGTTACAGAACCCTGGGAAGTTGCTATGAAAGATTTCCATTTGCATGTTTTTAGAAAGCAGAACTGTGTGGGTAATTGAATTACTACTCCCTTAAAGAGTCTAAAAATGACTACTGTGGTTGACAAGGAAACCTGCTAAATGCTACCTCCAATTTCCAAATTTCAGGAGAGGGGAAGCCTTTCTAAAATTTTAACAATGTCCTTAATTAAATGTGTTAAACAAATGTAAATATAGCATAAGCGGTGTGTAGGTGGGCCTGGGATAGAATACTCATTGATAATAAATGAAACATTGCAAATAGAGACAAAAATAATCTCTTAATAGGCACCGAACTAATTCTGGGTTAATGTGCTGTGCATTTCCAAAGGGAAGTGAGCGCCCGGCCTAGGATGAAGGATAAGCAATGAGTACACGGAAGGAGACATCCCTCTGGGCTTCCTTCCCATAAACAGAGCATCTAGTGGTTCACAGCCCTTGCCGTTTCTTGTCCCTCTTTACGATTTCCACTCCTCAGCCCATGAGCCAAGCACTTCTTACTGCGTAGTGACGATGCTGGGTACTTTTCTGAGCCTCAGTTCCCTGAGCTTTCCAATCGGAGTAAAGCATTCTACCAAAGGGTCTGAGAATTAAGCAAACTTCCCATGTGAAAACCTTGGAGAGCATTTCGAAAAACAAAACCAAGAACCCCAACTGCCACGAGTCCGGTCGCTCTGGGGCAAATGAGAACGGCCCTGGTGGAGTTCTCAGAGGCCAACTCTTCACTCATCACAGGGACTAGAAAGCCTCAGCCTTCTCCCGCCGAGGCAGCCGGGGTTTAGGCTTAAACACACACCTGCCATCAGGCTGAAGACTCAAGGTGGCCCCATTTGTGTCAGAGGAGAACTATGCTCACCTTGTGGTTAGCAACCCCGTCAGTCACCTGCTGCCCCACGAGGGGGCCTGTAGTAGAGCATCGGTCAGGGAGCAGAAGGGGTTGTTCCTCTCCATGCCTGGGGCCCCCTGCAGGAGGCTGGCAGCCAATGCAGGCTAAGGGGCAGGCGCCAATTCAAGCCCCAGCCAGGTGGGCTTAATTCAGCCAATGGGGTCAAACCAGTCGTGTGGCTCACGCCTCCCAGCTGAATGTCCTAAAGGCGGGGACCTGGAGACAGCCACCCTCTTGCCAGCTGCTCCTCCGCCATCCACTGGGACCTGCTGGGTTCCCTCTCTCCTCTCTC
>NW_022103896.1:32697297-32706063 GCF_000313985.2 Echinops telfairi
AAAAAACAAAACTCAAACTCACTGCCAAACTCACTGCCAGAGGCTCATGGTGACCCTAGAGGGCAGGGTAGAACTGCTCCTGTGGGTTTCTGAGACTATAACTCTCTGAGACTGTAACTCTACGCAAGTAGAAAGCCTTGTCATTAATCGATTATAGTTGGACAGTGTACAGCAAGAGACGGGAATGCACTCAAGATGGGGCGAACCGGGGTATTTTTAGTCTAAAGAAAGGCAGGTTTCAAAGGATCCTTCAGATACTTATCAAAACGTGTCCTGAAATGTTTCCTTCCTCAGAATGGTATTTGACCAAGAGAGCAAGTGGCAGAGATCTCAAGGGCTGGAGCTCTTGGGTTCCATTTAACAGGCTTCTGCTTTGTGTGGGGTGCAGGCATGAGAGAACAGGGCCTGGTGATTGCTTATGCATTTACCGAAACAGCTACTTCTCACATTAAACTTTTGTCCCATTGTTGAAAGCAGGCAGTAGCCCTGCTCCTCAGGCTGGAACGACTTCACCTGTCTTTTCCAGCTTTTGTAACCACCTTGCTTGGCTGCCTCGCTTCTCCTTTCACATCTATGGGGTTTTCATCTTCTCTGTCCGCCCTACCGCCACCTGGAGTCAATCCCAAGAGATGCTTTTCGTCTTTCCTCTTCTGTCATGCCCAGCATCTTCTAAATTCTGTTCCCTTGCCTAAATAGCACACAAGATCATTAACTCATGACGCAGTTAAATCTTGGCATGGCTTAAATGCTTATGAAAGGGATGCTCTCGTTTTTACTTCCGTTGTTAAGGGGAACTACCACTCTTACCAGCGGAAGGCCAATGGTGCCTGCCTCACAGCTAACTGGATGTGTTTCTGAGTTCTGTAGCTATCTGGAAAAAACAAACCTTCTATTGACCCAAATTGCAGTGCCAGGATGCCAGGGGCAATAGTAGTAACAGCTTAGAAAGTTTGGGATAGTGTATTGGGAATATTTCAGATGGTATGACATTAGTATGTGGAAGCACAGTTTCATCTATTGGACAGTGTCCCCATGAGAATCAGAGCATGGTGGTTAAGGCCATGCTCCGAGGCAGGGCTGCCTGGAACGGAACCCCTACTCTGGCATTTGCTCCCAGAGTGACGGGAAACTTTCTGAATGTTCCTTTGGTTCCATTACTTTCATCTGTAAGATGCTTTCCCTTGTCCACTGCCCTAGAGTGCGTTGTGACAATGGTAACTAACTCCCGGGGTGACGGAGTAGAACTGCGCCAGGGGCTGCTCTTGGCCGTATGTTTAGTGGAGAGGGACCAGGGAAAAGCAAAAGGTTTGTGTTCCATTGCTAACCAAGAGGTTGGCGGTTCAAACCCACCCAGAAGGGCCACAGAAGGAAAGCATGGTACTTTGCTGCAACACAGAGGGCATCCAAGCCAACCCTACAGAAGAGGACAGAACTTGGGGTCACCATAGGCTGGATTCAACTGAGGGAAATAGGTTTTGTTAGCTGTTTTGTTTTGTTTTTTTCCTCTTGAATCTATGGAAGCAGATTGGCAGGATTTTTCTTTCAAAGTACTGAAGGGTAGGTTAGAAATGCCAAGTTTAGGTTCAGACAGTCCAGCATAAACCAATTTTTCCCACCTGAGGATAATTCTTCTTTACAATGGAGGTATCGATCATACTTATGGTAAAGGTTAAATTACTATTTGTAAAAACACTTAGAAGAATATTTGACACAGTTATAAAAATTCTGCTTCAAAAAAACCAAAAAAAACTCACAGGCAAACACTAGCAATCACTGCACATTTATAATGTATTCGCTATAAGGCCACATGCTACCTGTACATTATCTACATAATTTATCTTTTTTTCATTACATAATTTATCTTATGGATCAAAAGAACCAGTGAGGTCGGCATCATGCTCTTTGCAGAGCAGTTAACTGAGGCTGATGGGCAGTGACAGGGCTAGAAATCACAGGACCTTGCAATCCAGCCAGAGCATTCGGAGCTACAAGCTTCACTTCAAAATGAAACGCACTGCCATTGAGTCAATTCTGACCCACAAAGACCCCATGGGGCAGGGTAGAACTGGCCTTTATGGGTTTATGAGATAGTAACCCTTTATGGAAGTGGATAGCCTCGTCTCTCTCCCTCAGAGAAGCTGGTGGTTTCAAACTACTGACCTTGCAGTAAGCAGCCCAACATGTAACCTGCATGCCACCAGGCCTCCTTTTACACTTGAAATTAAGAGATACAAATTCCAGCCCTGACACTGACCAGCCCAGCACATAACACTGAGAAATAATGTAGGCTGTGTAGGCCACTGTTTTCTTACCATTAATAATCATATGTATACTACATGCCTGCCCTATTAAGAACACTACTGTAAGCACAAATTGTCATGGTTTATGTGAAAAACCCTGTTGTGATTCACAATGCCCCTATATAGGGTTTCTGAGGCCATAAATCTTGTTGGGATGAGATGGCTTAGCTTTATTGAGACTGGCTTGTGGGTTTGAACCACCTACCTTCTTGATCATCTGCTCATCGTCTAGTCCAGCGGTTCTCAACCTGTGGGTGGCGACCCCTTTGGGAGTTGAACAACCCTTTCACAGGGGTCTCCCTATTTATAACAGTGGCAAAATTATAGTGATGAAGTAGCAATGAAAATAATTTTATTGTTGGGGTCACCACCACATGAGGAACTGTATTAAGATGTTGTGGCATGAGGAAGGTTGAGAACCACTGTTCTAGTCCATCATGCCCTCAATGCTCCTAATTCTCATATAAACCTACTGCCCTACTAGGATCTATGCGAATGCACCCTTTGCTCCAGTCATCATTTGTGAACATACACAAGTGTCCATGCCATGTACATGCTTTTTGAGCCAGTGACGGTGCCTCTAAAACCTACTGCCTGCAGCCCTTTGCAGAAACTTCCAGCCAGACCATCTGTGGTTTGCACATCTCATTACTGCTGGAGAAGCTGTCTCCTGGCTGTCCAAAAGAGCTAATGCAAGGCTCTTGCTTAGAGTTGCGAAGCTGCTGAGAACACAGATTTTTTCAAGTTGAATACTGTGGCTGTTGCAAAAATCTCAAATCACTCAAAAAAAGCCTTGGAGAGAGCAAACGCCTAAAAAAAAATAAAAAAAAAAACTGCAAAATTAAGGACTTTTGTTAGCCCTCCCATACAGTCTAACTAAAAATCAGCAGCTAAAAGCAAACCACAAAATCAGCAAAACGCGAGCATATTTAGAAGTCTATGTACAGAAGAAATGACAGACTGGAAACGTATACATTACAACAAGCAAATGATCCCTTGAGATCTAGGGCATATCAATCAATTACAGCTTGCCCGGGAATTGCTGTTTTCATACTCTTCTGCATGCTCCCAAACAGGATGATTAAGGCAGAATGTTTCATTAAATATGAAATCAGAAATGGCACACCTTTCTCTAGCTAGTCCAAACCAATGCAAACTGACTCCACAGAAATAGTCATTGCGATCGCTAATCAGTGATGGAACAGTTAAAGGGACAGCGAAACTGGAGGTCCTGTTTTAATAACACATTTCTAACTCTGCATTCATTCTACAGAGCATGTGGTTTTCTATTTGGAAGTCCAGAGAAGAGTGGAATCCAGAATTAAGGCACAGGGGCAGGACTCTGCAGGAAGGGCTTGCTGGAAACTCTCTCGTTAAAGGCAACCAAATTCAAATCTATGAAGGGCAAGGCCAGTACACATAATGCAAATCTTAGAGATGCATATATAGTTTCATTGTTATTATTCTTAAGGTTATGCCATGAATACTAAAAATTAAATAGTGAACTCTGTCTTCAGGGCTTAGTAAATCCTAACACACAGTCTCAGATGCCCACAGGGCATGTCTACTCTGTCCTGTAGGGTCGCCATTGAGTTGGAATCACCTTCAATGGCAGTGAGTTTTTTGGAACAAAAGAAGCTAACATTTTCCATCCTTACTTTTGTCCAAAAAAATAAAAATCATGTAAAGAACTTTCTCTTGCCCCTTATTAGAGCTCCAGGAGACCAGTAGGAACAGTAGCAACAGCTGAGAGAAATCTATGATATTATATTGGTACTATTTTTTAAACTAGCTAGTTATTTATATCCCTATGTTTACACCCAAAGTCGTGGTGCTGCAGTTGGTTAAGCACTTAGCCACTGACAACTGGAAGGTCAGAGGTTTTACAGTTCATGAAATCCTATAGGGCAGTTCTCCTCTGTCCTACACTTTTGACTAGCCTTGACCTGGTGGTTATACCTACAACAAGCTGACACCCAAAGAAAACCAGATATGAAAACAGCCTTTAGAAGCCCTTGGGGCTAGATCCACTGAATCCCTATGTCCATGCGACGCTTTAAAGTCTATTCACCATTTTATCCTTAGGACTTAGTAGACAGTTGTCCCTTGGTTTATACATTTTTGAAAAAACGGTTTCAATGTGGGACAGACAACAAACAAGATTTGTTCAAGCAAATCTACATATTAAAAAAACATGATCATAAAATAAAAGGTGTAGTCTTTGGGTAGTTGAAATACAACTGAGAAGAGTTTCACACATGCACACCACAATGCCTCCTTCTCACTCCACCATGGAAATGTATGTTTGAGCTTAGAAAGAAAAAGAATCATCAACACTATGAGAAAGTGGAACAATATTCTAATATGCTATTCATAAAGTCCAGTTTTATAGTTTCTACAGGGAAACTGGGGCTTTGACAAACTGCTATCTGTATAGGAAACAGTGAAAACACCAAAAACCCTCCCAGTCCTCAAGTCCACTGACTCACAGTGACCCTATAGCACAGAGAAGGACTAGCCCTGTGGGCTTCTGAGACTGGGCCTCCTTATAGGAGTAGAAAGTCTCACCTTTCTCCCAGGGAACAGCTGGGAGTTTTGAACTGCTGACTTTGTGGTTACCAGCCCAATGCATAACCACTACCCCACCGGTGAGGCAAGGCAAATATTAGATGGCTACCTGGTGGAGTGGAAAGGATAGAAAATCTAGAATCAAAGACTTGGACTCAAGTTCTGGTAGTTCTTCCTTTTTTACATTAGAAAAAACTTTTTTTTAATTGTGAATTAGGCAAAGGTTTACAGAGCAGGTAATCAATTTTACATTCAATAGCTCATATAAAATTTTGCTTCAATTAATCCATTGGAATGCCTTCAAAGTACCATCACTCGTTCCACTTTCTCTCTGTTTCCATCCCTCCTTCTTTCTTGACCCTTTGTACTTTGCATTTGTGTAAATGCTGTCTTTTTTTTCATCTGAAATGGATGATTATTCTTATAAAGGCGTGAACTCATTTCCAGACCCAAAGAATACAACCTTCATTCCATCATTCTTTATCTGATCCAAAAGATGGGTCTCTGATGATTTTGGGTTTTGCCCCACATATTTCTCCCAGTCTATCCAGTGCCTTCTAACACAATCCTTTTGAGAGCAGTTGGGCACCATCCAGTTCTTCTGGTCTCAGGGTCAAGGAGGCTGATAGTCCATTAGTGCATTGGACTAAATGTTTTCACATGTCTTTTGATTTTGATCATTCTTCTTCCTCTGGACAGGGAACAATCAATAGTTTCACCTTCAATGGCTGCTTGAAAACAGGTTTTGAAGACTCCAGTCGCTACTCAGTATACTAGGATAAAGAACATTGTTTTTGTTATGCCAACTGACCTTGATGTTCCCTGAGACTCCTGTCCTCTTACTCCAGGCTGAGCACAGGCTCTGGGCGTTTAAGCAAAGTAACAGTAACCCATTTTCATTTTATTGGCTGGAAACAACTGCTATATGTTTACAGAGGCCTGGTGAAGAATTGTACACATCGTCTTTCCATTCACAAGTTTCGGTGCAGTAATAGTAGTAACATCGTAAGACTTCCTCCTCCTTGTACTTTCAAACCACACTACCATATTGCAACCCCTCCCTTTGAAACTATACACATTTTCAATTTGTTTTAGTTTCACCTTGGAATTTCAAAGCCTTTCAACTAAAACATCCTAAAAGTAGAACATTATGTAAATCCAAAGATTTGGGCTAGAAGGATTTGGAAGTCAAATTCTTATAAATGTTAAACAGTCTCAGGCAGTAACTCACAGAGCTGAAATTTAATTTCATTACCTTTGATGAAATGATCTGTAACGTGCGATTGCCACATCAATCACCTTCTCTTTATATTCCATTTTAAGAGTAAGAAATCAGAACAAATAAGACTACTTTAAGACTTTAAGCTTCGCTCTAACATTGCTGATTAAAGAAATCTATTTTTAACAGGGCCTGTTACAAATTATCTATATAAAGAACACGGACTAACTGATTAAAATGTAGTTTTGCTTATGCATGGAATAAGGCAACTCTCGACTTAAGCAAGATAACTTCTGAAGATACTAATAGTCTGGGTCCAAACCAAATGGTTGATAGTTAAAATGCCAGTGAAGTACAATAAGTCCCCATTTTATCTCCCCAAATGAAATGGAAGTGTAAACTATGTGGAAATGTGGTTAAATGTGCTATGGTTTTCTCCTTTTCAGATGACAGTGCTTAACATGAAGGTTATGTAGGTCTCCAATAAAACAAAGCTGGATTTTAGACTTCCTTCCAAAAATAAACCAATTACATCATCTTTTAAAATTACATTCACCACGTCACTCTGTCTCATCCCCAACGCAACTCAAAAAACCTGTATTTTCCCCACTATTTTCAAACTCTTTCCTGCTACTGTGGAGAAAATGACTGTCCCGTTATTAAGGCTAATTTCTCCATATGTTCTCTGAGTCCCATTGCATCATCTTCTCTCTAAATGTGGGGTGTTAATGTACTACCCATCCTCCTTCTCGGTAAGTCTTGGAATCAATTGAGAAACAGACACAATAGTCAGGGATCCCATCACCAACTGACAGTTGGGAGATTCTGTGTCCTTGTGGGGCTGTAGGAGTTCAGAGAAGAACACTGACATGATAGGGGTAGTCAAACCCAGAGAGAGACATTGTGGAGACATTGGGCCATGTGCTATGGAACTTCTTACCGTGCGTAGCAGAAGTCATTCTTCCTCCAAGAGGATGCGTGAGGGAGGCAGAAGGAACAACCAAAGCTCTCTTTAAATCACTTAGGGGAAAAAAGTGTCTGGTTTTGACTTGTAACTTTATACATAAAAGAAGAAATGCATAAAATGTCACCTTCTCAGAACTTTTCTCTGCAGTTACTTGCTCTCCAACGAAGTTATAAATCTGTTCCCCTCTGCTAAACCACTCCCACCAGCTTTATCAGAGCTCTGCTGTCGCCGTGCTTGAAACAGTAGCTGCAGAAATGGGCTTTAACATTACAAGAACCGGGAGGATGGAGCGGAATCAGGCCCAGTTTTGTTTTATCACACACAAGGCTGTGATGTGTGGGAGCCAATTAGAGACCACCGAACAATGAGAACTCACATCTCTCATGCCTTCAAGTCGTTGAGTCTCTGAGGCTACCCTCCCATCGCTCTGCTTTCCTTCATAGTACCCAGGTTCAATTTCTGTTGACCGCTCAACCCACTGCAAGACTGCTGTGCACCCACCGTCCTCACTCATTCAGGTTTTCATTTATGCCGTGGAGTTGCACTCACAGGACAGCCTTGGATTTTTATTTTGCTCAACTTTGTACTCACACACTTATTTGTGGAGGAGACAAAGGGCAGCACAGTAGTAAAGAATCTGGTTCCTAGTTTTAAGAGTTCCTAGATCCCAAACTGGGCTCCTCATGATAAGATCTTTGGCAGATTACTCATACATTTGCTAAACAGGTTTAATAACAATCCTTGCCAAGAAGTGTTACAAAACGGATTATAAAACACAATCTATCTTCCTTAAAACTATGGTGTGCTAATACTACACATAAGTACTCAATGCATTTTCCCCACTGCTTCTTTTACCTTGAAATAGTCTGCTTCGTAGATTCCCGGATATGCTACTCTAATGAGGCCTCTTTCATTACTCCTTGAAGCCCCTCAAGGAATAATAAAAACCCAGCACACTCTTCGGCCTTAGATCCTGGTTTTCCTGGGGCCTAATGGAGCTGGCTTCTCCCTGCTCGGTGCTCCCTTTCTTCCTTCCTGATTCCACTCACTCCCTTGGGTTTTTAAATATTTAGATGCCGAAAGACAGTCCAGCCCAAACAATCCCCAGAGCTGCCAACTTGAATACATTTAAATTTACAAAAACCCTGGGGCATTGCCATTCATGTTTATCTTTGCACCTGACAGGTGAAGGTCAGGTGGGTAGAGACTGCCCATAAGTACTTGAGAATCACTAGGCTAGCTGATCTCAAATTCTAAACTCAATGAATTTGCTTTGCCAAGATTTCCCTTGCTCAGATCGGCTGTCTCCATCCTCTACCCCTCCAGGGCTCAGAGCAGAGGGCATGTTTTTATATAGTCTTACAAGCCCTGTGTTTGGGACAGGCTACATGATGTGGGGCTCAAGGAAAAATGAAAACATGATGCTCTTTGTTAAAAAAAAAAAAAATCCAGAATTTCAAGACCAGGACAGCACAGCATGAAATCAAATGTGGAAGCCTTCTATGCACAAGGTCTTGGGCAACTGTGTAAGTTGAACCATCATCAAGCTGGCCCCGCTTGTATTGCCTAACATACCAAAACCAAACTCACTGCCATCAAACATAGTGGTTATGCACTGGGGTGCTGTGTTAATCCAGGTGGACCAGAGAAACAAACCCAGGGAGACACTCATATGTGTGTAAGAGACAGTTCTATATCCATGAGCTATTGTA
>NW_022103896.1:32707226-32709460 GCF_000313985.2 Echinops telfairi
TGCCAGGCCCTGCACAATTGGTCCCATGCACAACTGAATCTATTGCTGAAGCTATAGTGTCAACCCATCTCCTTGAGGAGCTTCTTCTTGTCCTGCACCCCTCTACTCTACCAAACATGATGTCCTTCTCCTGGGACTGGTCTCTCCTGACAGTATGTCCTAAGTATGTAAGACACAGTCCTGCCATCCTTGCCTCTAAGAAGCGATCTAACCGTACCTCTTCCTATACAGATCAGTTTGTGCGTTCAGCAGTCCATGGTACTTTCAATATTCTGCTCTAGCACTATAATTCAAGTGCATCGATTCTTCTTCGGTCTTCTGTATTCCATGCCCAACATTCACTTGCCTATGAGGCAATTGAAAATACCCTGGCTTGGGTCAGATGTACGTTAGTTCTCAAAGTAATATACTTGCTTTCCAATAGTCTAAAGAGGTCTTATTGAACATTTTTTTTATGTAATGTATTTTTTGATCTCTTGACTGTTGCTTACATGAGCATCGATTGTGGATCCAAGCAAGACAAAACTTGACAACTTCAACCTCTTCTCCCCTTATCATGATGTTACCTACTGGTCCAGTGGTGAGAACGCTGGTCTTCTTTTCAATGAGCTGTCATCGATACTGGAAGCTGCAATCCTCGATCTTCATCTGCAAGTGCTTCGATTTCTCCTTGCTTTAAGCAAGCAAGGTTGTCATCTGCATATTGCAGGTTGTTAATAAGCCTCCCTCCAATCCTATAGGCACATTCTTCTTCATAGAGGCCAACATCTCTGATGATTTTCTCAGCACACAGATTGATTAAGTATGGGGAGAGGATATAACCCTGTTTCACAACTTCCCTGATTTTAAAACACACAGTGTTCCCTTGTTCCATTTGCACAACTGCCACTTGATCTATGTACAAGTTCCTCATGAGCACAATGAAGTGTTCTAGAATTCCCATTCTTCTCAAAGTGATCCATAGTTTAATGCCTTGGCATCGTCAGTAAAACACGAGTAAACCATTTTCTGGTATTCTTTGCTTTCAGCCAAGATCCATCCGACATCAGCAATGGTATTGCTTGTTTCATGTCCTCTTCTGAATCTGTCTGGATCCTCTGGCAATTCCCAGTCAATGTACAGCTACAACAGTGTTTGGATGATCTTCAGCTAAATTTTACTGGCATGTGGTATCAGTGATATTGTATAATTTAAGCATTCTGTTGGGTCACCTTTCTTTGCACTAGGTACAAATATGGACCTCTTCCAGTCAGTTGGCCAAGGAGCTGGCTTCCAAATTTCCTGGCATCAATACATGAGTGCTTCCAGTGCTTAATCAGCTTGTTGAAACATTTCTATCGGTATCCCATCAATTCCTGTAGCCTTGTTTTTGACCAATGATTTCAGTGCAGCTTGTACTTCTTCCTTCAGTACCACTGGATTTTGCTCATGGCTACTACCTGAACTGGGGAAATGTCAACTAGTTCTTCTTGGTATAGTAACTCTGTCCTTTCCATCTTCTTTTGAATCTCCCTGCATCATTCAATATTTTGCCCTTCTGACAATGTTTTGGAGCTATGCAGAAGTTTTTCAGGGGCTCCTTTCTCAGACGTGGGAATCAGAGTCCTTCTTCCTTGTCTGTTCTTAGTCTGGAAGCCCCACTGAAATCTATTCCCTTGGGATGATCCTACAGGCATTTGAAATACCAGTGACATGGTTTCCAGCATCATAGCAACATGCAAGCCAGCACAAGAGGAAAACGGATAGTCAAGTGGTAGACTGCTGTATACTACCCCCCCAAATAGGGTTCTCAAAGCGCAGCTTCTGGGGAAAAACATGATGCTCCAACACCTAGGAACATTGTGACAACAATATTATATCTTGATGGATCCTTTGTGATTAGTCAGTAAATTACATCTTGCAAGCCATAGCTTAACTCCAAATACTGCTGAAATGTCCACAAGTCAGTTTGAGTTAATCTTTGTGTTGGTAAGAGCTTAAGAAAAAATATCCTGAGTTTATGCAATCTGCCCAAAACCACAGAGATGTTTCACAAGTTTCACAATACCTTTCATGTGTCAAGAATCTCAATAGACCCATATCAACAGAAGAAATAGACAAGGTTATCAAGGGAATACCAACAAAAAAATCCCCTGGACCAGATGGCTTCACTGGAGAATTCTACCAAGCATTTAGGGAAGAACTAACACCAATCCTACACAAACTCTTCCAGAGCATAGAAAAAGATGGCAACT
>NW_022103896.1:32713966-32715211 GCF_000313985.2 Echinops telfairi
GTTGTATGAGCCCCTAATAAAATGTTTAAAAAAACAAAAACAAATGCAAAAAAAAAATACCTTTCATGTGGGAGAAGGGACACCGAGAGTCCTCTGGGGCAGGAACTGGCTCTGCAGAAAAGATGCTGTCCCTTCCTTTCAGCATGAAAGCTGGGCTATTTAGAAGACAGGGCTCTCTGTTCTGCAGAGGTCAAGGGGCATTTCAGAGCAAGAGTAACTTGGAGAGTCGACAGACTACTCTGGGCTAGCATGCTAGGTGAATCCACTTTTCCTTCTTTGAGACTACTGTGGCCTCCTACTGCTTTAGTCTTTTCCTTCGCTCAATGCACTTTCCACACTGAGAACACTGTGCTTTTTAAAGAACATGGTTCAAACCAAGCAGAGCCCCCCAACTCCAACCCCACATTAATGGCTTCCTATCGTATTGAGAAGAATAGACCCAAACCTCTTACCTGTAAGATGCTACATGATCTGGCCTCTCTCTCCTTCATGAGCTTCATCTATGTGCTCCTCGTTTTCTCTGTTCTGCCCACACTGGCCTGTCCATTCTGAGAAACTCAACGCTTGTGGGTGTGAAGTCCCCTCTGCTTGAAATTCACCTTCCCTGGAAACTCACGTGGTCCCTGCCATGCAGTTCTCAACTCAACCCCTTCATCCGAAAGGCCTTCTTTGATCTCTCAAATGAAAGTACCAGGTCTTCAAAGCGATTGCCTATCTGCCAACTTCCTTTATTTTCTTCAGATAATGTACCATGGATATATTTTCTTGGGAAATGACTGTGGCCCTGGCTCCCTTCATCAGTAACATGGGAGCCAGAAGTCCGCCAGCTTTGTCCACGGTTCTCTCCTCCACCGGCTTACAGGGTTGGAATGCTCCGGCACTTTTGTGACTCACTCGGTATCTCAATAGGCAGTAACTACGAAGGCAGCCTCATTTACGTTCTAACCTTTATAAACGGCAAATTGACTTGCAGAGAATTTTAAACACATGGGGGAAAAGGAAATCAAATCTACAGGTATCACATCCACGTCTCTAGTCTGCTCTCTCTCCTTGGTGATGGCATGTACCTCTTGGTGATTTCACAGGCGCCTATTTAAGCAGTCCCCTCAGGCTGACAACTCACAACCAAAAATCCACGGAGCACAAAAGTCAGCAGCCTGACATTCAGAGTCATTTGTGATTCCTGGGTCACTGTCTTCTGTCTCAGCTCAGTCACTACATGTTTAGCATTCACTCTTTTTTTTT
>NW_022103896.1:32716315-32730490 GCF_000313985.2 Echinops telfairi
TTTTTTTTCCTGCTTCTGAAGACAGAGAATAAGAAAGAAAAACCAGCTACATAAAGTCCACTGGAGGGAAAACCCTAAAATGATTATTTTACCTTAAACTTACATACTTTAACTTAGGGTGAGTCTCCAACTGACCTTCAGTGAAGACAGTCAGAAACAATACATTTATATTTATTCTGATATTGACCTTTATTCACCATGATAACCATTTATGTCAGAATAAATTCCAAAGCAAATTGGGATATAAGCCCTAGGTGTTTTGGGGGGGGAGCCCTAAAAATTAGAAGCAATTATTCTGAGAGATGATCACTTTCTGGGCAACATTGTGGCTGCCGTCAGAGAAACTTCTGCTCCTGCTTTAGGCAAAGAGGGGAATCTGCGTCAGTTGGCTCTTCACAATTCAGAGGATGGGGGGAACACAGGGCACCTGAAATGGTTTTGGAGCAAAAGAAAACCAATCTATTCTAAACGTTTGTTTTCAAGTTGTCTGAGAGGCATAGTGGTTCTCAACCTTCCAAATGCCGCAACCCTTTAATACAGCTCCTCATGTGCTGACCCCCAAACCATAAAATTATTTTCATTGCTGCTTTATAACTGTAAATTTGCTACTGTTTTGAATCAGGCGACCCCTATGAAAGTCATTTGACCCCCCTACTGTAAAGGTCCCAACACGCAAAATCACTCTCATGTACTCAAGATAAGTTTGTTTCTTAGGATGAGAATAGACTGGAAACGAGATACCATCAAGATTTAACACAGGGTTTTGATCTATCATCTATTTTAAAAACAGTGCATTGCTATCGTCCACGCATTGATGTAAGGAATTGTGAACTTCATACACAGATTTGTCTAGCGGTAGCTAAATCACGTGGGCTGCACATTTCTCCTGATATAGTTTTTTCTGCTGGAATCATTTATTATTTTTTTCCAGATAGCACAATTTCCCTCCATTTTTTATTATTATCTCTGAATTACTCTATTGATTGACTTATTTAGAAAACAGCATGTTAGGGTTTATTTTTTTCAAACAAACCATATTCTGGATTCATTATCTGGGTAATAAAGCTCAAAACACATTTGAGAAAAATGTTTCCTTTCAAAGAAAAACAAAACCTAATAGTCAACACAATTATACCATTTTGTAGCAATTTTATTATAGTAAGTGGAATTAATATTAAACAATATATGTGAATTTCTTACTGTCTGCATAAGAGCTTTTGGTGGCTATTGTTTAGAAAGAACTATTTGCAAATTTTCAGCATGGAATCGGAAGGCTGCCATAAGTACAAAAATCAGACAAGAGCCAGGCCATTTGAATCTAGTTGAAAACGCACATCTCATCCTAAGAAACCGACACATCTATCTCAAGTACATGAAAGTGAGTTTTCATCTCGGGACCCTTTACAGTATGCCTCTCAGACAACTTGAAAACAAACGTTTAGAGTAGATTGGTTTTCTTTTGCTCCAAAACCATTTCAGGTGCCCTGAGTTCCCCTCACCCTCTGAAGGGAAGAGCCAACTGACGCAGATTCCCCTCTTGGCCTAAAGCAGGAGCAGAAGTTTCTCTGACGGCAGCCACAATGTGGCCCAGAACGTGATCATCACTCAGAATGGTTGCTCCTTAAATTTTAGGGCTCCCCCCGCCCCCCACCTAGGGCTTATATCCCAATTTGCTTTGGAATTTATTCTGACATAAATTGTTATCATGGTGAATAAAGGTCAATATCAGAATAAATATAAATGTATTGTTGTTTCTGACTGTCTTCACTGAAGGTCAATTGGAGGATCACCTTAAGTTAAAGTATGTAAGTTTAAGGTAAAATAATCATTTTAGGGTTTTCCCTCCAGTGGACTTTATGTAGCTGGTTTTTCTTTCTTATTCTCTGGCAGAAAAAATGTTTTTCTTCTCTGTTTATCTAGAATGCCCCTTCTGTCACCCCCCCCCAAAAAAAGTGCATAATAGTTTGATTCTACTGCCTTGAAAAATGAAAATACACAAAAACCAGTCATTGCCACCAAATTTTCTATTTGGTGTCTTCTCCCTTGATTCCTGAATAACTCCACCACCAACCATTGCCATCAAGTCAATTCTGAGTCACATGGACCTTCTCGCCAGGTCAGAGTAGAAACTGCTCCACTCTAAGTGCTTATGGGAGTAGGCAGCCTCATTTTCACCCTTCTTCAAATATGTAGTTGGATTTATTCTGCATTCCATGTGGAATGAGAATGCTGTATATTCTCCAGCCAATACACATATATAGGAAGAATGAGGGGAGGGAGGAAGTAAGTCCACACAAGAGAGTAAAATGAAATGTTCACATTTCATAATGAGAAAGGAGAACAGTGTTTACCAAGAGATGTCTGTTGTAATTTGTGGGGGAGGGCATACACAAAAACCAAGAAAATCATGATAAGAGAAAGACTCTTCTACTGAAATAAAACACAAAACCGATTCTCAAGAAGAATGGCTCCCACCTTCAAGGAGTCTGACTTGCCTGCTGGGGGATCCATAGAACAGCTGAACAGTGTTCAGTGTTGCTTAGTACAAAGACACTGATTATAGGTTGCAAACTGCATCACATGCTCATTAGAGTGGGGTCCTGTCAACGATTCCAGTCGGAAATGTTTCCAAGAGTATTGAGAAATGAGCCAGGCTGTTTTTCTTTACAAGACCATACTGTTCCTACCTTGACTGTGAATACTTTCTTGTCTCTTTATTTTACACCAAAATCAAGCCAGGCAGAGTATATCCTAGAAATACTGTCAGCTGAGAATTTGCAAAAAAAAATTCTAATAGATGAAAAAGCATTGCCTGTCAGGATCCCAAAGAAATGAATAAGTACCAATGGCTCTCAATGCTCCATTAATTGAGCCTCAATATTTAAAAAGATTATAGGTCTGAGTATTTTCTGTGCGTGTCACTTTGGTTGGTGTTGAAGTTAACTGAAGAGTCTACTGTATCATCATCAAGTCATTTATATAGTTTCCCGGCATTAATTGCTGAACTAGAGCAGTTTACACCAATAACACCTCTGGTGGCTATGATTCTTACTTGACACCCTCAGTTATGCCAGAAGCATCATTTTTGTTTAAATCAACTTCAATATCCTGGCCTGTAGCAGGAAATTCAATCTCAGTCAGTTCTGCACTGCCTTCCCTTGCCCAGAGGTGGGCAAAACCCCCACTGTCTTAAGTATCACCAAAGAATGGGAAGTGCCCCAGCCCTTCACCCACCCCAGTCTCTGGTCCCCACTAGTGTGCTTTGCCCCAGCAGCATGGGGACCAGGGGCCCATCAGTTCCACCTTGGGAGACCTTCATGGCTTGCCATTGTGCTATTTCTGGAGTGACAACTAATGGGGACACTTTGGGCTGTGACCCAAAAGGTCAGCAATATGAAGCTCACAGCAGTAACATGAAGCAAGGGGGGGCTTCCACTCCCAGAAAGAGTTCCAGGCTTGGAAAGTCAGAGGGGCAGTTCTACCCTGTCATAAATGGTTACCATGAGTCAGAATGAGTTTGGTACCTGCTGCAAATAGGGGACCACGGGGGTGGTGTGGCTGTCTCTGCAGAGCACTGGTGGTACTAGTACTCCTCTCTGCACTCGCTTTTGATAATTAGATATCACTAGCCCTCATGGCATTGTAGCTATCAGTTGGGCTGTGATCAGAAAGATCACTAGTTCTAAACCACCAGCCATTCCACAGGAGAAAGATGGGCCTCTCTAACTTCCATCAAGAGTTACAGTTTCAGGAACCCACAGGCAGTTCTACCCTATCCTAGAGGCTCACCATGAACCCAGGTGGATGAACTCGACAGAGGTGGGCTTTGTCGAGAGCTCCCTGGTGCCAGGGACATCGTCTCCCCCTGGTGCTCCAGTAAAGGTGTGTGTCTCCAACCCCAAACCAGACTCCCTGCCATCAAGTCAACTGTCCCTTTGGGTTTCTGAGGCTTTAAATCTTCATGGGAGTAAACAGCTTCGTCTTTCTCCCTAGGAGTGGCTGGTGGTTTCGAAACTCTGACCTTGTGGTTAGCAGCTCATGCATAGCACCTGTGGCCCCAGGGCAAGTTCTGGCCCCTCAGTTGTCCATGACAGTGACAATTGTGGGGATGGCGCCGAGCTGGGCGGTGTGCTGGCCTGTTGTAGCTAGGGTTGCCATGAGTCAGAATGGACTGGACAGGACCTAATAAGGAAAATCCCATATTCATGCAGTCATTTATTGTGGTGTCATGGAGGAGCATGCTAGAAACACACCATCTCTTGTGCCGGTCTAGATCCTATCGAGCAGACTCATCATTTTAACTAGGTCTCCACAACTCAATTGTACATTAATGTTTGGGAAGCACTGCTGTTGGTGCCTACCAAGAAAACCCTACACTCACTGTCATCTAGTGGACACCGACTGAGAGTGACTCTATAGGACAGGGTGGGACCGTCCCTGTGGGTTTCCCAGACTGTAACTCCTTACGGGAGTAGCTGCTGGCTTCAAACTGCTTACCCAGTGATTAGCACCCCAATGCATAACCAAAATGTCTATGAAGCACAAACTGAAACAAACAAAATGATCAGTGTCTTCCAATTGAAAACCAGCATGCATCCAGTTGTGTGATCATGTGCATATTGTGTATGCATTTATATGTGTATTATGTGTATGCATATATGTAAACATGTGTGTTTACATACACAAATGCCACGTTTCCACACATACACATTCATTTCAGTGCTTAACTAAATACCAGTGCTAAATCAAAGTGCCAAATGAAAATGAAAAAGAGAGAAAAGAAGTCATAGAAAATAGAAAAGATATATTGGGTATGGGAAGGTTTAAAAAAAAAAAGGAGTGAAGCTGCCAAGGCAGCATCAGTATCTCTGTAAGTCCAGCCACAGGGACAGCTCCTTCCAGAGCAGGTCATCAGAGCCAGGAGAAATCAGAGAAATTGAGATGCTGACACCCAGCACAGCCCGGGAAGGACTGGAGAGGCGGAGGGTTTCAGCTGAGGTGGCACATTGAAGTCTTCCTCCTGGTCAGAAGCCATGCCCTCTTACCCGCTGTCCCAACATCTTATTTCACAGAGTGGTATTGGCGGCCCCTCCTTCAGAGGTGCTGCATTTAGCCACACAACTCCAACAAAACAGAACCCGCTGTGGAGGCTGGTCCTACCCTGTCTCCCTCTGACTGCACCAGGGGGACGATCAAATATTTTAAGCCTGCATTTCTCAACCTGTGGGTCCCAACCCCTTTGGGGGTCGAACGACCCTTTCACAGGGGTCGCCCAATTCATAACAGTAGCAAAATGACAGTGATGAAGTAGCAACGAAAATAATTTTATCGCTGGAGTGTCACCACAACATGAGGAATTGTATGAAAGGGTGGCGGCACAAGGAAGGTTGAGAACCACTGTTTTAAGCCATGTGCCATGTTACTCAATTAAGACAAGCCACGTATCTCCAAGCTGAGTGCATGTTGCTTCGTGGTGTAGGGAAAGGTCGGCACCACAAAAAAGAGATGCCTTCCTTTCTACATTCCTCTGATGTTTAGAACTGTGTCTTGCACATAATGGTACTCAGTGCATATTTGTTGTTTCTAAGGAAAATGGGGGTGTACTTGGGTCATCAGCACCTTGTGTCCAGGATAGCCTAGCTGTAGTCAGTTTTTCTGGAGTAATTACGAATGATATTCTCTCATTTTCTTTCAAATATGTCAGCTTGGACACATTATTTGGCCATCATAGGTAGAGGAAGGACAGCTGTGTTATAAGTGAAAAAAATATATGCTGGAAAGGCTTAAATTCATTCCTAAAACCAGAGCGCAGAGGATTTGAAATCACACGGGTCCCAAAGAAATCATGTTCAAGTTAATAGGAGGCAAATATTTTTTCATCAAATCAGACATCATAAATGAAGAGAAATGTCTGTTGAATTAAATTTCTTATCATTAATAATTAGAAAAGCTGATCACAATATTGTTTGTAAGTCTTCGAAACCCAGAGGGGCAGTTCCACTCTACCCATAAGGTCGCCTGGCCGTGAATTTGGCATTTTGGTTTGGTAGCCATGTAATACGTATCTTCATAAATCTAAATATTTTCTGCTTTGTATGTACACCATCACCAATTCACATAATATTCTAAACAAATCCACCCTCAAAAAGTCAAGACCAATTAACCAACAAGTACTTACTTGATGTCTCCAATACATATAAGTAGAGAAACAATAAACCAGACACACTCATAGAAGACACGCACACTATTTGCACATACTCGCATATTCTTATTTATTAAAGGAATTATCTCTTCCCAGACCACCACCACCACTGTGCCATTGTGCCTTCTGGGCTGTCCTGCATACTGCTAAGAACCCGGAACCTATGTCACTGGCCTTTCAAACACCAGCAAGATCTCTCACGGTGGACAGGGTTCAGTGGTGCTGGCAGAGACTAACACTAGGAAGAAAGGAGTGACAACCTACTTCCAAAAAAACTTATTTTGCTCTATGTGACAAAAAAGCATGATAAAAGCCCCATGTCAGACATGAAAATTGAGCAGAAATAGAAGTGAGATAGTGAAATAAGGAGAAATCACAAAACTCTCCCCATTAACAAAACAACCCCAGGCAACTTAATATCGAAATGTACATTTTGACTATGTATCTGACTGAAACAGGGGCAAAGCAAGAGGAGGAACATCAATGTTTAAAAAGTAAATCACATAAGAGCTATCAGTAATTGTCTCTAATCCATTCTGTATGAATCAACACGTTTGACACTGCAAGCCGGCAGACTGGAGGGTTTTGACAAAGAGCAGATGCTCTGAGGACACAGCTGGCTCAGAAACCTAGAAGGTCAACCCTGAGAGCAAGGACACGTGCAGTTTGCTAGAAGAACACCAAGCGCCACAAGAAGCAGAGCATCAGTGACATTAGCTAAACAAAGGACATAAAAGTGGAGGCAATTAGAGGGTTGTGAGGGAAGATTTCTTTGAAGTCTGTAAAATGAGTGGCTTAATCCAACAGTCGCAAAGAGGTGGGCGTTTTCCTCATTCTTAAGGATTTCGTCCAAGAACTATTTAATGAAGCCCCAAATATGTCTTAAATTGAGCACTAATCCTGGGCCCCTGGCGAAGGTACCACAAAAACATTCTCGGAGTGAAGTATGACTTTCTACTACGAAACCTTAAAGATTCAGGGAGAAAAGGAAACATGCAATCTTCATGATAGTGATGGCATCTGAGTGCGGACTATCTTTATGGCACAACGTGAATCAAGAGCATGACTCATTTACCAGATAGGGCAGAGCCTTAGAGAAGCTCAGCACAACAGCATGCCATTCGGGTAGGACCTGGGAAAGCTAGGGTTAGAGGTGATTAGAATTTACTGATGATGCCAAAGGCTATAGTCTTCATACGGTTTACATCTCAGTGTAAAGACAACAGAAATCCTCACTGGACAAATAAAAACTACCACAGATATGCAGAAAAACCTTTTGGAGGGGTCAAGGATTTCATTTTACTTGGATCCACAACCATGGACGCAGCAGTCAAGAGATGAGACGGCATTGCACGGGGCTTATCTGTCTGCCGCACAGGACTTCTTTAAAGTTAAAAAACAATGATGTCACTTTGAGGGCGAAGGTACACCTGGCCCAGTCAATGGTTTGTTTCCATTGCCTCATATGCATGCGACAGTCGGACATACAGACGAATGCACAGAAATGAGGAAGACCTGGGAAGAGCTGATGCATTGGAATTCTGGTGTTGACAAGGAATCCGGAAACTACCAGGGACTGCTAGAAGAATGAACAAATTTGTCTTGGAGAAAGTATAGCTGGAATACTCTGGAGCGGTGAAGATGGAGCGATCTTTATTTCACGTCTAGCGCTTGTTATCGAGAGATAAGTTCCTGCGGAAGGATATCATAGTTGGTAAAGGGGCGATGAAAAAGTAGAGGGGCAGTGAAAAAGACCCTCATTAGATGGGTTCAGAGTAGCCTCATAAGGGGCTCAAACATGACAACTGTGTTTACATAGAACCAGGCAGTATTTCATTATATTACACACGGGGTTGCTATGCCATGTTAGGCTCTAACAACAATGCCTCATCTCAAACTCTTACTCTTCCCAAGAATCCATCCAAACAAACAAACAACAAAACTCACTGATATTGAGTCATCAACCCAACTCGGACTCAGGGAGACCCTACAGGACAGGTAGAACGGCCCCATGACTTTCTGAGAATGTAAATCTTTACAGGAGCAGAAAGCCCAGAGTGGCTGCTGGTTTCAAACTGTTGGCCTTAACAGCTAGCAACCCTATGCACAGCCACTATGCCACCAAGGCGGGAGCATCAATCCCTAGTGGTGTCTACAGCAGCTGGTCTTTGAGCCTTCCTGCCCCCGCCTCCAGAGCAGCTGCTTAGTTGTGGGTAAACCGTCGCGTCCTCCGCAGGCACGTAAAGGTGCGTTGCCTTTCTCGGCCAGCGTCTGGGCTTTGGTGCCTCGGAGGCTCTGGGGTCGGAGCCCTCCTGCCCCGTCTACTGAAACGCAATACTCCACACTGCTGAAAAATTGCACCAGCATGTTTCTAAAAGCTCCTCTTGACTGGTTCCCTTGAGAAGTGATCTTAATTCTCAATTTTCTTTTGTCTTCCACATGATCTGATGCTCTGGGTACGCAAGCCACAGCACAATTGTTAAAAGTTTCCACTGCAGGGACAGTACAATATTTAATGTGAATTTTTTAATTATTGTGAGAGTGGCGCAGGACCAGCTAGCGTTTCATTCCATTGCACAGAGGTTTGCTATGAGTGGGAAACAACTGGATGCCTCCTAACAATAAGTCTTAGTAACAAACCAGGGGTCCTCAAAGTACGGCCCGTGGGTCACATGCAGCCCCCTGGAGGACATTTATCCAGCCCGCTGGGTGTTTTTGCCCCGTTTGTTTTTTTACTTCAAAATAACATATGTGCAGTGTGCATAGGAATTTGCTCATGGTTATTTTTTAAACTATAGTCCGGCCCTCCAATGAGGGACAGTGAACTGACCCCCTGTTTAAAAATTTGAGGACCCCTGTAGGCTAGGAGACCATGACCAAAAACCTGCTAGCAAAAACCTGGAGCTGCTAGCAGCCAACGAAGCACGACCAGGGAACATGGATAAGCAAGGGATCTTTGTAACTCCACAAAGTTAACAGTTATGCTCCTTATTTGTCGTTGTTCAGTGCCCAGGAGTCAGGTCTAATTCTCAGCAAGCATACCTACAATGGGACAAAACACTGGCCGGTCAAGTGCCCTCCTCACAGGGTTTTTATTTTTAATTTTTTAAATTATTATAAATCATTTTATTGGGGGCTCTTATAGCTCTTATAACAATCCACAAAACAATCATATCAACCACATTTGTACATACCATATATACTCGTGTACAAGCTGAATTTTTCAGCACATTTTTAATGCAGCTTTTGTGATAAACTTAGGTGCCTCGGAGGATGTTCAGGTTAGCTTATACTTGAGTATATATGGTATATTGTCCTCATCCTTTCAAAACATCTTCTTTCTACTTGAGCCCTTGGTATCAGCTCCTCCTTTTGTTCTTCTGTTGGAGCCCATTGCTGCAGCCTCTGTGTCAATCCATCCTGCCCAGGGTCTTCCTCTTGTTTGCTGCCCCTCTACTTTACCAAGCGTGATGTCCTTCTCCAGGTACCCATCTCTCCTGATAACATGTCCGAAGCACATAGGCGAAGTCATACCTTCCTGGTTCTAAGGAGCACTCTGAGCGTACTTCTTCCCGGACAGACTTGGTTCTTCTTTTGGCAGTTCACGGTCCTTCAACAGCCTCGCCAGTACCATGATTCAAATGTATTGATTCTTTTTCAGTCTAACTTGTTCAATGTCCAGCTTCCCCACACACTGATAAACGATGCAAGGTTTGTAAAGCTGAACTCACTTCAAACGTATATATATATATATATATATATATATATATATATATTTGTTAATTATAATATTAATTTATAATGAATATAAGAATGTATTATTGGCCTGCTCATTTGGAAAATATTTTACGGATTTCAACAACTTAAAGTTAGTGATGACTCTCCCCTGGACTCAAACTTTGTATGTGCTGTTATCTGTGAAATAATGTTGGCCACTTGACTCACACATACCCCTTAAGCAGGAGTTGAACCATGGACACCAGATGGAGTTGTTTAGTTTTTACAGTGCATACTTCTAGAGGTACCATTAATGCCATAGTCATAGCATATGTTTATGTTTCCTTAAATAACTCTCCAGAGATGGTAGTAGTGTGTCTTGAGGAAGACACAGCCGTCTCTATCCAATGACATCACAGGAACAAAACATATGAAGTACAAAAAGTTCTATGGATAGGCTTCAGAAGAATGGGAATTCCAAAACACCCCATTGTGCTCATGCAGGACATGGGTCAAGAAGCAGTTTGGTGAAGAAAACAAGGAAATATGACATGGTTTAAAACCAGGAAAGGTATGCGACAGGGTTGTATCATCTTATCATAATTATTCAATCTGTATGCGGTGCAAATAATCAGAGAAGCTAGATGATATGATGAAGAATGTAGAATCAGGACTAGAGGAAGGCTTATTAACAACCTCTGGTGTGCAGAGGACACAACCTTGCTCGCTCAAAGTGAGAAGGACTTGAAGTCCTTGCTGAGGAAGATCAAGGCCTGCAGCCTGCATCGAGGATAGATTACAACGCAAGGGAAAGAGACCACAATTCTCATGACTGGACCAATAGGTAACCTTATGATAAATGGAGAGACGGTTGAAGTTGTCAACGATTTTGTCTTGCTGAACCCATGATGAATCCTCCTGGAAGCAGCAGTCAAGAGATCGAGAGGAGTTGTAGGCAAATCTGCTGCACAAGACATTTTCAGAGTATTGATTAAGGTGCACCTGACCCAACCCAGGGTATTTTCCGTTGCCTCATATGAATGGGAAAGTTGGAAACTGAATAAGGAAGACAGAAGAGAATCGATACACTTGAACTGTGGTGCTGGTGAAGAATATTGGAAGTACCATGGACTGCCATGAGGGTAAACCGATCAGTCTTGGAAGAAGTACTGCCGGAGTGCTCCTTAGGGGCAAAGATGGCAACAGTTCACCTTATATGTTTTAGACAGCTGTCACGAAAGGACTTCATGCTTGGTAAATAGAGGGGCAGTGAAATAAAAAGAAGTCCTCAGGAGGATGAATTGCTACAGTGGCTGCAGTCGTGGCCTAAGGCTGAGAACAACTGTGAGGCTGGCACAGGATGGGCTAACGTGCTCTTCGCTGTGTGCACAGAGTCTCCATGGGTCAGAATGACTAGATGGCACCTACCCAAACCACAGATCCATCTATCATTCTTATTGACAAATGCCTCCTATTATTTATCCCACTCGTGGAAACCGAACAGTGCCATAAGCACATAGAATAATTTATATGTATAACTATTTTGAGGATTAAAATAAGAACGAACAAATAAAATGTAGGCTAAACAAACAGAATCAATATAATTCATTAGTGATAATTCTGAGACACAGACAGAAATTTAATAGTAGTTAATTTATGAGCCTACACAGGATACACTTTGCATAGATTTTTCTAAAATAAGTTGAAATACCAAAGTAATAGGTAGTAAAGTTGAGGTAGTTACTAGGTTCTTACTAGGGCTGCGAGAAAAGGTCTTTTGTGAACTGTGCAATATTGCCTTAGAAGGCTCTGCCATGCCCGCTCTCACTCACTCACTCGCTCGCTCACTGCCGGGGTGTCAATGCCACGTCATAGCAAGTCTACAGGAAAGGGTAGGACTGCCCCCGTGCGTTGCCCAGACTGTAACTGTTTAGAGGAGTAGAAAGTCCTGCCTTCTACCGAGGAGTGGCTGGTGGCTCCAGCCTCTGACCTTGCCTATTGGAGCACAACGTGTAACCACTCTGCACCAGGCCTCCTCTTGTGCCCAGAGAAGTATCAATATTCAAAAAATTTGTATCTAGTTATGTTATGTTTCTGGTATCCAACATCTCCTATTCTTGCTTGGTGCTAGTCATGACCTATTCATTAGCTCCATCTACTTGGTAAAACGGTGTTCACAACAGTGCTAGAGATAATTATGTCTGATTCAGAGATACAACTTTATTTCATTTAGGCACATGAAAGCAGGAAGTTTTTCAACAATAGCAGTCAGCTTAGCTTACTTAATTAAATTCTTCCTTAGATCCATGGCACTTTATAGGTCTGAAGAGCTCTCACATACATGAACTCTTTTCTCTACTCAGCCCATTTGCAACATAGATAAGGCAGGTATTTTTAGTTCTGTGAGCAATCTAAACTCAGGAAGTTTAAGTGACTTGTGCAAGTTTCTGCAGGCTGTGACAGGAGAGGGGGCTCTTCCAGCCTTTCACACAGCCATGACTGTGTGTCAGTACAGTTTCTGCTAGGTTACATCACAGTGGTCTACTGAGGGCTCACCATGCGTGCATGCAAACACTCCTAAAGCTCATGGCCTACTTCAACAGTCAAAAGAGAAGCACAGGGAGAAAAATATGCAATGTTGTCACTCAAAATGTCTGGAAATGAAACATTTTTATATTTTAATATCATTCATTCAGTCAATCAAGCTACATCACCAGGGCAAAAGAAATGAAACTTTAAGAAAAAATGCCATTATTATACCCAGAACAGTTGTTATTTTTTCCACAAGCCCAGTTAAACCAAAATCTATTCCCATCAGACACTTACGAAAGGAAATAGGGAAAATGCAGGAAGTGAAAGGGCTACGATAGATAGGCGTGGATTTGAGAAGTAAGAACATTGGGGGAATATAATGATATGGAGAATTCGGTGATCTGTGTTGGCTCTCATGTGTTGGTATGTGATATTAGCAAAATCAGATTTGGGGGCAGTTTCTCATTGTATCTCCATCTTCTTGTCAGTCCTCAATATCTTATCACATAGCATTTGGGGATTAATTAAAAAGAAATCGGTTCCTTGGCAATTACTATGAGGAAAGGGAGCCTTCTAGAAAACGGAGGCATTGCTACTAGCCCCTCCAACCAGACATCACTAGCCCTCCCAGAGCCTCAGTGGGACAGAGTGAGTCTGCTCCTCAGGACTTCCATGACAGCCTCATCTTTCTCCAGAGGAGCAACTGGTGAGTTTGAACCAAGGTCCTGGCAGCTAGCAGTGCAGTGCATAACCCACTGTACCACCAGGCTCCTTAAGGCATTGCTACTACAGTGGTTAAAATAAAGAAAGGTCAAGAAGTGGCAAAATGCTTGTAACATACGATCACAATGCCTACAGCTTCCTCCTACATAACTAGCCAACTTCACAACTGAAAACATTGCGCTGTGAAACTCCAACTCTCTTTGCATTCCCAGTATCTCTTAAGTTTGGTCTTCAAATCAAATGAAAATTCCAGTCTTCTGATGAGTCAATTCTAAGGTCCAAATCTTTATGTCTACAAGTGTGTCTTCCATTTCATATTTAACTGAACTGCTTAAAAATGAAACAGGTGTAAAGATTGATCAACTTTACTCCCTGCTATGGTGTCGATGCGGACGCATAGTGATCCCCTGTAGATTTCTGAGACGATAACCATTTATGGGAGGAAAAAGCCCAGTCTTTCTCTGGAGGAGCTGCTGCTGGTTTCAAACTGCCAAAAAGCTATATTTCTATGCGAAGACCAAAACAAAAAGCCAAATCCACTGCCATCGAGTCAATTCTGATTCACCCAGATCCGCTGTGACAGAGTAGAACTGCCCCTTTCGGTTTCTGAGACTAAGTATTTAAGGGAACAGACAGCTTCATTTTCTCAATCAGAGCAGCTAGTGGCTAACAGTCCAATGTGTAACCCACTACAACACGAAGGCTCCTTATGCGAAGACTAGTTTATGTAAGTTAACTTTAACCACCTCTAAATAACCTAACCTAACCTAACTCTCTACCATCCACTCAATTCCGACTCATAGCGATCGATCGTCTAGGACCGGGTAGAACTGCTCCTGTGGGTTCCCAAAACTGTAACTCTTTACGGGAATAGAAAGCCTCATCTTTCTCCTGAGGAGTGGCTGGTGGTTTCAAACTGCTGACCTTGTGGTTAGCAGACTAACACATAACTACTGCATCACCAGGGCTCCACCATCTCTAAGTAGTAAACATAAGTGCCC
>NW_022103896.1:32733304-32736058 GCF_000313985.2 Echinops telfairi
CTCTGAGCAAAAACATCTATGCCAACCAAGGGCTGCACGTGCTTTCTTTTAGGGAGAGGTTTCGGCCTGGCACTACCCTGCCTGCTGTCGAGATGCAAAAAATCAACCACGAGCTATTTTTATTCCCTTTATGTTCTTCGTTGTAATTCAAATAAAATCTTGCACAATGTCAACTTTCGGTTGTTTGTGGTTGCCTACTGTACATAGAGCCGTAAAAAAAGGAATCTACTTGGACTCTAGTAATTCTTAGTTTACAGCAATTTGGTTAGGGGCTTTCCAGCTCATCCATTTATTGGTTGATTTCCACTCTTTGAAGGAGATTGGAAATACTAACATAAACCCAAAAATTTACGGATTCTTTCAGTCACTCAATCCTTGTAGAATTGCTAGTTACATAAAATTCATAGCCCATGATAAACTCTTCAAGCTGGTCATATAATAAAGTTACTTAAGGACATTACTAAACACACACACACACACACACACACATCAATCCAGTTGCCACAAGTCTGACTCATGGCAGCTGCATGAGTTTCAGAGTACATGCTTTCTAGGGTTTCGATGGCTGTGACCTGTTAGAAGATCTAAAGGCATTTCTTCCAAGGTGCCTGGGGGTGAGTCTGAACCACCAACAATTTGGTTAGTAGCTCAGGGCTTAACAGTTGGCACCATGCAGGGACTTCATAAGGACAGGAGACATTAGCATTAGTTAATAATTGCTTTGTTGATGACAGTAATGTCAGAAATGATTTCAAATGTAAGTATTTTATCCATTAGCTGAAAAGTCAAAAACAAAAACCAAACTCACTGCCACTGAGTCGATTCTGACTCGCGGCAACCAACCCTACGAGACAGGGTAGAACTGCCCTGTGGGTTTCTGAGGCTGTAACCCTTTACAGGAGAGAAAACCTCCTCTTTCTCCCACAGAGTGGCTGGTAGTTTTGAACTGCTGGCCTTTCCAAACTACTTTCCCTTACCTTCTTATATTCTGAGAGCCTGCCAGCTACCCTGCACCTATAGAAACAGTGGCTGTCTAGAGCTGCAAGTGCTCCTTATCAATAATAACAGGGATGGTCATCCTAACCGCTAGTGAGTGAGCTTCACTAAACTGCATATGCATAATTTCATTTAACTCTTAAGAGGAAGATTAAAAACTAATCACAACACTAGCACCAAGAATATAAAAAAATTAGGACAGCAACACCAGGCTGTGCTATACAATTCTTAGCTCTCACTTAATCTAACAGAGATCCTACGAGACTGCCGTGTTACCCTACTTCCCTTAGTTTAACAGCTGAGGAAAGCAAGACGCAGAGCATTTTGCAACTTGCTCAGGCTAAGAGTTAACAAGTGGCAGGTCAAGATCGAAACACAGTTTGGCTCCTGACTCTTGCTTCGGACTCATTACATGATGCCACATTTTAAAATTCTCTCAAGAAAATGGAATGGTTCGTTATCCCAATTTCTCAGAAAATAAAATGCAATCATTTAAGTCGTTTAGTTAAGATTACCCAGCACAGGGGTTCGCAGATTTTACTTGTACAAGGTCCCATAGCACGTGTGCCTTGGAAGATGCCAGAGTGTCTCTTACAATTTCTCAATTCTACTGTTGCGGAGCACAAATCAAACACAGATGGCATGTAAATCTGTGTAAGTGAAAACTTCTTAATAGATCTTTATGTGCAACAGGAATATCTGAATTGCATATACTTTTCAAGTGTCACAGAACATTTTTCTTGTGATTTTTCTAAACTACTCAAAAATGTACAAACTATTCTGAGGTTCTGAGCCATATAAAAACTAATGGTGGACCAGCTTTGGAGCTAGTATAAGAATCTCAGGTAATCTATCTTCGGAGTCACACTCCAACCACTGTAATTAAAAACACCTCTTCTCAGACTGGAAGGTATATAAGGTGATCTTGGGAAAATACATATCCTGATATTACTATAAACTCTCCTAGTTATGAAAATGTATACTTCAAGTCATTTATTTCTGTCCATAGCCAGTTGATGAAAAAGGTGTGCCCCCTATGCTCATGTTGAATAATGGAATTTACAACCCAAATCCAGGGGAGACATACTTTGCTTGCTAAAAAAAACACTCGCTGATGAAGATAACAAGATTTCAGCCTTCAGTATAGACTACAACTCAAAGTCACGAAAACCCAAATCTTCACAACTGGACTAATAGGTAAGCTTATGATAAAAAGAGAGAAGACTGACGTTGTCAAGGACTTTGTCTTGCTTACATTCACAATCAATGCTGTTGGAAGAGCAAAAATCAAGAGATCAAATGATGCACTGCATTGGGTAAATCTGCTGCACAAGATCTCTTCAAATTGTTGAAAATCAAGGATGTTACTTTGAAGAATGAGGTGTGGCTGAAGCAAGCCAGGCTGTGTTCAACCACCTCATATGCATGGGAAAATCGAACAGTGGATCAGAAAGACTGGAGATGAATCAATACACTTGGATTATGGTGCTGACCAAGAATACTGAAATATCATGGATTGCCAAAGAGCAAACAAAGCTGTCTTGGAAGAAATACAACTGCAATGCTTCTTAGACGTCAGGATGGAGAGATCTTTGTCTCACATACTGTGGACGTGTTATCAGGAAGGACCAGTCCCTGGACAAGAACATCATGCTTGGCAAAGTCGAACGGCCATGAAAAAGAAGACACTCCACAGGATGGATTGACATAGTGGTTGTAACAATGGGCTCAAACAGAAGAACGATGGTGAGGATGGTG
>NW_022103896.1:32737073-32749851 GCF_000313985.2 Echinops telfairi
CACATTTGCTTATGTACCCACTTTGTCTTCAGCAATCGTTTCAGTACATTTTTAATGCCCTGGCTGATATTCCGGTTGGCTTATACTCGAGTCATACGGTAAATAGAAACAATATATTACAGGGTTCAAACCTTGTCAGCATGATGGGAATGTGTCTCTGTAATTCATAATTCATAATCTCTGTAATTCTCAATGGATTGATGATAGAATAATGTAAGTAAGCAAGGAATCGAAATACAAATGAAGGGGGGCGGGGATTACATTTGCTTTTCTTCACATGATATTGATCAGGCAGTGCTGACAATTCCCCCGCTGACGAGAGGTCAGGCATTAATAAGAACAATTTGGTAGGCAATGATTTGAAAAGTACTGTGACAGTTTTGTTTTGTTGCTTTTTTCTGGTACTTTTCATGTTTATCTTCTCTAACAATTGGGAACAGTATAAAGCTGTTTACAAATGTGTGCGTTTTCCACAAAGAGTGATAGCCTCCCTCTTCCTTTATTAAGCGTCTTCCCCATCCTCACCCCATATGTAGATCTGTCTTCATATCATGTGGCCCTTTTGGGAGCCTTCTAGAAAATCTAGACACATACTGTGTGTTAAAATAAAGCCGTATGGTTATCTTAAGAATTTATCATTTTACATAACAAAAGACTACATTTAGTTTTCTTTTAAACCTGCAATCTAGTACTCAGAGCCCTAACATTTGGTTTATTTTTCTGAAGAAACCTTGAGTTGCTTAGTGAGGGCATTAGCTGCCTAAACAAAACACACATTTTTCTTACAGGCTTTTCAAGCTGCATCCTCAAAGACACTGGGAGGAAGGCTGGTGGTGTGTGATGACTAGCATTAGGGTGCTGTGATATTCTTTGACCTTTATTTAATCACCATCATCAAAAGGCATTTACCAGGTGCCCGGTTGTGGCAGCAGCTTATTTGTGCTGTGGCATTAAGCTCTGTCCTCCCTTTGGGTTGGAAGGGATCTCGGGTGGTCATTTTTATCCAGTTTGAGCTTTCAGCCAAGGAGTGACTGAACTAGTTCAGCAAGAGAATTTTCTCTCCGTTTCCAAACAGCATCAGCAACATGTTCAGTCAGTGGGTGTCAACATCCACTGAAAATGGGTCAACAGAGCAGATTTTCTTGGATAACCAGAGATGAATAATTTTCATCCTTCTCCCAAAGAAAGAAAGAGAGAGAGAGAAGGAAGGAAGGAAGGAAGGAAGGAAGGAAGGAAGGAAGGGGAGGGGAAACAATGCCTGTCTTGGTTAAGCAGTTTGTAGTATGGCTCACTCTTGGTAAAGCAAACAAATAAACAGCAATGAAAGACACACGAACAAAAACCTTCAGTGTATGTGTTAAGAAGAGCAGCTTCCCAATGCAAAACCAATTAATTGGTAGAGAGGCATCTGGAGTCCAGACCATATGGAAGGAGACTTCTGATTGCTCTTCCTTGACAGAGAAAGTGTCTGAGAAATAATCACTGGACACGGATGTTTTTAGAAGGGCAAATGTGAATGACAGTATTGGAAAAAAACCAAAATATATCTCCCTGGAGTGACAGATCAGTCTAATTTAAATGTATAAGTATCTTCCATGACCTAACATGGCATAGTAAGCATCTGTTTGCATGAAGGCATGGCTTTTACTGCACCCAGAATGTTGTCTCCTATGCTGAAGAACATTCACTCCTCTAGAATCAACCTGACTCACATTGGAAGGCGGTCATTATTATCTGTTGCTTTGTCCTCTTAGTATAAATGCACTGCACCCTGATTTCCTCTGAAAAACAACCCCTCTTCCTGTCTCCGTCACAAAACTGACTCTGTGCTCAGGTCAAAGCCTGACTTTGCTTTCCTTTGGTCACAGAGCTTGGTACAATGGGCACGGGACTTAGCTAAGCCAAGTAAGATACAGGAAGATTTCTTGCATTACTTCTGGCAAAGAGATTCTTCTTTTCCAGGGTCCCTAAAGTTCCAGAAGATAGCGAGGTGGGATTTTTTGCTACCACGTGAAACTAAGAGCAAACCCAACAGAAGAGGAGGAATCAGCACGAGATAGAAAGGAACCAAGTTCTACTTGAATTCAGTAGCCCTGAATTCAGAAGTTCCTGAAATCCAAACTTTCCAGACTACATGAGCCCATAAATCCCTTTTTGCTTAAGCTATTATGTAGAGCTCTGATGGTGTAATGGTTATGCATTGGGCTTTAATCTGCAAGGTCAGCTCTTCGAAACCACAGTATCTCCTTGGGAGAAAAACTGGCTTTCTACTACTGTAAAACAGTTATAGTCTGGGAAACCCAAAGAGTCATTTCTAAGTTCTGCCCCATCATACAGGGTCTCTGAGTAAACACAGACTCTATAGTAGTGAGTCTGGCATTTTACGTCTGCTTTTGAAAACTTAAACCAAGAATCTTCAATAATATGATAATTTAAAAAAAAAATTTATTTTATAAAATGAAGTATTATTTTAAGTTATTATGTGCTTTATATATTAATTTAATATTTAAATTCTATTTATTTTGAGTATTCCTTTTCTAAAAAAACTGTTTTAATATTCTTTTCACTTAAAAGATGGTACATATGCCTTTGAATAGTGAATAAATTCCATCAATTCTTTATATGTTGTCTCCTTTGCTTGTATGTACAGTATTTGAGATAAAGAATTGTTTTGCAATTTTTAAGGTACCTAAGGGTATATATTCATTGTTGTCATTCAAAAAGTCACGGTTTGACTTATTAATTCATATTTTATTTGTGCATGGGAAAGCCTCAATAGAGTTAACTTGGGGGGAAAACAGTAGGCCCAAACTGTCCAGAACATAATTGTTTAGAATGAATTTATTTATATGGTGAATCACTACTTCTTGATTAAATGAGCCCTAGTTTAAACCAGTATATGCAAAGGGGCACTTTCTTGTGCAGCCTGAAGCTAATCTTGAGGAAACACCATTCAAATAACCTATAAAATAACTGATCGGCACTCTTCAAACGTGCAGAGGTCAAGCAAGACAGGGAGAAGTGGACAGATTGAGGACACTAAAGAAACACAAAGGGGCCATGGGAGTGCAGTGGTTAAGCACATGGACACTAATCAAAAATTCAAAGGTTAAAATCCCCCAGTCCCTCTATGGGAGAAAGGTGGCAATTGGCTTTCATAAAAACTCTACCGCCTGTGAAACCCTGTTGTCCCCGGAGTCAGAACTGACTTGACAGCAGTGCACTATGGGATCTTGGGTTAGATCTGGTCCACGGATTTCGGAGGCCTTCTAAAACTTTATGGGTACAGAGGGCTTCATCTTACTTAAGAAAAGCATTGGAAACGGAATTTTTATAGTCATCTAGTGTTGCTAGAACAGAAATCCCACTACTGGTTGGTTTCAAGAACATAAATTTACTCTCTCACAATTCAGGAGACGAGAAAATCCAGATTCAGGGCTCAGGCTCTAGGCTCAGGCTGTTTCTCTCTGTCTCTCTTTGGGCCTGGGACTGCGTGGGGGCAGGTTTGGGGAACTCTTTGCCTCTTTCAGTCTGTTCTTTGGAGATATGCTGATCCTTCTGTGGCCTGGCATCTACCCTCCCCCATCTCCACTAGCTTGCTTCATTACTTGCTCAATATGTTCTTTTTATATTTCAAAAGAAGATTGATTTAAGAAACACACACACCCACACACTACACTAATATAGTAAAGAAAATGTGTTCCCAAATGGAATAGCCACAGGTCCAGGAGTTGGGTTGGATTTTTATAGATAATTACTATGTAATATATAATCATATATAATTAATCATTTTATTCTCTCTGGTCCTACTGCAATCCATTGTTCATAAGTAACCAAAATAGCCCCTCTTAAATGTAAGCCCACCTGTATCACTCCATGAACTAAAACTTCCTAAGAGACAATCACAACTTCTTACTAGAGGCTACGAAAAGGTCCCAACTGATTTGCTCCCCAGCTAATTCTCTGTCTCTGGGACTTCCCAGTCGTCCCATAGCTCATTACCTCACAGCCACATCTGTTCACCTGCCGCCCTACCAACATGCCCAGTTTACTTTCCTATAGGGTCTTGAACTGTATTCCTTTGTCTTGAACACACACTGATCTAGCACAGGCTTTGTGCTTCTAAAAATCCTATGGATGTCGATTCACAGCGTATTTCTTAGATCACCACAAAAGAAGTAAGCCCTATATACGGTCTTATTTTCTTCGTAGTCCTTTTAACTGCCGGAGATTACTGCTTTGTGGGATTTTCTGACTGTGCCCACAAAAATGTAAGGCCCAGAAAGGCAAGAACTTCATCCGTCTGGTTCACTGAAGTATCTCCAAGAACTAGAAGGAATGAATCCACATCGCCACCAATCTTGCGGTCTCCTTCTTTACATACCACTAAGAACTGTGTTAAGGATTTTACTTATCCATCAAGCTCTGTCTCTGGCCTTGGATATTTAGCACTCCTCCCAGGTGAGAAGCCACTTGGCATGGTTTGATCATTAGAAATGTCATCTCTCAATAGAAGAAGAAAGAGCCTGAAACATAGTTTGAATGTAGAAAAAGTCAGGCTTTGGAGCCATCTAGAGTTGGGTTCAAATCCGATACCATCATTTACTATCAACAATTATTCTATATAAAAAATGGGAATGAAACTCCCCCCAGAGTACAGCATTATGGATTATAGATGTGAATATAATATTAAAAGCCATGTCTGACATACTACCGGTCCTCAATAACACTCTGTCAAGGAGTTGACCATGTGAGACAGTATAACTGTTCTCCAGAGTTTGGGGGGCTGTCAATCTTTACAGAAGGAACTGTATCATTTTTCTCGCCATGGGAGCAGCTGATGGTTTTGAACCACTAACCTCGAATTTAGCAGCTCAATTCATTGCCCACAATTCTCCCAGGGCTGCTCCAGTTGTCAATAGGTGTCATTACTTAAATGAGGTACAATATCGATAAAAACTAGACTATCAGGCATTAACAATGTATATAATATTAGTATGTGTCTAGTCAGACTCTGACTTTGTCTACAATTAAGTGTATCCAACAGCCATTGTCAGGATGTCATCTACACAAGGAAAAACAACATAGAGGACTTATCATGACACAACATTACGATAAAGGTTTTCAAATATTGCTAAGTCATTTGCAGCCAACTTTAGACCCCTTTTTCAGGGTCAGGGATCGACTTCAAGGCTCTGCTATCTCTACCTTCACTCCCTTACATTTATTATCCAAAATGCATATCTTCTAGTGGGAAAAAAAATCAACAGATATAAATCCACTTGGAGATGAATTACATTCACATAAAATCACTTACAAGTCGATAAATAATGGGGCTGAATACAATAATACAAAAAGATAATCAAGTAATTCCTAGCTTTAATTTTCAACATCCCAAGAATAATAAAATCACATGATCCATGAATGTAAATGATTTACAGCAAATGAAAAGACATCAAAAGTCACATCTCTCCTTCCTTGTTACCTTCTCTGCCAAAAAAATGTGGTGTGATACAATTCACTTTTTCAATCAAAACATTCATATTCCTCTTAGTCTTGCAATATTTGTCCAAGATTATACTACGAAGAATCACTTTCATGAAACAAAGATGCTTATTTTTCCATTAAATTCAGATTCATGCAAAATCCAAATAAAAAACCCTAAAGATACAGGTTTTGCCTTCAATTGAGAAGTTTATGTTCTAGTAAAAATAACAATACAACCACAAAGACATTGCCAGTGAAAAGAATAAACGCCGAAGCTGGACTCGAAGCAGCCCGATGAGCAGATGGATTGATAATTTTTGGACAATGCCACTAGAGATGGCTTCGCAGAGAGAGCTTACTTGAGTCAGTCTCATTGAAGAGTGGATGAATTTGAGCGCCAGATCAAGGGGCGTATCTGCAACATGGCTGGTTCCTGGTGGGTTTGCCGACCCTCAGATTAGCAGCTGAGATGAAATTTCGTGTAAAACCCAGCGCCCTAATCTCTTCCTTGAGTGGATAAGACGTGAGCTTGGGGGAACAGGTATTCAAGAGGCAGGGAGAGATAGTAAAAAGAGTACCAGCTAGGAAGCAGAAAATAGTGGTGACCTCCAGGCCGACCTTTACCAGTAGTGACCAAACATTTATGCTTTCTGCATCTCAATTCTTTCACATTTAAAACAGGCATAGCAACTGGCATACAAAATAGAAGTAACAAAGAATGTTAAGTTGTGTTAGTGATTATTATTACTGTAAGGAATGTTGCCATTTGCACTTATTAAAACCGAAATATAATAATAAATTAAATTCTTATAGTTCTCTGTCTCCAAAGATTACATTTGATCCTCAGAAGGTGGTCGTCGTGTGTCACTCAGAATTAAGTCCATTATCTCAGGTCATAAAATCAGCAAACGTCTAGAGCAGTAACTTTTGATGCAGGCTCTTTCTAGAAAATCTTTCTGTCTTTTGAACAGAAATATTTGCAGTAAATTTCTCATAATCATTGCCCTTTGAACAACAAAGTAATGATCTGAGAAAGCTAGGAAATGTTCCCAACATGCTACTGTGTTGGAATGGATTCTTCAGGGGTTCTTCTTAGATTTTGAAATCATTATACAAGGTCTTGTACTGCATTTGCTATCACTCAGAGATGCAATGTAATTTTCCAAAGTTCACTACCGGAATTCAAGAGTACATAAATAGGTCACAATAGAAACAAAGGTGAAAAAATAAACTAATACGTTTACCATAAAAAAAGCAGTTAAAAATTCCACTCAATGATCGTATTTACACATTTTCTTGTTGCTTGAAGCAAGACAATCAGCTACATCTTGTGTCCTTGAAAAGTTAACAAAAACTATTGTAGGAACTTGAGTAAACAAATATAGGGCATCTAACCTCTCTTAAATCATTTTAATTCTGTTAAATTCTTTACAAAGAAACACATTTCTGGAATAGATCGTTATTATCTTTATCTACCTATGAATCAATTAACTTCACACATGTAAAATGGACCAAATCCAAAAACACTTGTCTGTAAAGGCACTCAACATCTTAAATTTCCACAGAATTTAGAAAATGAATACACTGAAACCACTAAAACAAACAGCCATGATGAATATCACTAATCCAAACTCCTTTAAAGTGAGTCAGTGCCCTTTTCCTTAAACATATGCCTAAAAAATACAAGTTCATGTCATACCTTCAGGTGTTGTAATTAGGACGTTTCTTATAGATGCTAATGAGTAACTGTGGGATTAGTCAGGTCTGATTCATGTGCAATAATAAGGAACTTCCTTGGCACAATGGAAAAAATACTCATCCCTGATATGTTTACAACACTTTGCATATATTAGCTATTCTGATCTGCACAACCTCCTGCAAAGGGCATGATAGGTATTGTTCCCAGCACATTACAAATATGGAAACCGATCATCAATGACTATGATACATTGTCAGGTTTTAGATCATCTTAAAGGCCATTCTATTTACATCACATGAAGAAGGCTTGAGTGCCCCCTCCAATTTCTATTTGATGTTCACATTTAAGAAAGGAAGACATTCACTCTCCCAAGGGAGGTTATTTCTAGCCTGGCCAAATTTTAATTTGAGAAATGACGTCCTTACAGTGAACCCCAAAGCCATTCACCAAGTCTCACACCACTGACTCTATTTTACCTTTGAGGCTACGCAGGACCAATCTAACTTTACTTGGAAAATCAGAATCTTGCTTTGGCTCTCATACTTTGGACAGACTATTAGGAAGTACCAGTCCATAATGGACATCATGCTTAATAGAAGGTCACCGAAAAAGAGGAAGCCGCAGTGGCTTCAATGGGGTCAAACCTAACAACAGTTGTCAGTATGGTACAAGAGAGGGCAGTACATCCTCCTGTTGTGCACAGGGACACTGTGAGTCAGAAACAGCTCAATGGTACCCAACAACAATAGAGGGGAAAGCTATCTCCCAAATATGATCTCCTGGTTTGAAGTAAAATACGGTATTGTTTACAAAAAAACCCCAAACAACCCCTAGAGCCTCAAGTTTAGTTTATAAATGAATGCTATAATTGTTTGCCTGTCAATAGTGGTTGTGGCAGTGTGTTTTCAAGTCCGTGCTGACTCAAAGAGACTCTTTGGTCAGAGTAGAATTGTTCCATGGGACTTGATAGGCTGTAATTTTAAAACATAATTTATTTTCCTCATTGTTTTAATTTTTCAATTTGGATTACCTATATACTCAAGGATAAGCCGAGGCACCTAATTTTGCCATAAAAAACTGGGGGGCTTTTTCAGCATAAAAAAATGTCCTGAGAAAACTCGGCTTGTACTCGAGTATACACAGTAAGTGGATGTTTTCCTTTGCAGACTGACTATCAACTTGGAATTCAACAGTTCTAACTACTCATGATCCCTCACCACCAGATTCTAGCCCACTTTTTATTAGATTATTTGATGTTTTCCTTCTTGAGATATTACAGTTTTCTTTAGATTTTGGAGAATAGTCTTCTGTCTTTTGCCATTGCTGAAGATTTTTTTCCCAATCTCTTAGTTCTTTTTACTCTTTTAGTAAAGTCTACTGAATTCCAGCAGATCCCAAGCGTCTGTTTTGTCTTCTACTGTCGTCTACTGTGCGCGCTGCCTTCATGTGTTGCACGGGGTTCATGCCCTGCAATCGGGCACTTAGGTTTGACCCTGTCTTCTCACCCATCATCTTTATAGCTCTGGGGTTTACATTTTGGTCTCTGATCCACTGAGTTCATTTTTGTACATGGATTGAAGTACTGGTCTGTTTCATTCTTTTGTGGATGAAGATCTATTTTTGCCATCTTGATTTCTTAAAGATACTATCTCTTTTTCATTTAATGATTTTGGCCTTCATCAAAAAATCAGTTCTCTGTAAATCGATGGATTTGTCTGAGTTTTCTATCCTGTTCCATTGGTCTATGTATCATTGTACCAATACCAAGTTTTTCCATTTCTTTAAAGAATGAAATTAGGATCTGGTTGGAATTTCATGTAATTTATATTATATTGCTTTGGGTAATACTGACTTTTTCACAATGTTAATCTTCATACTCATGAGTAGGAGATATTCTTCCATTAGATAGGTCTCTTTTGGTTTCTTGTAATAATGTCCTGTAGTTTTCTTTATATAAAACTTTTGCTTTTCTAGTTAGGTATATTTCTTGGAGGTTTGTCTATTGTGTGGTTATTGTAAAGGTTATTGCTTTCTTGATTTCTTTTTCAGAGCTCTCTTCCTCAGTATACAGGAATCTGATTGATTTATGCGTGTTAATCTTGTATCCTGCCATGCTGTCAAGAATCGTTCAGTTCTTTCCAACACTTTTTTGTTGAGTCTTTGGGGTTCTCTCTGTATAAAAGCATATCATCTGCAAAGAGTGAGAGCTTCACTTCTTCTTCTGGGCATAATCTACCAAGTATTTCCTGTCTCAAAGACACTGGGTAACTTCTGACTGCTGCTTTTTGATGAGCCGTCGAATGCTTGACTATTGTGCCTCCTTTGTGGTGGTCTCATCGTCTTTACTCATAATAGAGAGCCTTAAATAGCATTGTGTAAGACTAGATATACTATGTTGTACTTGTCCTTTTTAAAAAATAAAAACCCCAACAAAACCAGTATGTTTCCGAAACCACCACACACTTTGTGTGCTCCCTAATTTGATGTCACCCTCAGACAGTTTATTTGTAGAGGCACTTCAGGAGATCCTGACAGGCTAAGCATCCCTTTTGTCTCAAGTTTCGTGGCCCAGGGAGTTTGGGACAATAAGGCGGAGTTCAGTGGAAGCTGCTGGCACACGCATGTTGATTACAACTCAGAGACCCCGGGGACAGGAAAGCTGGGTCATAGGATATTTGTGACTATAATCCTCACAAACCAGATCAACAGCCTTCCTCCAACAGAGTCGCTGAGTGGATTTGAACCCCCAAAGCCAGGTGTATATTTTTCACATGAACACCAGCAGCCCTATGGTTATAACTTTAGTTTATTCTTCTACCAGGAGCTGCAACCGTCGGTGCTGGAGGGTGCAGACTGAGGCAGAAAGTAGCACGGCCTGGGGTAGCCCTCCTTAAACCAAACTCACTGCCATCGAGTCAACACTGACTCATGAAACCTGTGGTTTTCCAAGACTGTAACTGTTGACAGGAGGTCAAAGTCCAGTCTTTCTCTGGAGGAGATGCCAGTAGTTTTGAACATGGGGATTGCAGCCCGATGCATAACCACTACACCACCAGTGCTCTGGGATAGGCCACAGGCAGGTGGAAATCTCTACTTTGTGAAATTAGATGTGCTGACCTCTCTGAGGCTGTTCCTTTATTACAAATAAGAGGGCTTCACACCATTCATGGAAAATTCCACTATCTTTTAATTCCATTTTCCGGCAAACGTTTTCGAAACTCCTCCTATCATGCATCTACACCTAGAAACATGTGAGATTCACTGAAGATGATTCTGGGTCATCAACCAGGCACCTAACTCCGGCTGGTGGACAGAACTAACAGAATCCGAGTATAGGTCAGGATTCTCCTTTATAGAAAACCACTTCCTGGAGAGGAAATGTTTTGAGAATGACAAGGGCAATGAATGTATAAATGCACTTTACACAATAGATGTGTGTATGGATTGTGATGAGTTGAATGAGCCCCTAATAAAATGATTAAAAAGAAAAAGAAAACCACTTCCTTTATCAGATATATTAAGGAGAACATGCCTTAGTCTTAAAAATGTCTCAGCAGAGTGCAAGATTATTAACTCACTTTTCCAAAGTGGCAATAATTATACAAAGTATTTCACTACAAGGGCTAAGCTTGTTCATAGGCATTGACCATGTTTAGAAATTAAATTTTTTTCATCATCATCTATATTGTATTTTTTCTATAGGTGAACCCCCAACACCAACAAGGAGATGGGACGGGTCCATTTCCTCTTTGTAACCCCAAATACACTTCTCTCAGTTTAGTGCTCTGATATTGTCCGGTCCAGTCAAGTACACCAGAGAGTCCTCTAAGGCAAGAGCACCGTCTAACCCACCCTTTCTTTGCCTCTTCCCATCAAGCACAGAGACACACCGCACTGCCTGACTACTTGAGGGTGGGAGGGAGGGGAAAGAGCATGAAGCTAATGCAGCCAGAGCGTCCACTAAATACCAACAAATGTTTTACAGGAACCATACGACTGAGCACGAGTAAGCACGGATATGAGCCTAAAACATTAATCTCGTTGTCTTTGGAAACCACGGTTGTGAGTGGCTCAATCACTTTACTCTGCATGTGTGTGGCTTTCAAAGACTAGAGTGCCAGGCAATGGCATGTCTGGGAGCAGAACACAGGTCTTCTGTTTCCTCAGAATGTACTATTTTGTCTCTGGAAGCAGATAATACTGCAATTATTGTACATTAAAAAAGCAACAACGGCGGAGCCATTTAATCTTTCTTCCTATTGGAAACAAAGGTAGCAACTTCTGAAGACCAGAGTCTCCTCGGGTACTACATTAAAAAGCTTTTTCAGGTATTTTCAACTGTAAAAATATTTTCAGTCATGTACTCTGTTGGTCATCGTCAATTTGGAAGGCAGTGATGAGATTCTTGGTGTCAACATTAAAGGTGAATAGCAAGGTCAACAGCAATAGGATTTGTTTTTTTGCCTTTTTTTGAGTAAAGTCCTTGAGGAGTACACATACTTTGAACTTGAATACTAACCTAAAGGGTGGTCAGAAGCCATCCAGAGGTGCTGTGCAAGAAAGGCCTGGTGATGTTCTCCCATAAAGACTACAGCCAAGGGAATCCCCGGGACGAGAGCTAGTCTGTAGCACTTATCAACCATTACATTTATTTTAAACATTTAAAAGAAAATAAAATAGGAGCGAACAAGTGAGTGAATGAGTGACTATATTAAGCTGATAATTAATGCTGTAGCCAGAAGAAAAGAGGCCCCTAGGGATGCTGTCACATACGCTGCACAGCTGGCTTGTGACACCAGGTGACTCATGAGGGGCAGTCATGATGTACTCTTCCCGGAAATCTACATCACAAAGAATACATTTTATGAAATGAAAATGCAGTTTTGAATGAAGAATACTTTGGCAACAGATACAACAGGAAACACCTCTCATGTTTAAATGAGGCTAGGCCATGATGGTCCTATTATGTTAAATAAACAGCAGGTCTGCTACATCCTGGGATGTCCAAGATTGGGCCTGGTGATAGTCTCCTATGTAGATAGCAAAGAAATAGCTTACCATGCATGGGGATAGGGAGAAAGAATAATGCTAAGAATGCTACCTGTTGTCAGAGCCCAAGCTAGAATGGAAGAGCAATGTGGAGGTTAGAAGGATGTACTTGTACTGCTTACTATGCATCCCAATGTCTGCCACAGTGGGAATCACACTAGAGGTGTGTAGTAAATACATTGGCTATATAAGTCTTAACCCACTGCCATGAAGCCGATTCCTATTCATAAGGAACCGGAAGACTATAAGACTGTAACACTTTATGGGAGCAGAGTCTCATCTTTCTCCTGAGAAGTGGCTGATATATATGTAGATAGTAAATACGTACATCCTACCTTCAGACGAGACTAAAACATTTGATGAAAATTGTCTTAAATAATATAATAACAATGATACCTGTAAGTGGTCTTATCTAGTTAATTAAGGGTCAATGTGATGACCCATTTTTATAGAAGTGAATACACCCAACAGCAATATATTGAAGGTCTTACATGCTCTCTCACGCATACCCATACACATGTTATTGATATGGTTTCCTGGATT
>NW_022103896.1:32749951-32753329 GCF_000313985.2 Echinops telfairi
GCTCTGTTTTTGTTTTTAAATCATGGATGTCTGCTAGAGGCTGTACAAGATACAAATTAAAACTGTAGGTGAAACCATATTTAGGGGAAGAAAACCAAATGGGTCATCAAAAGAAATTCATTACTGGACCTTTTATTTCAAACTACAATCATGTTATTAAATAATTTCTAAAATAATTATTTTATCAATGGGAATGAAACCAGACAATGGTGCTAGACATATCCAAATTCAATTATTTGCTCATTTTAAAGCTTCCATTTTATGACATTATCTGATTGGTTTTTGTTTTGTTTTTTCAGTAAACACTGTTTATTTTGTGGAATATACTACAAGAAGCTCAGAAAATCCTCAATGAAAAGCTGTTCAAGTAAGCGCCACACTATGGCTTGATCACGTGACTCAGGAGTAGACTCAGGAGTCAGTGGCAAGCAGCACTTGGGAAGGCTCTCTGCCTTCTTTTCCCAACTCTGCCTCCACCCTCTGGGACCTCGGGTGACTCAGCTCTCTCTGAGTGCTTGCGTGACTCGGTGTTGCTCTTAAAAACTTCTCCGTTGAATTCCAGATCATAGATCACTTCCTCTGGAAAGCACAGAATACAAGATGACCCTTTTCAGTTCCTTCTATCCACAGTCAAAATTATGAAAATGAAAATGATGAACTCCCTAGGTGCATAGATACAAGTGGAAATGTCTTTAAAGTTTGCAGAAGCATCTAATGGGTGAAAAATTAATGATGAAATTCCTGATGGAAAAAGGACTTTTCCAAGTTTTTATAATACAAGGTCAAACAACACAGCCTTTTACAGAAGAATAATCCTCATTGGAATTAAATTAGCTTCAATCTACCAGGGAAACACTTAATGTATTTTTTCTGGTGTCAGGGTCAGTAGATCAAATCTCTACAAGGCACATTATCAAAATTTTCTCTAAAAAATAATCATCAAGAATCCAGGGTCATGAGGAAAGGGGGAGCGGGGAGGGAGGGGGAAAATGAGGACCTAATGCTGGAGGCTTAAGTGGAGAGGAAATGTTTAGAATGATGAGGGCAATGAATGTACAAATGTGCTTTACACAATTGATATATGTATGGATTGTGATAAGAGTTGTATTAGCCCATAATAAAACGATTTTAAAAAAAAAGAATCCAGGGTATCTGAAGCTGTGGGCTGAGTCTCAGAAAGCCACATTTCTATGACACATCCCACAGGACTGACGTAGTTGGACCAGAACGTATTTCCAAGAGGATTATCCATCATGTGCTCCACTCTCTTGAGTAGACTGCCGGATGGTTAACATTAAGGATTAGGCACACATTTTTGGCTTTGACACTTGTTTAAAAAAATGAAAAGAAAATTTCAAAGAGAATGCATTTGAACCTAAGGATAATTTCCAAGGTAACTATTTTAGCAAAGGGGATAAAACCAGAATCCCAGGAGGCACAGTGATTAAAAGAGTTTTCTTGCTAACTGAAAGGTTTGAAAGTAATTCACACTTACCCGCTGCTGGGCATTCTGACTCATAATCAACCCTGTGGACAGCGTAAGAAACACTGTCTAGTTCTGCGCCATCCTGACAGCCGGTAGGTGTGAGGCCATCGCTATAGCCACAATGTCAATCCACCTCCTTGATGATTTTACTCTTTTTCAGTGGCCCTCTACCAAAGATGAGGTACTTTTCCTAGAACTCGTCCTTCCTGAGTGGAAGTCTCTACAACCTCACTTCCAAAGAGCATTTGGCTGTACTGCTTCCAGGACAGATTTATTTGTTCTTCGAATACTCCATGGTGTGTTCAATGCTGAAATTCAAGTGCATTAATTCTTCTTCGGACCATGCAACTTTCAGGCTCGGAGTCCCTACTCTACAGGAATTTACTCATTGGTTTTGGAATTCGTTTTTAATAAAGGACAATCGTTCAATGAAGCTTTTAGACTTGCTCTTAAAATTCCTAAAATTGCGTTTATTGATCTTCAGGCCATGATTTCTGGGTTGATTTTACTATGAAACTTGTAGAAATGTAAATTAGTGTTCATTACATAGACAATATAATGCCAGTCTCAAGGAAATGTACACAAATATTGAGTTACTGCTTTTGTTTGTTTGTTTTTTAAACCTAGGTCTTGCCCCTGGCAGAACATAAATATTCTGACTAGTGCAATGTTTCAAAAATATGAAACAATAGCCAACTCTTTGTTAGCTATGGATCTAGGGCCCCAGTCACGTGAAAGCAAACCTATCCAAAGTCTTCCTGTAACATTTTGGGGAGCACTGCCTCTCACACCATCCAAGTAATCTTCACTGCGTGGAGTGGGTTCTGAGTCATAGCGACTTTCCTCAGGGTTTTGAGACAGTTGATCTTTCCAGGAGCAGAGAGCCTCCTTTCTCCTGACGAGCAGCTGGTGGCTTTGAACCTCAGCTTTGCACCTCCATGACTCCTTCTCTCATGCCATACCCAATCTGTTTGTGTCTTCATCTCAACCAGAGAGAGCAAGGAAAGCTATCAGAAGACATGCACTCAAGTCTTATTGAGTAGCTGTTTACAGGCCAGAAGAACATAGAGAACAATATCACACGTTCCTTCTCCTAGATCATGCAATGTCAAAACAACGTAAAAAAAGGTTGAAGTGGACACAAACTACTGAGAGGGCAGCAAAGAGGCAAGAACCAAGTCACTTAGGGAACGTGAGGAAACCTGGAGATGGAAAATAAATTGGATCATAAAAGATTAGCGTTGGCTTGAGACCAGAGAAGGGATGATGTCTCTGTTGAACACTGATGACTCCAGCCACGCAGAATGGGAAAGGATCCACTCCATCCACAAATTCTCGTAGTTCAGAGGAAAAGTCTTTGTGGAGACTGACAGGTGGGTTGGGGGCAGTCTGATAATAATAACAGGTATTCATTCCACGGATTCTTAGATGCACTTATTTGTTTATTTTTAACATCCCAGAACCTCTGAAGTTAGGGTGCAATTGGCCTGATGGCAGCCATGGCTCATTGCCATTGTTGGAACAACAGGTCAGTGGTTCCAAGCCAGCAGTCGCCACTTTGTGAGAGAAAGATGTAGCAGACTGCTTCCATAAGGTGACTCTTGGAGCCCTTATGGCATCTGTCTTTATAGAATGTCATACTCTGTGGGACGGGCTTTTTATGAGTCTGAGAATCGACTCAATTGCACACAACAAAAACCTTAGTTACTGAGCTAAAAAATCAGGAGAATAAATCATGTTTTACTTACTTTTGAATCCTCTTGCAACAAAAATTCAAGAGCCTTGGGGAAAGTAAAAGCTAAAAGAATCTATGTTGAATTAATTACAGATGCATTTTCAACACCTAAAATTATTGCTAGTCTCCATAGGTATGAATGGCTCTTTTTTTTTTT
>NW_022103896.1:32755248-32756548 GCF_000313985.2 Echinops telfairi
GATATGATCTTTTATTCTTTGATGCCTGGTACCTGATCCCTTTGACACCTTGTGATCACACAGGCTGGTGTGTTTCTCCCATGTGGGCTTTGTTGCTTCTCAGCTAGATGGCCACTTGTTTACCTGAAAGCCTTTAAGACCCCAGATGCTGTATCTTTTGATAGCTAGGCAGCATCAGTTTTCTTTACCATATTTGCTTATGCACCTACTTGTCTTCAGCAGTCTTTTCGGGAAGGTGAGCACATAATGAGATGATTTTTGTTCTTTCATGCCTGATACCCGATCCCTTTGACACCTCATGGTCACGCAGGCTGGTGTGCTTCTTCCATGTGGGCTTTGTTTCTTCTGAGCTAGATGGCCACTTGTTTGCCTTCAAGCCTTTAAGACCCCAGACACTATATCTTTGGATAGCCGGGCACCATCAGCTTTCTTCACTACATTTGCTTATGCACCAATTTGTCTTCAGCGATTGTTTCAGGAAGGTGAGCATCATGGAATGCCAGTTTAATAGAATAGTTTTCTTGCATTCAGGGAGTACTTGAGTGGAGGCCCAATGTCCATCTGCTCTCTTAACTTAATACTAAACTTATAAATATGTGCACATAGAACTAGTTCCCCATCATCATATATAAATATATTTACATATGTACATGCCTCTATTTAGACCTCTATACATGCCCTTTGCCTTCTAGTTCTTTCCTCTATTTCCTTTTACTTTCCTCTTGTCCCACTATCATGCTCAGCCTTCATATGGGTTTCAGTAATTCAGTAATTCTTCTAGGTTACATTGCCATTGATAAATCCCTTCTGGGCCTCTTACACCCTCCTTGCCACTGAATTTGGATCACTTTTTGTTCCCTTGACCTTGGGTTGGCTAACACCAATTCCTTTCCCTCACGTCCTCCTTTCCCATGTCCCCCCAGAACCATCGGTTCCATTGTTTTCTCCTCCAGATTGTTTATCCAAGCTATCTTATCTAGATAGACCTGCACAGATAATAATATGCACACAAAAAAACAAGACAGAGCAAGACAAAGCGACAAAAGAAAACAAAGCAATGACAACAACAAAAAAACTAATGACAAAAAAAGAAAAGCCTGTAGATAGTTCAAGGTCTGTTTGTTGACCTTTAGGAGTGTTTTCTGGTCAAGTCTGATGGGGTGCCACATCTAATATTTTTTAAAAGGAAAAAAAATCCAATTATTTTGAGTTATAAAATACATTTTATTTGTAACACTTTGGAACTGAACTGAATCTGCACAAAATTCCTCAAGATGTCAATGCTATAATAATACATTCT
>NW_022103896.1:32757430-32758650 GCF_000313985.2 Echinops telfairi
GGCAACGTGTTAACTCAGAGTTGCTTCTTCTTGTTCGGTTTGTTTGATTTTTTTTTCCCTCACGACTCCTATGACTTAGTGGTTTACTCCCATCCATAAAATAGCTAAATTACATGGACATGATAGCTTTTACACTTCCCAAGTTCCTTTGGTTTGCCTCAATAAACATCACCTGAAAACACAACACAGAGACCAGCATGTATAAATCAACTATATTCCTTTTATGTTTTCCTTCTTTTCAAACCTACGTCTTCACGAGTTGGCTCCCACTCCCCTCCCCACATCTATTCGGCCTGCATGCTCTCCGGGCGTCTACGCAGAGGCCATCAGGACTGCAGGATTGTGTGCATGATGAGGAGTTACCTCTGGTGCCCGTAACTCTTGCACTCCTACCAGGGGCTTTCCCGCCCCCTCATGGTTTGCCAACCGACCTTGGGCATAGCCTTCCCTTTCACCCAAGTAAGCATGTGTCCACCCTCTAGTTAGTCATTTACCTTCCCTCCCCTTGCCACCCTGATAACCATCAAATACTGTTTCCTTTAGTGTGAAAACCTTTTTCTTGACTTTTTAAAAATTATTACAATAATTGTCTCATCCGATCTTTGTCCTGTTGTGCAGCAGAATGTCCTCCAGGTACCTCCATGTCACCAGGTGTTTCACAGATTCATCATTTTTCTCTCTGGCATCCCTGTGGTCCATTGTGGTACGCACTATAGTTTGTGTATCCAGTATCTGCAATGATGGGCACTGAGGTCGTTTCCATCTTTTTGCCACTGTGAATCATGCTGTGGTGAATAGGGGCATCCCATTATCCTTTTGTGTGGTGCCTCTCCTTTCTCTGGGATATATACCTACGAGAGGGATTGTTGGATCACAGGCTATTTCTAATTCCGACTTTCAAAATATAGTTTTATTGGCATCTACTTCACAACTTATACAAGGTAATCATCCGATCATCTTAGGAAGATCTAGGCAATCACCACCACGATCCGGTGCTTCTCATACCCGTGGCTGTGAACTACTTTCCACAGTGATCACCCCATTCTGCAGCCCCCACAGAAGCTTCCAGTTTCTCCAAACCCTCACCAGCATTTGCTGTTTCTGTTGTCTTGAATGTCGCTATTCACGCTGCATGAGATCATACCTTGTTGTTTTGACTGGTATCTTTCAAATGGCTAATGACAGGGGGTATTTCTTCAGATGCTTTTTGGCCACCTCAA
>NW_022103896.1:32760382-32762155 GCF_000313985.2 Echinops telfairi
ATCTCTTATGTAATGTGCGACAGAGCCTGGTCAGAGAGCTCCTGTGGTTGCTATGTTGGTCCTGCCTCATAGCCACCTTCTGTACAGCAGAACAAAGCACTGCCAAGTCTTGTATCAACCTCACCATTGTTGTTATATTTAAGCCCATTGTTGCTGCCAATGCACCATTCTATCTCTTTCAGAGTCTTCCTTCTCCAGGGACTGGTCTATCCTGATAACACATCCAAAGTGTGCGAAACAAAGTCCTCCCCACGCCCCCTCACTTACATAGAGCATTCTGATTAAACTTCTGTTCACACAGATTTGTTTGTTCCGCTGTAAGTCCATTGCAATGTCAATACTCTTCCTCAAAGCCATAATTCAAAGAACCAATTCTTCTGTCTTCCTTATTCAGTGTCCAACTTAGACACACATATGAGTAAATGGGCAGGTGTACCTTAGTCCTTAAAGTGATTTTTGGGTTCCCAATTCTGCTTCCATGATCTGTGTATCTGTCCTTGTACCAGCACTAGGCTGTTAGGACTACTCTGATAGTATAAGTAGGTCTTGAGTGAGAGGCATCCTACTTTGTTCATCTTTAGTATAGCCTACATTCTTCGAGGCCATATAAGCAATTTTAGAAGTGGGCACAGGATGTAGACAAAAGCCCTGATGGTACAGTGAGTTAAGCATTGGACTGCTAACCACAAGGCCAGAGGTTTAAACCCACCAGCCACTCTGAAGAGTTGAAAGACTATTCTGTCCTGAAGTTTCTCTGTGAGTTAGAATTGGATCTATGGTAGTGGGTTATCTCTAAGAAGCTATAAGAATTTTGTAAATGATGAGGGCAATTAATGTACAAATGTGCTTTACACAATTGATGTATGTATGAATTGTGAGAAGAGTTGTATGAGCCCCTAATAAAATGATTTTTTTTTAAAAGAAAGAAACTGTAACATTATAAAGAACCTATTCATAAACGGACAATAACTTCTGAAAAAGTACCTGGCTCATTTCACTCTTCCTGGCAGGTGTCCATTTCAAGCACGTAGGCAATTCATCACTCTCTTATGTGAGCATCCATCCGTGACACATACAATTATGGTTTATTCATCATATGAAATATTGCACACTACCCACAGCTGCGATAACTTTTAACTATTGTGATCTCTGATATGTGATTTGTAAAGCACCAATGTTTAGAGTATATTTAAAATTTTATTTAATTTAATTTATGGACACGTGGGAAATATTACATGCGTATGCTGCTTAAACATGAAGAAAAATGCAGGATACAAATGAGATTAAGTTAAGAAAGGGAATATAAAAAAACGTACGTTTGTGTCAAGAAGGACAAATTACTTTTTGTAACTTGAATACTTTCTGAAGAAAATGTAAAATGCATTTAAAAAGATTCCTCTTGGATTGGATTTACTTTAATTTTTAAATCCATAGGTTCACCGTGCATCAGAATTGACTCAACGGCAGTGAGCTGTCTTTTGTTTTTTTCATGCTACTGGCGGCCCTTCTGCCATTACTAACTGGCTTTTTGGCACTGGGCAAGTTGTTCATCCTTTTTATACCTTAGAATGTCAATCAGAAGGTTGATATACTGTATTGAAATTGGACATGGTATCAGGAGAGAGCAGTCCCTGGAAAGGACAGTGTCAATGATGAATTGACCCTGTGGCTTCCAGGTTGGGATCCGCCATATCAATTGAGAGGCTGGTACAAGACCTGGGGGCATTTTGTTCTGTTGTGCTTATTATGGTCACTCTGCATTTGGACCACCTC
>NW_022103896.1:32762531-32764347 GCF_000313985.2 Echinops telfairi
TCTAACATGATAGAGGGCAGCTTCCTTCTTCACTACGCAGTTCCAACCCCCAAAATAGCTTATAATTCAAGCCAAATATATTTCTTATTACATTTTCCAGGCAATTATGGGTTTTCTGGCTTTCCAGAGGCAAAGTCACAGTCAGATATAAATGTCAAGTCAGGCAGCAGAGTGCTAACTAAATAATCTGCCTAGGCCCTGAAGTTAAAAATTTTTTTCCTGGTTGCCCAACTATAACCTTCATATCAGAAGGAAAAATGGCTTGAATACTATGATACAATAACATAAGTTTAAAGTTTGAGTGATGCTAACAACCATCAATAATGCAATCTACATCTTACTGAAATAAAGAAAATGGAAATGAATTCGTATGGCTACAAAGAGCATCAATTAATGCATAACAAGAATGTATTCCCGCAGGGAAGGAAGGCAGGACTCCACACCGGGGACATTCTAGAGCACCTGGGCGGCTCCTCTAACAATGAGGCGTATGCCCCTGACAGCAGAGGAATGGGAACAGCCGGTAGGTGTTCTATGTTGCTAGACCTACAGCACTGTGAGTTCAATAGTGAAGTTCCAGGAAAACTGTTATTTTCAGAGTAATACTATAGTCATGCTCTTTGCTTTTAAGTTATTATCTTTAAAATAGTTACAGTCTATTTTAAACAAATCATAGTCCACTTACAGCATACTGAAAGGTATCAACTGAAATTATCATGATCTTCCTATACTATTTAAACCTTACAGTCAAGAGTTTTAGGCCAATGACAGTTAGGGCTAAGATGAAATTTGGAAAAAAAATACCACATAAAAAATCACAAAGCACTATGGTGTTGAAAGGGATACCGTGTGATGGACATGGTATAGCAACGTATCAAAATAGTTCTTCCTGACTTTACTACCTGTGCCTGTGGCAGTTGGCCTTGTTCAGGGTCCCATGTCAACAGGAACCAAGTGGTAACAAAATCCAACAGACTGCTTCTATACACACAAAAAATCTTTCACTTGCACAGAAATCAAAGATCTGTTTCTTAATGGAACTAGGAAATAATTTCTTCAGAACATTAGAGGAAGCAACACAACAGATGGAAGCTGGTAGAACCCACCTACCCTGGGCTGTTTTTGTCCTTCGTCATTCTGTGCAGGCGAGCAGGCAACCTTATAGCTGTTGAGCAAGTGGAATCTGATGCACATTCCGCTACCTGTGAGCCTGGTTCTTGATGTCGTGAAAGCTCCACCCCCTATCATCACCTGGAGCCCAGCTGTTGGGGGAGGAGCTGCCATTTGGAAAAGCATCTAAGGAAGCCAAAACCCCAAACTCCATGCAGCAAGCCCTTAGCACCCCACCCCAAAATAAGTGGGCGAGTGAATATGTACAATGGGGGAAGAAGTGTACATGCAATGCTTCTTCAGGTGTGTGTATGCAAAGTCTCTTCTTTCGGGCCTGTTGGCACAATGTTGAAGTATTCAGCTGCTGAGTGAAGTGTTCAAATGTACTCAATGACCCTGCAGAACATCTTGACAATCTGTTTCCCATAAAGATTACAGCCCAAAACAAACACACAAAAAAACTTCCAACCCTAAAACAAAAAAACTTCCAAACATCTTGAGATGTTTCTCAAGAGCACTGGAGGCATCCTTGGGTTATAGGCCTCAAGGTCAACAGTGTGAACCCACAAGCAGTACGCTGGGAAGAAGGAGGAGGCTTTCTGTCTCCTAGAGATTGATAGCTTTAGCTACCCACAGGAGCAGTTCTACTCTGTCCTACAATATCACCATGGGTCTGAATTGACTCAATGGCAGCGAGTTTTTTTTT
>NW_022103896.1:32766860-32767878 GCF_000313985.2 Echinops telfairi
AATGATTTACAGTCTGGAAAGTTACAATTAGGGCTTTTTGTTTATCTGGAAGAGGTAAGCCTGAGTTACTAAGAGTCAAATTAAAACCCTCCAAAAATTGAAGTTTTGCTCAAAGACACACTAAACTTTCAATGGCATTTCAAGATCTCAGATGTAGATAATGACAAGATATTTTAAAAAACAACAACGACAAAACAAATAAAAAAAACACCCTTGTATACATAGAGCTTGAATACAAATGACCCAGGGTCATCACCCATAACAATAGTAGAGAAAGTCAAATGTATGTTGTTTAAATTGCGTCAAAAGAGACATCAAATGATATGGTGCTACATTTTAACCTAACTACATCTGCCATAATGAGCTTTACAATCCTCTCTGTCTGATAACAAAGCAATTCACGTTCAGAGGGGATCGACCAGAGCTTAATACGTCTGGGGACCTTGAAAATGGATTTTGGGCTTCCACTGTCATCTAAGCCTACTCTAAACTGGGTGTTCAGAATCTAAACTCTGATATTGTTCCCTCCTTTGGATTTGAATTTTATGATTTACAATCCTTGGATCACACAGGCTGCTGTGCTTCTTCCATGTGGACTTAGTTTATGCTTCATTTAGATGGCTGTTTGTTTGAAGACAAGCTTTTAAGACCCCAGATACTATTCTTTCTGCTAGATGGGCACATCTGGTTTCTTCATCACTTAGTTATAGCACCCAGATGTTCAGTGATCTCTTAATTGTTTTCAATATTTTCTTCTTTCTTGTTGATTCAGGCTTTCCTCTGTTCCGTTTGGTCATTGTTGGTTTTTGTCTGTTTCCTGTATGTGTTTTGTATGATTTCCTATATATGAAATCCAGTAGAGGTAAATCTATAGTGATTGGACTTACAATCAACACTCATTGAAGGTGTAGTCAAAGATCAAGAGACATGATGCACTTGGTAAGTATGATGTACAAGACCTCATTAAAGAGCAACAATGTTACACTGAGGACTGAGGGGGGCCTGGCCCAAGCCATGG
>NW_022103896.1:32769157-32770439 GCF_000313985.2 Echinops telfairi
ATTCCTGCTCATATGCTACCTCGTGAAATGGTGGGATGTAGACTAGTTCTTTCTTTATATAGTCACTCTGCTTTTGCTTTCCATCTTCTCTTGATGCTTCCTGCATCATTCAAATTTTGTCTATGGAATCTTTCAAAATTGTAATTCAAGCTTTGCATTTTTTCTTGATAACTCAGTAGTTAAGGCTCATGGTACTTTTCATCTCTACATTGTTGGTTTGCTTTACAATGACTCAGAGTTAATGCCTCTTGTGTAATTAGTGACTAATAGGCTCCTTAATGACTGCAAGCTTTTTACCACAGGGTTATATGAGAAATATAACTTTGCTGCTCTTTAAGGCTCGTTAATAACAAGGAAAGAGAAGGATATTATCAGGACTGTTTTAGCTATTCCCATCTTATTCCCTAGAAATAAATGGCTCTTTTGGAGGACTCTAATTACACAGTGGATTTAGAAGTGAAACACCAGACCAAGAACTCTCCTTGGATCACTATTGCCCAAAGTCATATCTAAATGCTTCATATTTATTCCTATGCATTAGGATTTATATGAAATTACCATAATGCTAATGTATGTGTGGTGTGTGTATAGGGTGTAAGTGAATGAGTATATGTACACATATGTTCTACAAAACTTTTGGAATTATACATTTTAAATATACAGATATATATTTTTTCAGATCGTACTAAATATTTTAAAACCTCAATCTCAAATAATTAGGGACATATTTGCTGAAAGTTTCATCAATCCAAACTCAGCTATAAAAAATAAATAATAGTTACGTCTAATGATCACTTTGAGTATGGTGTGAATGAGGGGGACCTAATTTTTTTAACATTTAATTGGAGTTCAATTGGTGAAAAAAATCTGAAACACCATACTGATATTTCCACTTAAATTTGTTAATACTTTAGATTTTCAATGTCTAAAGATAAACTTTGATTTTATTAATTGAAATCCCCAACTGCCCAATTCTCCAAATATTGTTTTCCTAACTGCCTATATCCAAAAATCGGACTACAAAATAAATCCCAGGTCTCCTTCAAAGGAATCAAAGGAGAATAAACACTATGAGCAATATTCTATTCCAGACTGCATACCTAGACCTAGAGTAAAATTGAGTCAACAGATTTTACTGAATTGAAAGTTGCTTTCCCTCCCCAGAAGACTACACTTGAGGACAACACTGAAGCTACAGCACAGGGAGAGGGGCATATCTGATCAGAGCTCACCAGAGCAAACGAAGAGGGAAGGAGAGAGAGTGGAGCACATCCTGACCCAT
>NW_022103896.1:32772453-32773759 GCF_000313985.2 Echinops telfairi
ACACTTTTTAAACTTCTGTCTATGTTGAAAATTACCAGTGCAGTTCCAAAAAGAAGAACATTACTAGAAATCTCTGATATGATGATGAGAGAAGATGCTTCCGTGTTATTGAAGCTAAAGTAATGAATCCGTGAGTGGAAACATTATTTTTGCAGCCAAATACTATCAACTTTAGTAACACCTCACTTACCTAGCATGTTCACCTATCCAGCACCCAGTCAACAATTCAGAAATTCACAAATTCTCATGTACTTTATTCACAGGTGAACTCACTGGCAGAACTTACATAACTCAATAAAAGTTTCTATTTTCCATTATTAATCTAACGAGCACGGCTATCTGATTTCTCCCACAATCAACAAACGTACTGAGCACTACTCCGTGCATGGCACTTTGGTAGGTGTTGAGGATTCCATAGTAAGCTTTAAAAAACGCTTTCTTCCCTTCCCAGCAGGGCTTACAATATACAGTCCTCAAACATTTGAAGTGGACAATAAGAATGTGGAATGGCTAGGATATTCATAGCTTTAGTTGATTAGGATCAGCCTAAAAGGATAAATTCAGAAATCACTAGGGTTTAGAATATCTAAATTGAAAATAAAGAATCAAAAGGTAAATGAAACAAAATAAAACAAAGTGAAGAGCAACCCAGATAAAAATGTATAAAGTGATTATTTTCAGAATATCAACAGCAATGCAATTCAGTTTTGCTCCAGGCAATGTTCTAAGCACCTTCCATGCATTATTTCATTTAATCCTTCCCAGAGACAACAAGAATGGGGATCTTAAATCCTCAATTGACAAGTCAGTGGGAAGCTAAGGCACAGAAAAGCTGACTAACTCACAAGGTTACATGGCTAATAAATTAATATCCTGGTAGTGCCTGGTATATAGTGGGTTATGAATTGGGCTGCTAAGCACAGATCAGCAGTTTAGATGCCCCAGCGGCTCCTTAGGAGAAAGATGAGGCTGTCTGCTTCCACAAACATGTACAGCCATTGAACCAGTGAATTGTATGCTATGTGGATCATATGCCAATATAACTGTCTATGTATGTATATATGTACGTATAACAGAGAAAACAGAATCACCAAATACAAAATAAATTAAAATGACACACAAAAAGAAGATGAACAGCCCAGGGGCCACAAAAGAGCCATTCCGCTCTGTCCTAGAGACGCACTATGAGTGAAAATGTGGGTGAGAATGCGGCTGGCAGCGTGAGGTTTTGTTTGGTCTGGTTTTGGAACAGGGCTCACCTAACTACACGCGTGTCAGTAAAGCACATCTTAACGATCCTATTAAC
>NW_022103896.1:32774951-32775975 GCF_000313985.2 Echinops telfairi
CTCCTCCCTGGGGGATGGACAACAGAAAAGTGGGTGAAGGGAGACGTTGGACAGGGCAAGATATGACAAAATAATAATTTACAAATTATCTAGAGTTCATGAGGGAGGGGGGAATAGGGAGGGAGGGGAAAAATGAGGACCTAATGCTGGGGGCTTAAGTGGAGAGCAAATGTTTTGAGAATGATGAGGGGAATGAATGTACAAATGTGCTTTAGCCAATTGATGTATGTATCGACTGTGATAAGAGTTGTATGAGCCCCTAATAAAACGATTAATGAAAGAAAAAAACAAAGTAAGGCTAATCAGTCAGTGCTGTCTCAGGAGTCGAGCATTAGAAAGTCACTAGTGTATTTCCACACCTTCAGACAAAAGAGAAGACAGTATGGCCTGTGGGGTCACTAAGCCGGGCAAACTTCGTAACACTTGGGAGATTTTGTTTCCTGATTTGTAAAACGGGGGGTGACATCAGTGCTGTTCTCACAGAGTGGTCGTCACACATGAAAAGGAGCACGGTAGGTTTCCTGTTGGGCTGCTAACCACAAGGTCAGCAGTTCTAATCTACCAGTCCATCCTCAGAAGAAAGATGGGGGGTTCTGCCCCTTTAAGGGTTGTAGTCTCCGAAACCCAAAGGGGCAGCTCTCCTCCGTCTATCGCGTTACTCTGAGTCAGTCAAGTTGATGGCAGTGTATAATCTGGCTGCGTCCAACAGCTACATCCCACACACTGCCACCCAGTCGACTCTGATTCACAGCAAACCTATAGCACAGGGTAGAACTACCCCTGGGGGTTTCCGAAGGTAAGTTTTAATAACAATACAAAGTGCCATCTTTCTCCTGTGCAGCAGCTGGTGATTTTGAATCACTAACCTTGCGGCTAGTAGTCCAAATCATAACCACTGTGCTGCCTAGTCACCTTACAGCAATAGAATGAAAGCTATATATTTCATTTTAGATTTCTTAAAAGAAACTACTTTTAATGTTTTACTTAATCCAAAATCACCAAAAATGCTTAAAATTTTTATATA
>NW_022103896.1:32776075-32788531 GCF_000313985.2 Echinops telfairi
TGTGTTTTTTTTTTTCTTTCATTTGCAGCTGCTCTCAGTTTGGACAGGTGGCTCCTGTATTGGGTCGAGCAGTATCATAACATATGATCATATGATCACTCCTCTAGTTTCCCCATTGTGTACTTCCTTTATTGAGCCTGCTCTGGGAACGGACCCACTCAGTCAACAAATAATCCATGTGGCCCTTCCACATCCTCTGACATTTCTATCTCTGTTTTTCACAGACACAACAGTCACCCACAGTATAATGCACATATGTAGTTTGTCAGAATAAATCGGTAACAGAAAATTGCTTAAGCTTTCAAGCTGAATTAATCAAACACAGCAATGATTTATACTTCTGAGGGTTGGAACTACAGTAAATACTACATAGACAGTGTGTGGTCCATAAGCACCCCAAGATCCCAGATCCTTATAGGCCAGAGTAGATATGCCTCATTGGGCTCCCAAGGCTGTAACTCTGCAGAGGCGACGTGCCACAGACTTCTCTCTCAGAATGACTGGTGGTTTTAATCCGCTGGACTTTCCATTAGCAGGAGGGCACTTGAACCACTGCACCACCAGGGAGCCTCTACTACAAAGCAGAACTTTTAAGTAGATTTGCTCCTAATAGTTAGAGGCAGCTAACAGAGATTGACCATCCATCTTCTCCTGAGTGGAGGTCCGGGAAATGCTTGCCCACCACTGGCCCGGGGAGAGGAGAGCATCCACAAGATGGCTATTTTCTCCTGCGCTTGGGAGACTGTGTTAGGAAGACAAATTGCCGCACAGGCTGTGCGAAAGCCTACACTCTGTGCACCTGTCTTAGATCTCAAGGCCTTATGCCTTCTATAAAACAGGCAGAAGCCTTGTCTTAGAAAAGACGGGAAGTCATGCTTACACTGAGCAGGTGTTGTGAAGGGGAAAGTCTGGTTAGGTAACAGAGTCTTCATTCTTAGGGCTATAAAATCAAACTTGTCTTTCTGAGGCAACTGTGAAAAGCAAGGCATTTTGAACACAGCAATGCATGCCACATTGTTTAGCTCTGAAATTAAGTCAGATAAGGTAAAGTGCGCAATCTACATTTGAAGGAAGTGTGAGATATAAACATAATGTCCCCTCCCATCTGTGTGCAACTGTTTTCAAAATGGTATCACATTTCATCTCATCGGCTCTGTCTGTAAAACTAAGCACACTAATCCGGCCCTCGGTTTACATGATAACCCGCAGTCCCTTTTGACTTTTGTAAGAGGCCTTTGTACACCCAGAAAATGAACTCACTTTACAGTGGATTATAACTGTCTGGAAACTGTTAAAAGAGATCATAGGATACCAAGCCAGGATGCTGCTGAAAGGCCTAAATTCAACATACACACACACACACAGAGAAAAGACTACAGGGGTTCTTTGATTTTATTTTGTAATGTGAGCTAGCATCCATCTCTAAAATCATAAGTTCAAAGAGAAAAAATTTGCAGAGCATAGGGGAAAATATTTACACTGAACAGGCATAAGCCTTAAATACACTGAATAAGACACTGGCACACATTCAGAAATTTTATCTACTTTTTACCCTTATTTTTCCTTAGCAAAACTGAGCAATAGCCTGTAACAAACTCATCATCTCTGATAGAGAAAAGTGTAAAAGTCTAACCATACTCCAAAAATGGGAGATTTCTTGATCATATTAATTAACAACTTGATGAAGTAATCATTCCTTGTACCTACTTGACTCAAGTTGATTAGAAGAAGATATGAACTCTGGGGGAGCTCAGTCCTGGGCAGGGCTTTGGTGGCAAGAGTGGACAATGAAATAGCCTGGAGCAGTTTACCAAAAATTGGGGTATGTGTAATAATGAGGGTAAAGAGGAAGCACGGAATTCTGTCCACCGGGATTGGGAACCTTTCGATCTTGACCAGTCCTGCGTTTCCAGCCCATAGCACAAATACCTGGCACAGAGTGGATGCTCAGTTAATATCTGAATGAATGAATAAATGCCTACAGCGATGGCCAGACTAACTCATAAACAATAAGTAAGAGACACCAGGTGGCAGAAGAGGTGAATGAATCATACGTGGGTAGGTAATGTAGGCACTGCTGGAGAACCTAGACTTTATCTAACATGGCAGCAAATTTGAAGCCGAGGAACAAATGTCAACAGATATGGACCTCAGAAATATCACACAGTCAATAGCAAAAAAAAATAAAAAGTTGGTCCAAGACTGAGTGACCAGAGCCCAGGCTCTTTCACTCACTCCTTTCTTGGTCGACTGTGGATTTCCATCCAGCTTTGGCATAACTCAAAGGTTATAAGCCTTTGCACAAGTACCTTGACTACCCCAAGTCTTGGGTTCTTCTTCTGTAAAAGGAGATTTTTAACAATCTTCTCATAGTTAAGAGGCTCAACACTCATGTTGGGAGCAGGTATCCCAGGGTGACCCATGGACGCATCTTGTACCACAACATGCCTTCCATACATACGCATATTGACATTTGCTTTTTAATTTCTTACTCCAGTATATTTATTTCCTTGGTAACATATTATTTTATTTTTAATGCTTCAAAATCTACTCATCATATCCAAAGAGGTTTCCTTAAATGGAAAAATCTTCACTTATCATAAATTAGGTCTTCTTTGTTCCCTAGCATCTCAACAATAAATGTATCTCAACGTTCTCGTCCTATATTCTTTAGTATTAAACAGTCTTTAAGCCCGAATCTAATTTTATCTACAATTCTTCACCTCCATCTTTGAGAGAGATCTTAAGAATTCAAGACTGTGAATTAGGTAGGTGCGACTATAGCAAAAACTGCAGATTTGTTCATTCCACATCCATTCCATCCTACTTTTCCCTTTGCTGTTTCTACAACAGCAGATAGTAAATGAAGTCCTTAGCTCCCTGCCTCAGGCTCCCTGGCGACTAAACGTGGCCATCCAACACTACTTTCCAATGAGAGCAGAAGTCTCTGGGGTGTATCATAAGAAGTCTCCTGAGAAACCTAACCCCTTAACGAACTTCCTCCTGCCTGTGAAGAGTACAGTGGGGAAAATCTATATGTTGGGGATGCTGAACAGGAACGCCTAAGGAGCTTACCCAGTGTCCTGACTCATAGAAACCCTGAAGATGGTTTCTAATTGGCTGGTGGGTTTCAGTTGCTAATCCCACAGGTAGCAGGTGAGCAGCTCAACTGGGAACCCACTACATCACCAGGGCTCCTTTGAAGGAGCTTAGGTTCTTCATAACAAACTGCCCTCGGGCAATTCTAACTCAGCAACCCTACAGGAAAGGGTAGAACCGCCCTGTGGGTTCCTGAGACTGTACCCGTTTACCGGAGAAGAAAGCCTTCTTTCGTCCACAGAGCCACAGGTGGTTTTGAACTGCTCACCTTGCAGTTGACAGACCAACCCCTAACCACTGCACCACCAGGGCTCTTTAGTAACATGTTCTATATACAGTATTCTTGTACTGCCGTGTTTTGGATTTCTTTCTAAGTCAGAAAAACAAAAACCTATTGTTTCATTGATCCATCATTTGCAGCTGTGTTGTCCAATACGGTAGCCATTAGCCATATGTGGCCATTTCCATTAATTAAAATTAAATAAAATCCCATTATTCAGTTTCAACAGCAACATGGCAGTTGTTAAGTAGCCACCCTGGCTAGTGGCTACCATAATAAACAAGAAAGATTTTCTATCATCTCAGAATGTAGACTTAAATAGCACACGATTTTATTTTGCTCATAGCCAAATATATTCTAAATAGTACAGATGCAAATTTTCCTCTCAGTATATTAGAGTGCAGACATTATAGCTCCTGTCCCCCAAGAATGCCCATAGGCTCCAGATATCATTTGTTGAATCCACATAGGAATTACGTAAGAGTATAATAACATTAGGGGCCCTGGTGAGACTTTGGTTAGAGCACTCAGCAGTTAACTAACAAGTTGGCAATTCAAACTCACCAGCCTTTCTGCAGACGAAAGCTATGGCAGTCTGCTTCCATACGGATGATCAGCCTTGGACACTCTATGGGGCAGTTAGTTCTACTCTGTCCTACTGAGTGGCTAAAGCATATTGATGGTGCTGTAGAGAAAGCAAAATAATGCAACCCCCAAGTTTGGTGCTTCAAATCCACCAGTCACTCCACAAGAGAAAAAGGAGGTTGTCAGCTCCGTACAGTTTGCCAAAAGCAGAGACCTTATAGAGGACCTCTGTAAGTCAGAATCCATTCGATGGCAATGGGTTTGGATTTCGGGGGAGGGGTGTTATTGTGTGGCTTGGAGTCAGAATGAACTTCATAGCAGTGGGTTTGATTTGGGCTTATATTAACATTGAGCTATGATGTGGATTTATCACTAACTTCTCCAGCAAAGAGATTTATCACTCTTTCTGTCAGAACGTATGATTCACCTAGCTCCAAGTCAGCAAGCACTCTGCATGGAGAAAAGGGCATAGTTAAGAAAATTAAGACTCCTGCACTAATATTTCAAGGAGAAGGAAGACGTGCAGAGCCACGTGGCAATAACTGTCGCTGCCAAGAGAGAGCAACTAACTTCTTATTCACAGCATTCTCTTCAGTGATGGCGCTCGGCCATCTCCAAATAGTCCAGTCTCTATTCTCTGAAAACACCAATCCAGAATGAGTGGTGGATCTGAGGCTGGCATTGCACACAGCTTTGGGTCCGGCTGTACAAAGCATTCTGGACACTGTGCTGCAGTCTCAGATTGGGCTTCAATGAATACATGCCACTCATCAGCCCACAAAAGGTGGAGACACATCACAGAATGTAAATCAGTGGGAGAACTTGCTGGCCAGACAATTTCTCACAGTGCTTAGCTTAATCATAACAAAAGTGGGCTAAGGATGAAGATTTTAAAAAGAGCCCTCTCTAAAGAATTTCCTGATGCAGTACTTCTGATTTCAGCTTAACTTATATATGAGTTTAAAAATGAAAATAAGTTGAAAAACATCTGGTAACCTTAGACAAGGAATATCATTTTCATTGTGTGCTGAGATACACTGGAACAACTCTAAGACCACAATACAGCTTTCCTCCATCACAACTCTACTTCCTGAAGGACTGAAGCCTGCAGTTGTCAATAAAAATGCTTTATGGGACAGGCAAGACCTTTCAATCAAATCGTTAAGAAGAATGCACATAAAAACTGAACTCTGGGTGAAGGGAGACGTCGGACAGGGCAAGATATGACAAAATAACAATTTATAAACTATCAAGGGCTCATGAGGGAGGGGGGAGCAGGGAGGAAGGGGGAAAATGAGGACCTAATGCCGGGGGTTTAAGTGGAGAGAAAATGTTTTGAGAATGATGAGGGCAATGAATGTACAAATGTGCTTTACACAATTGATGTGTGTATGGATTGTGATAAGAGTTGTATGAGCCCCTAGTAAAATGATTTAAAAAAAAACTGAACTCATTGCCAGCAAATCCATTCTGACTCATAGGGACCCTGTGGGTTTCTAAGGAGATAAATCTTTTGTGGGAACAGAATGTTGTTTTTCTTCAGCGGTGCAACTGGTGGGTTCGAATTGCTGACCTTGTGGTTAGTAACCACCTATGTGATGCACTATGCTACCAGCACTCCGGAATAGACAAGGTCCAGCAAAGAGGAAACCTACAGACAATTCAGAAAATAATAGTAATAACAGGCAACTCTTCGTGTGTCAGATTCTGTTCCAAGTATCTTAGATGCATGAACATGTGAGGGTAACCCCTCCAAAAAACAGGATTATTTTTTCTCAAAGCCATGTATTTAATTTTTTTTTCAAAGGAACCTTATCACCTTCAAACTACTCTCCATTACATTTGTCAAATCTGTGATCTCATTCTTGGAAACACTTTCCAAGCTCATCTGTTTGTATGGCTAACAGCACCTCATTTTTTTCTTCGCCTCTTCTACAGCTTCAAATCACTCTCCTTTCATGTCCCTCTGAATTTATGGAAACAAAAAGAAGTCACATGGAGTGAGGTCAGATGTGTAAGGTGTGTGGGGCAAGAGAGACATGCTGTATTTTGCAAAAATCTGGAGCACTGAGATGGTGCATTGTCGTGGTGGCAAAACAGTCCTCTGTGTGTCACAATCAGGCCTTTTTTGTTGCACACTGTTACACAATCTTTTTAGAACCTCTAAATAGAAAGCTTGAGTAACAGTCTGACCTGGAGGAACGAACTCCAAATGCACTACTAATTGACATTTTCATCTGTTTGGGAAGTTGATGGACGTCCAGAACAAGGTTTGTCATCAATTGACATTTCACCTTTTTTGAAACGAGAAAACCATCCGTACACTTGAGTTTTTTCCATGGCGTTGTCCTTATAAGGTGTGTTCAACATCACAGAACTTTCTGTGCCATTTTTTCACAAGCAGGAAACAAAATTTCATAACGGCATGCTGTTCTCTTAAATCGGCCATGACTACAACCAAGGTTTGAGCAACACTGCTTTGATGAACGAATTCACTGTGACCAGAGAGAACCTTCCCAGGCAGCGACACTGGGTGCACTAACTCAGAACAAGTTGCTTGCTCCCCTAGAGCGAAAAATATGCCCTACGAAAGATCTGCCCAACAGAGCTTCTTTCCATTTTTTTGAGGGGGGACCCTTCCTGTTTTATCCTGACCAACAACCCAGTGAGGTAGTTATTACTTACTCACACCTATATAAGGGATGAAGTAACTGAGACACAATAGGGAGTCACACAGCTAGCAGCACAGTAACTGGGTAACCATGAAAGACATTATTGACTAAATTACTGACATGGAAAATATTTGTGATATTGTTTTAATAGAACAAACAAAAACAAAGGACAAAATATGACCATGCAAATTGATTTTAATTTATTAAAAGCCTACAAAATTATATATAGAATAGTTAAAGGTCTCTTTGGATGATTAAATTACAGATACGCCTGACAAATACTGACATTGCCCCTTTCATTTACATGCATGTTTAAGTGGTCAATAAGGAACGAGGACTAAATACCTGACCTGGGGGAGATTATTTTATAAAAGAACTACTCGATGAAGGTGGTCAGGGGATTCTGTCTTTTCTTTTTATTTTGTGGAGGGTAAGACAATGGGAGTCTTTTTCTGTGGATGGAGGTTCCTGAGAATAGAAAAGATTCAAACTCAGATGGAGGAGGACAGTCTCTTTTGTACGGCCTTTTCTCTCTTCTCTCATTTTCTGGAGTTGAAAATGCTGGCTACATATACAGACCTGAACTAGGTAAACTTTCCTGAGAGTGTTTGCCTCACCAAAAGTTTAAATACTGGTAGAATTGCATGGTCTAAAGGCTGCTCCAGCACACTAAATTAGCATCACAGAGGCTTAGAGATGCAAACTCAATTTAGTAGCATATTGGAAATAGCTGATTCACCCAGCCAATACTTTAGTGAATTTATCTTTGGTGATCACTACTCAAGTAGATCCAAGCTATAATTTTAGAAATAGCTCTTTAGTCTGAACACCTGAGATGGATATATTGGTACAGTAGGATAGTTGAAGAGATAGCTGATGACTGCATTTTATTTTTTTAATTTATTTATGATTGTATTTTAGAACTTACCTTATATCTAAGAGTTCTTATAAAGTGCACCTTGTTTTGAAACATTGAGTCCATATTAATAATAGCCACGGTACCTTGCATACTGTGGTATATATATACTTGCTTGTCAATTTGAGAATTAAGAGTGAAGGCGTGAAGTCTAGCCTGTCAATCAGATCGTAGCCAATGAGGCCTCTGTGTGGACATGGCCTTCTCCTGAGGATTCTGGGAAATCTGGTACTTCCTCCTTGGAGGCGGGAGACACTTCTCTCTCTGTTCACACCCTGGGAGACATAGCAGCTGACAAGACACATGGACCTACCCTGATGCAGAGACCCCTGCCAGCGCTGAGATGTTTCCAATGACACTGGATCCAAAGACTTTCTACCCACTGGCCTGTGATCTTCCTACATTCGGCATCATTGCATGTGTTTTGTGAGTCTGAAGAGGACTTGATAGATTGATATCGGACATGTGGGCTAATATCGGACTTATGGACTTGATCTGGACTGGGCTGGGATGTTTTCTCAATGGTCAATTGCTCTTATATATAAATCTCTTTCTTATACACCTATGTGTGTCCATGGATTTGTTTCTCTAGTCTACCCAGACCAACTTGCTCATTACATTTGATTTAACTAGATGCCAGTTAAATATGTTATTTAAAGGTGTCACTGTGATCCCTTGGCCTCTGGCTTCCTTAGACAAGTGTTACAAAACTCCTTTAGCCAAGGGCACTCCACTCTGCAAGTCAGGTTCCTACAGGAAGCAACTCGGGGCTGCTCATTTTTACTCAAGCTGTGGGCTGGAAAGTTGATATCCTTGTCCCAGATGAGTGTTACTGAGCTCCCTTAGCCACAGGGCACCCCACTCTGTAAGCCAGTCTCCTGCATGAAGCGACTCCGGTTTCTCATTCTGTGGGCAGCAGTCCTCCTCTCTGCCTCACAGTCTCAGGGCTACTTCTGTGCTTGGACACACGCTACCCAGGATGCTCCTCTTTCTCCTTCCTTTCTCCTCCTTTGTTCTTGTTTCTAAAACAGCTCATTTTATGCAATATGCAATGGCAAAACTGACCAGTCCCCTGTAGTAGAAGACCACAAACCCTATTTGCATGGTCCTACCCAATCATGTGGGTGGAATTACCAAGACTATGGAGAGAAGAGCCAGATCAAGTACTTTCAGTTCACTGCAGTCACTTATTGAAAATCAGGACGCTAGGCAACACTCTTCACTCCTGACTATGATGAGATTTTAAGTATCTTTAAAGTTTATTAATATTCAATTAAGGTAAATTGAAGAGCAAAAGTAAATGATGCATAAATATAAATAGTATAAAGAACAGTTTATGGAAAAATGGTGATAGTCCCCTAAGTCATTATGCCAAGTTCATACATGTTCATATTCAATTGTATTTTTTAAACGCAAGAGACTTCCTTCCCTAGTATGATGCCTTTATACTCCAGGGAGTTAAATATTCTGGGGTACTAATTTTCTGAAGAGTCAGTTTAACCCTTTCAAACTGGGTTGGAGCCCTATGTGAATGCTTATACAGATTTATTGTATTCTTTTTATGGAAAAAACAAAAGGTAAAAGAAAACAGAATTTACGTATAAAGTCTAATTTGCATATTGATTAAACAGCATTTTTTGCTATATCTAATTCCATACAATAAAATAAGTGTGTCAGTTCCTACTATTACAATTAGACTGGCAAACAGTAAGTCCAGGTTATATTAAAAAAATTCATTATTTTCAAAATGAGAAAGAACCAGAAGAAGACTAAGAGGCCTTGCCTCAGCTATACCGTAATCCAGAGGGAAGTAGAATTTAGGACTACAGGCAGCTGTAGGCTGCCCTGGGGGGATCTTCCTTAGCCCTACATACATGCCAAAGAACAAGCCCATGGCTTGTCAGGTCCCTAAGCATGCACCTGTCATCTATTCAGCTTTGGAGCCAACAGGCTCTACTGCCTGGAACTCAAGGGACTAGAATGCTTTTCCAGATTTTCTGACTGACTTACCAAATGACTTTGCACATCCCAACACACTACCCAGCACTTCAAGTGTCTTTATATGTAAACAGAAAATAAGACATCGCCTGCTACCTGACTGCCCCACTAGAATTACCAGACTGAAGGAGGCCACTTTTTAAACTCACTGAAAATTCTTCAGAAGGAGGATGCCAGGTTAGGGTAAGCTGTATGGACAGAGTGACTGAAGTCTCACCAATCCGCTCAAACCTCATGTCCTTCCAGTGTAAAAATATCATATATATCATGAATTAATAAATGAGACCATGTCAACTGAGTCAGATAGTGTTAGTTATGATAAAAGATCAGAAGAGTTTGATTACTTAATGGTGTCACATTTTTATCGGTCATAAGATTTTTTTAAATTAATAAGAGTTATTTTCTGTGGGCTAAACTAAAGCATGTTGGTTGAAAAAAAATGTTCAAATGATACAAAATGGAAGCCAAGGACCCCTGAGAAGACACGGGACAACCCCAATTTGAGAAATAAGGGATCATCCAACAGGCAGTGTGCAGGTAGTCAGGTGATTGTGTGGTCTTGGCAAACCACTAACAGATTACCTCCCAAACATGGTAGCAATTCATCTTCCATTCAGCAGAGTTCCAATGTTCCATTTCAGATCAACATTTTTCCAACCATAGCAGCATATCAATCTACTCAAAACAGATACAGAGACCTAATACCCAAATCAGCCTAAAGACGCAAGAGACAGTTAAATTTTTCACCACTGGAAAAACCCAAAACCAAGGAACCCTTCATCATTATCCTTGAACCACTTGACCCTCTGGAATTTCAAATGCATAATTTTACACCCAAGTCCAGATCACAAGAACCAGTTTTGAGCACATTGGGTATAAATCTGGAGAACAAAAATGGCCAGCTACAGATGAAGGGGCTTCAAAAGATTGTGGAGCAATTCCATTCTTCTAAAATTACATTTTCTCCATGAACTTTATGTAGCCCCTCATAGCACGCTAAGTCACAGGGTGGACTGTAGTGAGGTATAGTGCCCTCCAAAGGCTACTGGCCAGAATATGCACTTCAAACGCACCTCACAATTCACACAGAAGACAGTAGATGTCAACAGCACATACTGAGCTTATATATTTGCTATGCACTAGCACAATTACTCTATTAACATCATCTTATTAAAAAGTCACCACAACCTTGAAAGCCATTTTTAAAGTACTTAAGTCAGTATGCTTTAATGAATGTTATAATCAGAGTTCTATAAAATCAAAAATTAAAAATATAGAAGGTTATCACTTTAAACCACGTAACATTTTTTTCTTTCAATGAACTGAGGGTGAGTACTCAGACTAACAGACTCTGTAACAAGACATCCAATTAATTTTAAAACATAACAATATGGAGATACAACAATTATATCTGACTTACCTAGAGGATGTGGCTTCAGCTCCATTGCTTCCCATTTCTGCCCAGAGTCTTATTCAACCCACAGCAGTCTCCTCCCACGCTCCTGCCTGACATCGAGCCCAGGTGTAGTGTCCTAACTAACCTGTCTGCACTCTCATTCTTGCGTCTCCACTGTAACTTTTATTACAATGCAGACTACAGGGCATCCTCTCTAATAAGCCTCCCTACTATTGCCCCCAGGCTGCTTCTAACATATATTAACCCCAACCACACCACTTGAAGAGGGTATTATAGTTATCAGCTTGGCTCCACATACGCTTTTCAAGGGAAAGCAAAATATCTAGTAGGTTCTCAAATGTGATGATTAAATGAAAGCCTAAGTAAGAAAGTCCTAAGAAAAGGAAACGTCAACTAACTATTATAAAAAGTACAATGAGGCAGGTGACTCGTGAGACATCAAATGTATAATCACAGCTTACAGGGATCCAAAATCTAATGGACAAGAAAAGAAAGAAATGCACCAGCTCGTATAATAAGTAAGATGACTTAAGTTCAAAACTGCATCCGATGAGAAAGCGGGGTTCTGCCTGTGGAAGCAGTGGGAGTGGCAATGGAACTAATTATCATAATGTATTAAAAGAATATACTTAATAAGGAACTTAATTATGTAACTTATTTTTGCCAGGAGTTATTTGCCCAAAAAAGTAATATGAGAACTATATATTTTTTCCTACAGACACATATGCACGTTCCCTCGCTCATACACACATAAACATATACAGACCCACACAAGCATGTACACACACGCAACTTTGAAAATCCTTAACATGACCCAAAGGAAATAGGTTCCTGTGTATCTTGTTTTCTAAATGAAAAACAAAACAAAATCCTGGTTGTTAAAGCCAAGATTTGAATGTTTTCTTGTAGTCAGCGTCAGCTGTTCAAACTGCAGATAACATAACGATGCCGTCCCTTCTGGCCAGACAGACTCATTCGAGGAAAAGATGGCAAAGAATTATTACAAGTAATAAGACAGATGGCAATGGATATGAGACCGGAAGACCAGCCATAAAAACATGCTCTGAATATTTACAAGGAAAGGAGGTTTTAAACATAGTGCAAAGTAAATTCTAGCACTGCTGGGTCCGTTTACGCCAGGTGACACCAGACAGTCAAATCCGGGCAGTCATCTCTGAACAGACATGTCACCTGTCACTTCAGATATGTGTTTACGTTTCCAGGAGTTTCTACTCTCGTGTAAAAAATGACTCGGATGAAATTCAGGACATCATCTCTCACAGTAATTGGTTTGTTAATTCTGCAGCATAGCTTTTCGCTTCTGCTCAGCAGTTGGCCTAAGGTTACAAACTGTACTATTTATTAAGCCTTATTAAGACTGCTGTCAGCTGTAATCATATTGCTCCTCTGCACAGAACCTTCAGTGGCTCCCTGCTGCCTTCCTAATTAAGTCCAAACTCCTTATCTCGGCATTTGAAAGTGCTTTACG
>NW_022103896.1:32789707-32826702 GCF_000313985.2 Echinops telfairi
TTAATGTTGGACTTGTGGGCTTGGGCAGCACTGGGTTGGGATGTTTTCTTGATGTGCACTTAACCTTTATATAAAACTCTCTCATACATGAGTTTGTGTGGATTTGTTTCTCTGAAGTACCCAGACTAACACAGTCCCTATGTATAACAGAATGTATCAATTCCAAGTCTTTCACAATCACTGCTATGTTTAAGCCCATTGTTGCAGCCATTGAAGCGATCCATCTTGTTAAAGGTATTCCTTGTTTTCTCTGATCATCTGTTTTACATGCATGATGGCCTTCTCCAGCAACTGGCCCCTCCTGTTAACATGCCCAACGATGTAATATGAAAGTTCACCATCCTTGCTTCGAAGGAGCATTTTAGCTGTACTTACTTCAAGAAGGATTTGTTTCTTCTTCTGGCAGTCCAGGGTACTTTCAATATTCTTCCCCAACACCATAATTCAAACGCACCAAGTTTTCTGTTGTCTTTCTTATGCACCGTCCAACTTTCGTGTGCATTTGAAATGATTGAAAAACGCCATGGCTTGGGTCAGGCAAACCTTAGTGCCCAAAGCGATATCCTCGTTCTTCAACATTACAAAGAGGTCTTGTGCAGAGGGTTTGCCCACGGCAAGTTGTTATCTGATTTCTTGACTGCTGCTTCCAAGAGCATTGATTGTGGATCCAAGCAAGAAGAAATCCTTGACATCATCAACCTTTATCATCATGTTTTCTATTGGCCCAGTTGTGAACATTTTTATTTTCTCCACGTTGAGTTTCAATCCACACTGAAGGCTGCAGTGCTTGATCACTTCCAGCCAGCGAGGTTGTGTCTTCTGCATATCACAGGTGTTAGAAGGCCAACTTCCATCCTGGTGCTTTGTTCTTCGTTATATAGCTAAGCTTTTTGAACTATTTGCTCAGCATACAGGTTGAGTATGGATGGTGAAAGGGCACAAACCGGACACATACTTTTGCTGATTTTAAATCAAGCAACATTTACCTTGTGCTGTTTCATTGGTCCACACACAGGTTCTGCATGAGCACAATGAAGTGTTACGGAGTTCCCATTCTCAACGCTGACCCTAGTTTGTTATGATCTACATGGTGGATTTGAACTGTTGACTCTTTCTCCCATTGGCAGCTGAGTATTTTGCCATTGCACCACCTGTTTTCTAGGGGAGGAAATACACTTATTATATAGTAAGTTCTGTTAGTGACAGAGCCTTTCTTGTTTTGTTCTTTTTAAAAGTTAAATCCCTCTGGATACGCCAAATATGAAAGACCAATGAAGAAATATCATTTTTAAAGGTGAAATTAACAGGAATGCATGAAGTATTACTGAAAAAAAATTTAAGTTCTTGTTCAACTTTAAAAATGTTTCTTGGTCACTGTGAGGAGCCTGAATGGCACTGCAGGATAAATGGTGGACTGCTAAACTGCAAGGCTGGCGGTTCAAACTCATCAGCTGCCGTGCTGGAGAAGGATGAGGCCATTCGCATCAGTAGAGATTTATAGCCTTGGAAACCATAAATGGAGCCACTGTGATTCAGAATATACATTTAGACCTAACATCATATTACTGAGTGTTCAAAAGCAACCTGAGACAAAAGAAGTTGAAAGCAATATTACCATTAAATGACTTACTAAAAATTGGCCTCCTTGACCAGTTGGATAGGAGGAAGGACTCTGTATGTCTGTAAACAGTGACAGTCTTGGAAATTTCCGAGGAGCAGCTCTGCCCATGCTATAAGTGGGCCTAGACTCGAAGGCAGTGAGTAACTGTTGCATGTAACAGATGAATAAACTTCTGGAAAAATTACAAACCACAATCATGGTCTGAGTCAATTCTTGACTAAACTAAACGTTTCTCCAGTTATTTGTCAAAAGATATTCTAAGAGAGTAAAAAGGATTCACTGCAAAACCAAGGAAGTCCTACAAGCTGTTGAGCAAGAATCTCTTTCAGAGTAATGCACGTTATCGTGTATTTTTAACTTCCGTGATAGCTTCGACAAGCTGGATTGCACAGTGGACATAGCACTGTGCTCAAACATAAGACCAGTTGTGAGGATGGCCCAGGCCTGGGAAGTGTTTCCGTCTGCTGTCTACGGGGCTGTGATGAGGCCAAATCACCTCAATGGCATCTGACAACAGCAACTGCAGATGCTGAGTGCACATTCCTTTCACGTGGCAATAGTAATCCGTGCAATGTGTGACCCCAAGTTCACTGTCATCAAGTCAATTCTGACTCACGGAGACACCACAGGACAGAACAGAACTTACTTTATGGGCTTCTAAGTCTGCAATCATAACATTTTAAAAATTATTTATTATTCATTGGGAGTTAATACATAGAGCATATCATTCCATCGTTCAATCACATCAAGCATTATTGTACGATTGCTACCACAATCAGTTTCCAAACATTCCTTTCTTTCCTGGACTCCTTGACATTGTCTCCTTTTCACTACCCACCCCCTCCCACCCTGTACCCACCACCTGAAACCCTTATGCTACTTGCTGTCCCTCTAGGTCCATCAATCCTGGGTTCCATATACTGGAAAACACGGAACACAACTTCTAAAAGGTGATCCCTAATGACATAATGCATCTGAGATAGACCCTAATATGAACACACAAAAACAAAACAAAACATACAGAAAATGCTAAATACCAGATCAGGCCCAGCGTGCATCAGAAGGCTCCGATCTGGTTAAAAGCCCTTCTACCATTTCCTTTCCACTAGGGAGCAGGTCTCCCCCCCCTCCCTTAAGGCTGTCAGTCAAAAAGCAAGGAGTTGGTGGAGAAAACATATCTCCAGTTTGCTTATTTCAACGTCAAATCTAGTCATAGAGTAGCAGCCTGCCTCCCCTACATAGACTCTGCTAGGCCGTCTCCTTTATAAAGTCGAGTTGACAGATTAAAACATTCTCCTCACCTCACGGGAGCACATGCACTACGGCAAAGAAGCATCACATTTAAGGGGACAAAAGTTAAAGAAACACCTATCTTTTATCAAATTTAACAGTTTTTACCTAAGGGCAGAAAAAAATGTAGATTAAATTTCCAGATAGAGTAATAAATAAATAAATGGTTTGTTTACTTAACCCAAGTTTCCAAAAATGATTATCCCAAATGAAATCATAGAAAAATCTCAAGTAGTTCAAGGAACAAAAACAAATCTTTTCTAAAAGATATGGCCAGAATTTGAACCCCCAATTAGTTTGAAGAACATGAAATACCTTGTACTATCAACTTTTAGCTTCACCATTGCTTATCATAAGATATATGTTTACATATCACAGGATTGCTTTATTCTTTAATGTGAACATGTAATACATTGAACAAGAAGTTTCAACTCTAGCAATATTTCCTGATTGTCTACTTCTATGTCCTTATTTATATTATGATTCACCTGAAAAAGCCCTCCTGTTTTTTTAGCAATTAACCTTAAAGTTCATCTCTCCCACTGACATCCTTACGACAATGTATGTGTGAACAACAGCTCAAGTTTGCCATTCTCAAGAGTGAATTCAGGAGGGTTTTCTGAGTCTTTTCCAATATCCTCTTCCAGAATGAACGGAATCAACCTCCGGCCCATTACAAAGACCAGACTCATCCCTGGGGCAAGCATTTTCTTTAAGAAGTCAGATAACCTCTATTTTAGAAAACAACAGACATCCGTGAGAGGGTGGCCAATTCCCTCTCAGTTTCTACAGGAGCGGGGCATCCACGGGTTGTTCTGAATGTCTGCAGCTCACTTGGCAACAGAGCCTCCTGAGGACCACTGAGAGGGATGCACACAGATTAGTGCTTCCGTCCTGCTCCCGAACAGAATCCTGCAGCGCTACTGTGTGTCTGCCAGGCTTGGGACAAGGAACTCTTGTGAAGTCAGAAGCCCTTTGAGAGACTGTGTAGCTGTACCTGCCGATGTTTCTTCACTTTTCTGGGGCCGGAATAAAGAACACAGGGAAGGCACCATATGCTGTACCGTCCCCAGCGGTTTGACTAATATTTCAGAATCTGCATTAGTTGGTGACTTTGTACATCTCTAAATTTTCCAGGATTTTTCCAAACTTTCTTTTATGTAAACATATTGCTTCTTAAGCAATAGGAACATCTAAGCCATGCTTGGAAAAATATTTTTAAAAAGAAAACAACTAGGAACATGAAAAATAGATACACTGGATTTCTAAAAAATATTTGAGCTTGCAGATCTCAAGAGAACGCAAAAAAGTATTTCTGCTTCACAAGAGAACTTGCTGAAAATCAATAGTTAAAAAATGTTTATTGCGGCCTATAGAAAACTAAAGAAACACAGAAGTAAAATCTCATTTTAAATAGAACATGTGTTTGCATGTGTTTTGTCTCAGTATTCATTACTCACAAAGCACTTAAAAAGATAAATACCTATCTTTCCCTCCTGACTCAGGTTAAGAATTATGTGCCCTGGCGGTGGAACATCAGCATCATGTTAATGAAGACTGTTCATTAATGATTTATAACGCCACACGCTTAACACCATTTTCATAAACTCATCGTAATGCATGTCCAAAATTGCACTTTGGAAATTATCCCTGCCAGAAGAAGACGCTGAATAAAATCTAAACACACTTTCATTAAAAACATGCAACAAAATAAGATATTGATTAATAAACATGAATGTATCTATCTATACCAGTGGTTTAAAACCTTCCGAGCACTGCAACCCTTTAATACAATTCCTCATGTTGTGGTTGGTGACTCCCAATCATAAAATTATTTTCATTGCTATTTCATCACTGTTATTTTGCTACTGTTATGAATCAGGTGACCCCTGTGAAAGGGTTGTTTGACCCCCAAAGGGGTCGTGACGCACAGGTTGAGAACCGCTGATCTTTAGTCTAGAAAACCCCCAAAGCCTTTTAGTTGACATATTGAAATATTCATTCAAGTTTTTAATTATGAAAAATGTCAAATATATACAGGAATAAGGGGATAGCATAGCATAACATAACATAATATAACATAACATGATTCAACAGTTCTCAACTCATGGCCATTCTTATCTAATCTATAGCCTGTCCACCTTCTCCAGTGCAATGCTCAGACTTCATAGAATTTCCTTCTACATTGTTTTCAAAGATGAATCCCTCGAGATAGACCAGACAACGATAAGCAAAATCTTACCTCCATTTCATAACACTAAATGTCGCGTCTTGTCCAGAAAGGAAACTACTAGGGACAGAGTTGGTTGTCTCCTAAAGGGATGATTTTAGGGGTCCCAGAAGATCAAACCATACAAGAAAAAGATCTTGAGTTCTTCCACATCCCTGACCATAACTTAGAAGCATCTGCTAGGATTAGGGCAAGCTCTTACTATATCCCCTGAAAAAACTACATATAGAGAGGTTGTCCGTAAAAGAAAAACATATTAAGCAAAAGTTCAGCTATAAGGTCACCTTTGAGCTATTCAGCGGACCATAACAGAATACAGCAAAAATGGGAAGTAAGCAGCCTGAGGCAGACAGACATGTGGGATTCTGGAGTATTTGAAATGGAGGGAAACAATGGCCAGCCACACAGGAGGAAGGTTGGGTTGACCAAGATTTACCCTTGCCCAACTCCTCTTGATCCTTCCTAGTCAGTCAGGGCAGGACCAATCAGACAAAAAGTGAATGACTCATTTCAAGTGCAGCTACTGACCCTGAGCTTTTACATTTGAAACCTCTGATTGAAATTTCTAGTGACTCATTCATCATAGGTCAAATTATACTGGAGAGCCCTGTGGGTGATTCAGCTCGGGTAATCAATACATACTAGCTTGTTGAAGGTTTTAGATCTGCAATACAAATTGTGAAGAACTTTATTATGACACCATTAGCAAATTAGTCATTTATTTATAAATAATTAAACTTTCCTGAATTGATATACTCTCAAAATATTGTTTGTTTTAATGTTACCCAATGGAAATGTAACTAAACAGTATGTGCACTGGTGAGAAGCATGCATGAGTGTAACCTGTCTTAACATTAGCTTTGTGACCTTTGAAAAAATATTGAACCTCTTAAAATCTCCTATTTCCTGTCTATACAATAGGCACACTGACCTGTCTCCTAGGGCTGCTGTGAGGGATTAACTGAATCAATACATGGGAAGTGCTCCCAACAATGCTTTGCACATAGTTGTTCTTGTTAGATGCTATTAAGTAGTAGCATCTCACCCTCAGACAACAGAACAAACTACTGCCTGGTCCTGTTCCATCCTCAGAGTCATTACCATGCTGGAGTCTGTCGTTGCATCCGCTGTGCGATTTCACCTCATCAAAGTCTCCCTTGCTTTTTTATTTACTAGCTACTTTCCTAAGCATGATGCCCTTCACCAGGGGCAGGTCCATCCTGGTAACATGTCCAGAGCACACAAGATGAAGTTCAGCATCCTCATTTCTTAGGAGCTTTCTGATTATACTTCTTCCAAGACAGACATGGTCTTTCTTCCAGGCATCCACAGCATAGTCAATATTCTTTGCCAATGCCATAATTAAAAATTATGCAATTAATGCCATATGTATGCAATTAATGCCATATGCCAATGCCAAAATTAAAAATAAGCAATTATTCAGGATTGCTTATTCATTGCCCAGCTTTGGCACACATAGTAGACAACTGAAAGTATCGTGATTTGGGCCAGGTATGGGGCTCTGGTAGCATGCTGGGTTACACACTGAGCTGCTAACCACAGAGCAGCAGTTTGAAACCACCAGCCACTCTGAAGGAGAAAGACAAGGCTTTCTGCTCCTGCCGAGATGACAGCCCCCCGAGGGAAGTTCGACTGTTTAGCAGGAGCTCTGTAAGTCAGAAGTGGTAAATGGCACTGGGGAGGGTCAGGTGTACTTTAGTCCTCAAAGTAGAACCTATGTTTTTTGTTTGTTTGTTTGTTTGTTTGTTTTTTAACACTGTAAAGGTGGCTTTTGCATCAAATTTGTCCAATACATCATTAAATTTCTCAACTGCTCCTTCCATGAACATTGAGTGTGGGGCCAAATAAAATGAAATCCTGAAAATATCAATCCTTCCACCATTTTTCATGATGTTGCTTATTAGTTCAGTTGTTAAGATTTTTCATTTCCTTTATGTTAAGGTTCAATTCCCACTCAAAATGAATGCTTGACCTTCATCAATAAATATGTTGTGCCATATTCAATTTTAGCAGGCAGGATGGCTGGTATCATACAGTAAATGTATAGTAAATGTATATACATGTGAACTTTGGATTTTTCTCTTCCTATCAGGATGTAAGTGCCACAAGCCTGGTGTTTTGGTCCATTAATACATCTCAATGCCTGGCACAAACCAGATAATCAGCATTTGTTGAATGAATAAAACCTTGGTTGTCTTATTAGAGAAAAATATTATCCACGACTATGTATAACTTATCAAGGCATAAGGAACTCAGTGGCACAGTCGCCACTAACAGAAAGGTTGGTGGTTTGAGCCCACCCATCAGCTCCAAGGGGACAGACTTGGTGAGCTGCTTCCTTAAAGGCTACAGCCACGAAAGCCCTATGGAGAAGTGGCTCTGGAGCAATGGTTACGGTGCACCCTTCCGCCTTGGGGCCATTGTGATTAAAACTCAGCTCAACGGCACTCAAAAACCACAACAACATTGTGACATTACAAAATGGAAATATCTTTCTGAAATTAAAAATACATATTTCCTAAAATTCATGAAGGAGGAAATTAGACCATTGGTGATGGTTACAATTCTACTCATGAAGAGCAAATAAAGCTAATCCACACACAAAAGGCAGTGATGCCCAGAAGGTGTTTTTAAACTTTCAGTTAATATTAAATGTGAAATACCAGTTCTACGGAGTTTGAACTTTTACCTCTTCTAAGCAGGAAAATGCAATTCTGATAAGTTGGGCCTGTATCAGACAAACAACTGGAACATTAGAATGATCAGCCTCTGATAACAATTACAAACATCAATGTAACTACTCACTAAGATTTCAAAGTGTCAATTAAAAGCTTACTTCATTTATTCAGAACAGTCTAGGGTTGACAGATAGATTCATGTTCAATAGCCAATATCTTGTTTTCTTATGAAAAAACACTGCCAAATATGAAAATGCTTCATTTACCTTTCACTGAAAAGTTAGGGAATTTTTAACAGAATTTAACTTTCTGAAAATCTGAATGTATCTTCCTCTATCCAGTTCAAACATTTTCATGGCCATTTCCCCCAAATATATTTAATTAGTCCTTGTTTGGGTTTTTTTTTTTGTTTTTTTTTTGCACATTGCTTAATCAAATTGCATGTTGAATAATTTAACCTTTTCATAATGACTCAGGGTCATCATTTTCAAAATTAATTATTACTCTGTGTTCTAATACAAGGATGCCCACAGGAGTTTTGAGGCTTTAGAAACTGTTTGTCTTGCCAAGGGCTCCAGACTGCTATTATAAATAATCCTGGGTGGTGCTGTTGGGTAAGAGTCAGACTGCTAACCCCAAGACCAGTGGTTCAAACTCATTAGCAACTGTTTTGGAGACAAGGTGGGGCTTTCTGCTTCTGGAAAGATTTACAGGCTTATTGGGTCACTGAGTCAGAAGGACTAAATGACAATGGGATAGATTAACGGGATGAGAGGGGAAAGATCTTCCACTGAATCCTCTCTTCAGAAAGTATGGAAAGTCATGGGCTTTTTGAGTAACCCATCGCCCTCTCGTGGACTCTGACTCATAGTGACCTTGTAAGACAGAATGGACCGTAGGTATCCAAGGAAATCATCTTAAGGAAGCAGATTGACCCATTTGTCTCCCACAGAGCAGCTGCTGTGTTTTGACCCACGGATTTGCAGTTCGTAGCTGAGCTCTTGAAGCATTTTGCCACCTAGGCTGCTTTGGATTTTAGAGAACCCCAAACCCACTGCCATCTAGTCCATTCCAACTCATGGTAACCCTGTCCATGGTTTCCAAGGGTGTAAATCTTTCTGGAAGTTGATAGTCTCATCTTCTTCCTGAGGAGTGACTGGTGGGCTTGAACCACTGATGGTGTAGTTAGCAGTTCAACATTTAACCAATAGGGAAAACAAACAAACAAACGAAAAACTCACTGCCATCGAATTGATTAAAACTCAGAGCAACTCTATCGGACAAGGTTTCCTGGATTGTAACAGCTTGCAAGAGTTGAAAGCCTCATCTTTCCCTTGAGCATGGCTTGTGGTTTTGAATTGCTGATATTGCAGTTAGCTGATAATCAATCGGAAAAAGGCTCTTTAAAACGAGCCCCTGGCTCCCTGATAAGACAGGTAAGGGAACCTTGGGTTGCTGAGAGTTTAGTTATCCCAGAAAGAAACTCTGCTGAAGTAGAAAAGAAGGGAAGGACCTGACTGAGTAAGGAAGACTTTCTACCACGGTCCGTATGGTTTTGATTTTACACTGTTCGCTTCCTAAGCCACCCTTCATTTCCAAATAAGAACCTCAGAACCTCCAGGTGGAAGAACAGAACACGGTAGCATTTCTTGCAGTGGCTAGTCAAATAAATGCAGGCGCATGGCAAGCCCTGGTCCAGAGAGTCGACCTGTTCTAGGGGATTTTCAAGACTGCGACTGTTCAGAAGAGGATGGCCAGCCCAGAACTTCCAGGCACCTCTGGGTGGGTAGGAATGCCCAATCTTTTTACTAGAAGTCAAGTGACTCTTCGGTGCTATGCTATTTAAGCTGATTTTAAAAAGTTTAAAGCCATGAACCATGGTGGTAATAGATGGGGTATAATACTGTCAGTGTTGGTCCAAGGTCTTTAGAAGGAATGATGTAAATGCATAGGCATTAGTGTAGGGGATCGTTGCTCTTGCCACTCACCACAAGAATCCTACCAAGACTTCTATACTGAAGACTTATCAACAGTTTTTGTTTTTTTTGATTGACTGATTGATGTTGTTGGGTGCTGTGGAGTCAGTTCTGACTCCTAATGACTCTACACACAACAGAAGGAAACACTGCCTGGTCCTTTGCCATCCTCACAAGTGTGATGTTTGAGCTCATTGTTGCAACCACTGTTTCAAGCCATCTCGCCATGGGTCTTCCTCTTTTCTGCTGTCTTCTAATTTACCAAGCCTCGTGATTCTTTTTCCCCAGGGACTTACGCTGGAAAAACAATAATTATCTTTCTCCTTATCCATCCTCAGCATGAAACTACTAGCTTTTATTTTCAATGAAATCAGAGTATCTGCCACTACCATCTCTTTCTTCCTCCCCCTTGTAATTTTTTTCTTCTAATTAGCTGTGGCTGGGACACCAGTCTAAGTTTTCTAATATGGGATCAACAATAAAAGTTGTATTGACCCAAGAGATTTGTCCCTGGAAAGCACATTGGCTTTAGGCAATAGACACTGCCATATTTATTTTAGGATCTAAGATGATTTAAATGACTCCTGCTCTTAAATGTGTTCTAGGATGGCTAAGATTGCAAAATTAATTACCTGGAGAAAAATAAAGTGTGGTCGTAAATGGATTTAGAGCCCCTGAAGTGACTAGCTTAGTACCCAACCACTGCATACTCCTCAAGTGTTTAATCACAATGAAAACCTTCTGAGCAATCTCATTACTTAGAAAATTGGGAATATTTATATGACTGGTTCATAGCATGTTCCCGCCCACGGTCAAGGGAAAATTAAATTTTAAGAGAGATGTACACCTAGATTGAAGATGTGTAGTGTAAATCTTAACTTTTTCCATGTGGGATAAGAAAGTTATTTTGGTCTCTGCTTATAATCCCCAGGATTTCTTTTTAATCTGTTAAATATTCCAATGATTTCAAAGTTTCATTTTTATAAGGATTTATAAGTAGAACAAAAACAGGAAGAAAAATGAGATTAATAACCTCAGGAAGAAGTCCAACTATTCCAAATAACAATGTCCCTTTCCTAGACCCAAGAGAATCGGAGCATGGGAGGACTCATTGTGCAGATTGGAAAGCGCACATCAGTCCTGCTCAGCTAGTCTTTGCAAGGTTAAATCTCTCTGGAGAGGTGCCTGTTGTTACAATAGCAAGCTTCCACTCACAGCCAGAGAGCACATGTGGTCTGTGTGCAGCTGTGCCCTCTGCAATTGTTCTCTTCTGCTAACCCTGTATTTAAACCATGCTCTCAAGGATAGCTGCTATTCTCTAAATTCAGACATTTTAGGCTTTATTCCTAGTTACATTTGTAAGCATGGTATTAATGACTATTCTTATCTTTTAACGACTTTTTGTACCTAGGTCCCACAATGACGTCTTAATTTGCATCAGGTCCTTATTACGAACTATCTTTCTTCCGGTTTCTAGGTCTATATTTCAGGTGTTTATGTCTTCACTCCTGGGTTATGGGACAACTTCATAACTATTGTGTTGTCAATATCTCTTCCATGTCCAATCATATAACTTAGCAGTATCTTAAAATAAGCTTGTTTTTTTCATCAAGCCTGTTCAAAAGCTGTCCACAACTGCTCCTACGATAGAGAAGGCCATCTGCAGCAAACTGCCGAGCACTCCTCTCTAGCCTGGTCTCCTCCTGTCCCTCGGCACTCTCCTTCACCAGACAAATGCCCAGTCACTGTCTACAGATACCTGCCCGTCCCAGGGGCCGCGCCCTCTACGAATGCAGCCTACACTCCTAGAACCACGCTTCCTTCTTCTAGACCAGCGGTTCTCAACCTGTGGGTTGCAACTCCTTTGGGAGTCAACCCTTTCACAGGGGTCTCCCGGTCCATAACAGTAGCAAAATTGCAGTGATGAAGTAGCAAGGAAAATAAATTTATGGTTGGGGAGTCACTACCACATGAGGAACTGTCTGAAAGGGTCCAAGCATTAGGAAGGTTGAGAACCGCTGTGCTAGACCCAGTACAATTGCCAGGAGATCCTCTTTGACTGCAGGAGGAATGAGAAGACAGAAGATGGAAAGAGAGATGAGCAAAATCCTCCTTCCTCCGTGGTTCTCCACCACAGAGGGTATGAACATAGCAGGGATTACCTGGTTGGACCCTTTTAAATGTGTAGGCTTTATTATTCTATGAGACAGTGCTTATTGTTTGGGAATTGGTCTGTTTTTAATTTTTTATTTATTTATTTTTCCATCAAAACAAATTATCTCCCAGAAATACAATATTTTTTATAAGATCTCAGGAAAGGAGAGAGAATCTCTATTGAAAAACTTTCTTAAGCAAATCTATGAAGAATACCCTCCAAACCCACTATAATCTCTCCTCTTGGAAGTCAAGTAATTTTATTCGTGAAGTGAATCTGACAGTTGAATGTTCGCATCCTGAAGGGAGACATTCCCTCTGGCCCACATTCCCGTCCTGGTCCTGGGGAACGCTGAGTCTGCACGACCCCTTACTGAACACCCTTCACAGCCCTAAAGGCCTCGGTGTAGGTCAAGTTTCTTGTTTGCTAGAAATCTTATCTGGCTAGTTAAAGGATTCCTTGTGTCACAATTATTAATTGATCAGTTACTGGGTGAAAGGCTAGTGGTTTGAACCTACTAGAAGCTCCTTGGGAGAAAAGACTTGCAATCAACTCTGTAGAGCTTAGCGCATAGCCTGGAAAACGCGATGGGAAATTCTGTTGTCATGTGGTTGCTATGCATTGAAACAGACTTGACGGCACATAACAACCGCTGGGTCTTGTTATTGAATCAGAGAAATTCTGAATTCAAAATAAATTTGCAACTGCACTACAATAATGCTCCAGTAGAAACCATGTCTCTGTTGCTACCCACTGCTCAGCAGCTGTGATGGCAAAGACTAGACTTGCAACTACAGAAGAACCATCATGCCTGCTAGGAAGTCTGATATCTCTGCACATGACCTCTAGTTCAATTCTATACACTTCAAACCTTGGACTAACCTGCTTGGGCGACTCTATAGAGCACAGGTAGAACTACAGTTGCAAGGGCATCTTGACTGGGTATTTTTGGCATCTAAATCCTGAAGGTACTGAGAGATATTCTAGATTAGGAGCATCCACCTGACATATTCTTCATACAATGAATGATTTTGCTTCCCTCACGGTGACAAACTGGATAATGAGATTCTGTGCAGAGGTGTGATTAAAGGTATAAACTCTAGAACAAGACTGCCATGGTTCAAATCACATTTCAAGTACTCCTTACCTGTGTGACCCGGGACTGTAACTTATTATCTCGGTGCATTTATTTTGACCTCTATAAAAAGAGGATAATAATAATTAACTTGAAATGTTGTTGTGAAGTCTAAGGATTATATTTACCTGAAAATGTAAAGTGCTTAGAATACTGTCTGTGCTTGAGTTACAGCCCTTTTAATGGGATTCTATCCCTTTCTCTAAACTGGAATAAGCAAACGAAGAGATCTGTGTGGGCTAGGGGAAGCTGGTCAAGCCTTGGCAGGTAGTAGCTCTAACTCCTCAGTTGCGCGGAGAGAGAAAGGTGAGGCTGTCTGCTCCCATAAAGTCTAGGAATATCTACAGAGCAGCTCTACTTTGTCAGTGAGGGAGGCTGTGTGTCAGAATGGACGGGGCAGTAGTGAGCAGTGCTGTTGTTGTTAGCTATTATTATTATTATTATTAGTTTTAAGATCCGTGTGCATCGTTTCCAGATGACAGCTTATCTGAATTGTAACAAATGGCATCTACCATATTTGCAAAGCAGCAACGGGAATTTTCTCTCCAGATATTTTGTCAGCTTTTGACTGTGGCTATTAAGGGACAGAAACAAAGCTGCCATTAGCTTGTCTCAAATTAGGTAATAGAGATACGACAGGCTAATGTCACAACCTGTCATTGCTCTCCCAGGGGACATCACGAAGGCTTGCTAAGGAGCCAATTGCTCAATAGTGCCAGGAGAAAGGAGTTAGTTTACCGATATACCAACACCAGGAGCAAGGCTTTTCTTCGGTCTTTTTTTCCTGGATACCTAGAGATGATTCGTCGTCAAAAGGTTAGGTGTTGTTATTGAATCATAGAAATTCTTGACTCAAAATAATTTGAAAGAGCATTTCTTTATTTCCCATACTTGTTTCAGTCTGGATGATTTTCCGTTTTTTTTTTTTTTGAATTGGAAATAAAAAGTTTTGTCCAGACTTGAAGTAAACACTCCGACTGTGACACTGTTTGTTCTGAATTACAGGAGTCTTCCCGCCCGGGTTGTTTACTTCGGATTCTGGTAGAAACTTTCTATTTTAATGATGCACTAATAACCACTACTACTAGTCTCTAGGCAACCAGGAAAAAAAAAAAAAACAAAGAAAGAGGTAGAACCAAAGAAAAGACTTGTTCCTGGTCTTGATTTACACGTAGAACAGCTCCTTCCACGGGTCCGCCTTGAGTACCTGTGCTTCTTAGAAAATTCGTCCACATAATATTTGGACATTTTGCTGCAAAATGAAACCTGGGAGCCTGTGGGGTAGTGCACTGCGCACTGAGCTGAGAAATGCAAGGCTAGTGGTGGGAACCCACTCTCATTCCAGGAAGAGTACTTCCCAGGGAGAAAGGTAAGGCTGTCTGTACTTGCTAAGCCTTAAAATCTCAGAATCCCATAGGGGCCATTCTACTCTGTCCTACAAGGTCACCAAGAGTCAGCATTGACATCATAGCAGTTTTGAGATGGAAGCTTGTCACACTTCTGTTGATATTGACTTTATGGAGAAATAAAACCCTTTGTTATTTTACAGAGGTATTTTATAGCATTACATGCTGTCATGTCAAGTGTCTCAATCTATATTTTAATTGTTGATTTTAAAAATCCCGCTACTAGTCATCAAGCCCTGGTTGGTGGTGCAGTGGTTAAAGCACGAGGATTCTAACCAAATGTTCAATCACAAGCTTCCACCCGGGAGAAAAGTGTGTCATTCTATGTCTGCAGAGTAGTTCTGCTTGGTCCTATAGGATCATAATGATTTAGGAGCAATTCAATAGTGGTCACTCAATTGGTTACATAATAAAATAAAATAATTCTATTTAGTGGCAGCCTTGATCTGGTTTGTGTGAATATAAATTAAAGTCCTAACCTCTAGGATCAATGAATGTTATCTGTTGTCCAAATAGAATTCATTTAATCTAATGAGCTAACATGAGGTGACCATGGATTAGGGTGGGTCCTAATCCAAGATGACTGGTATCATCATTTAAAAAATATATATATATATATATATATAAATAAATAAGCAGAGACACAGAAGGACTACAAGGGTTACAAAGACAGGGTGGGGAAGGAGCATGGAAAAGATTCTCTTTGGGTAATCTCCAAAAGGAACTAATACTGCCAACACTGATGTTGGCATGTTGGTGCTTAAGCAGGAGAACCGTGATAAAATAACAAATCTATTGTTTTAAGCCACTTCCTTGAGGGTAGCTTTTCATGGCAGCCCAGTTGTTGTCATCAAGTCTTTTCCAACACAAGGCAACAAAATGAAACACTATGGGTTCCTGGGGCATCCTTACTACTGTGATGTTTGAGACCATGGTTGCAGCCACTGTGTCGATCCATCTCATCCTGGGTCTTCCTCTTTTTGCTGATCGACTTTAGCAAGCGACTGATCTTTCCTTATAATGTGTCCACAGTCCTTGAGTTGAAGTCTCACCATCCTCATTTCTAAGGAGCATTCTGATTGTACTTCTGACATTATAGATTATTTGTTCTCTTGGCAGTCCACATTATTTTCAATATTCTTTGCCAGCACCATAATTTGTTTTTATTTTTTAAAATCATTTCTTTGGAGGCTCTTACAGTTCTTATCCTATTCCATACATCCATCCATTGTGTCAGGCACATTTGTACATATGTTGCCATCATCATTTTCTTTCTTTAAAAAAAATCATTTAATCAGGGGCTCTTACAGCTCGTATCCCATTCCATTCATCCATCCATTGTGTCAAGCACATTTGGATATTTGTTGCCATCATCATTTTCAAAACATCTTCTTTCTACTTGAGCTCATTCCCCCACCTCTCCCACCCTCCCTCACTCATGATTCCTGGATAATTTTTTTAACGTCTTACATTGACCACTGTCTCCCTTCACCAACTTTTCTATTGTCCATCCTTCTGGGGTGGGGATTATATGTCAATCATTGTGATTGGTTTCACCCTGCTCCCCTGCCACCTTTCCCTTGCCCTCCTGTTATCACTACTCTCATTATTGGTCCTGAGGGGTTTATCATCCTGGATTTCCTGTGTTGTGAGCTCTTGTCTGTAATAGTGTACAGGCTTTGGTCTAGCCAGATTTGTAAGCTAGAATTGGGGTCATGACAGTGGGGTGGGAGGGAGAGGAATGAGAGAAAATCTGTATGTTTCATTGGTGCTATACTGCACCCTGACTGGCTCGTCTCTTCCTTGTGACTATCCTATAAGGGGATGTCCAATTGTCTACAGATAGGCTTTGAGTCTCCACTCCACCCTTCCCCTCATTCACATCGATATGATTTTTTTATTTTGAGTCTTTGATGCCTGATACTTGATCCCTTCAACGCCTCATGATCACACAGACTGGTGTGCTTCTTCCATGTGGGCTTTGTTGCTTCTCAGCTAGATGGCTGCTTGTTTATCTCCAAGCCTTTGAGACCCCAGATGCTATATCTTTTGATAGCCGGGCACTATCAGCTTTCATCACCACATTTACTTAATGTACCCATTTTGTCTTCAGCGCTTGTGTCAGGGGAGGGCCAGGACCATAATTTAAATGCATCCCTTCTTATTTTGTCTTCCTTATTCAGGGGCCAGCTGTCCTAAGCATCTGAGGTCATTAAAAACTACTAAGACTGTCTGCTGGCACTTCCTATTCCTCAAAGTGAAATCTTCACTCATCTACACTTTGCAGAGGTGTCGTGCAGCAGATTTACCTACAGCAATGTGTCGATTGATTTGTTGACTTCTGTTTTCATGAGCATGGGTTGTAAACCTAAGAAAGATGACAGTCCTAGAAAACTAAAATAGGATCCTTTATATTAGCAGACTATAAAATCCCTCTGTGGCTCAGTGGATTGCATGTTGGGCTGCTAGCCACGAGATCAGCAGTTTGAAACCATTGGTTGTTCTTCGAGAAAAAGAGGAGGCTTTCTACTCCTGTGAAAATCTATCATCTTAGAACTCCACAGGTACAGTTCTACTCTGTCCTACAGAGTCTCTATGTCAGAAGTCACTCAATGGCAGCAAGTTTGATTTTATATAAGCAAAATAAACCAAATGAATATAATTCCCATGGGATGGAAATAATATAATGCTATATCTGTCTCTACCAGGCTGTGAACTATGAGGCCTGAGTTTCATTCTTAATATTCTTTTGTTATCTTTTAGGCAATAGTGTAAAATCACTTTTAACTGCTAAACTCTATATAGCTGTGTTAAAGAAATAGTTTGCTCCCTTCATTCTTGAAAAATATGAGAGGTAATCCTGACAGATCTCAGAGCACTGATCTCAGTTCTTCATAATGTTGTATTTCAAATGGTGCAGTGAAAAGGCGCACATCGAGTTCCAGCTAATGCTTCACTTTGATGCACTCTTGTAGCTGCCTAGAGGTAATACATGTCATTGATAATACATTGCCCAACTAATACAGCACGGCCTATCTTGGTTGCTGAAAATAAATTTAGATGCAGAGAAACCAGTGATCCTATCTAGGTAAAATTCATGGAAATTTTACATGAAAAATTTTTTTATCATTTTATTAGGGCTCATACAACTCTTATCACAATCCATACATACATCAATTGTGTAAAGAACATTTGTACATTCATTTCCCTCATCATTCTCAAAACATCTGCTCTCCACTTAAGCCCCTGGCATCAGCTCCTCATTTTTCCTCTCCCTCCCTGCTCCCCACTTCCTCATGAACCCTTGGATAATTTATAAATTATTATTTTGTCATATCTTGCCCTGTCCGACGTCTCCCTTCACCCACTTTTCTGTTGTCCATCCCCCAGGGAGGAGGTCACATGTAGATCCTCTCATGCTATAACAATGCTAACCAAACCCAGAGCCTTTGATTTGACATCCAACTCATCACAACCTTATAGAACAGAGCTTCCCAATAGGGTTCCAAGGCCATCATCTGTGATCTGTCAGCTAAGTGTTCCCTGCAAACTGCGAGGCTGGAGATTCAACCCCACCAAGGAGTTAGATGAGGTATCTGCTCCTGCAAAGATGCACAGCTTTGGAAACCATATAAAAAGTCCTGTGAACCAGAATCCACTTGATGGCAGTGGCTGCTCTCTGGTCATATGTACAGAAGCAGACCACCCCATCATTCTCCTGCAGAGAGACTTGTGGAGTCGAAGCTCTATCCTTTTCGTTGGCAGCCAGGCATTTAAACCACTGTGCCACCAGGCCTCCTCTTCATGCTATAACCCAAGTAAAATACTGATCAACAGTGTTCTTGCTGTATTACATAAGCAACCCAAAGGATGACAAATATGCTCATTCATTATTAACAATGGGAACACACGATTTCCATTAAAATAGACACCTTGAGGTGAAATGAACACATTCCCCAGAGATAATGGTTATCAATCTTTCCTTTCCTTTATTCTTCAACCTTTCCCCCTCCCCATCCTTCCAGACAGGGGCAGAATAAAGAAGTGGGAGGAGCTCGGGCATTCTTACTGCCACATGAGCCTGGTGTTCTTTCTCCTCAGAAATAAGCCAGATGCACAAGAAATGAGGAGCTCAGAGCAAAGACTTTGGGTGGTAGTTATTAGAGGTTCAAATCATTTGCCTCCCCTTATTCGGGTAAGTAATTTAACATGCATTAACCTTGGTTTCCTCATGTGTATCAATCTGAGGAGTTAATATTCTGGTACTCTATCCGATAATGTCTTGATCCTATTCAAAAGGCTTCCAGGGCCCAATGCATCAAAAATAGACAGCCTATGCCTTCCTACTAGGCTCTTATTAGTCTGCAAGCTCCATTGAAACCTGTTCACCCTGGGTGACTCTGCTCTAATTTGAAAGACCAGTTGCATAGCTTCCAGAATGCCAGCAGCATCAGAGTACAACCCACTGACAGACTGATTCACTGCCATCCAGTGGATACGGACCTGAAATACAAAAGAATTGCAGAGCGTCTCCCACAGGGCCCACTATAGAAAGCACAGCGTAAATCATATCTTCTAGCATTCTGGTTTATATCAAAAACAAACCACCACCACCAAACAAACAAGCAAACATAAAAATGTCTTTCCCAGACATGGACCAGAGGACTTTCAGTAGAGAAGCAAAGGGCTGATTTCCAGAACCCTGTGGAAGGCAGGACCAGAGGCATTGTAGCCATGCCCCACATGGAGAAGGTAGGCCAGGTTCCCATAGGAGCACACCTGCAGCTCAGGGGGCTGGGGGCTGGGCTGGCTCAGAAAGCAGTTTGGGATCCATGATACATGATTCTTGAAAGCATCATGGACATGCCAGGATTTCAGCTATGCAGATTCGAAATCAGTTGAAGAAAATTAGCAATGAGAAAATACGACATGTTCCATAAGAACACTGACTTCTCTCTCTCTCTCTCTCTCTCTCTCTCTCTCTCTCTCTCTCTCTCTCACACTTTCACACACACACACACACACACTGATTCTACCTCCCATGCACACATCCCTCTCTCTCTCTCTCTCTCTCTCTCTCTCTCACTTTCTTTTACTTAAGAACTTGTCACTAAATATATGAAGCTTATTTCTTTTTTCTATTTTAAAATCATTTTATTGGGGGTTCATACAACTCCCATCACAATCCATACATCCATCCATTGTGTCAAGCACACTTGTACATATGTTGCCATCATCATTCTCAAAACATTTGCTTTCTACTTGAGCCCTTGGTATCAGTTTCTCATTTTTTTTCCTCCCTCCCCTCCCCTTCCTCCTTCATGGACCCTTGAGCTCATTTCAATTTCACTTGTCCTTACCATTATTTTTTTCTTAGCCCTAAGACCATTATTTGGTTTGGGGGATACGGAATCTGGAAAGTGTTGTTTGTTTCTTTGTTTTTAAAGAAGCATACTGTATATATTCACATAGCCCATTTCCAGAAATGAAATCAGCAATAGTAGCCTGTAAAACCCTCCATATATGTGGTCCCCGGCCCCCTGCCAGCTGACTGTTAACATATATGTAACACACCTTTGCTCATTCAGCATTTCTCACATGTACAATGTAGTGATGTCAATGAAATGAATCATGTGGTGCAATCATCACCAATAATCTTTTCCCAAATTTTATAGACCCTCATTCATACTGAATGAATGAATTTCCCTGTCCCCCTCTCTCCTGCCCTGGGTATCTACTTGAAGAATCTGAATTCAAACCAAAGACAGAGTTACAAATGATGTATGTATAAGAAAGACCTGGATTCATCACTAAAGAGAGAACATACAAAGGTAAACTTACATAAAGACTCATAAACTCTTCCATCCCTCAGCCAGCCTGACCATCAGCAAGTGCTCCTGAGAGCAGAGGATGAGTCTCCCTGGGGTCCTGTTGCAGTAGGTTTGCTGGGTGGAAACTGAAGACCAGCTGCAGCCTGGCCTTGGAGCAGATCTCTAGGACCCTAAGCCCAGTTAGAGCAGCCCTCCTTGGGTTCTCAGCCACTTCCTTTCCAAATCTACCACCACAATGGCCTCCCGGGGATCTGTGGAGGTTTCCGAACCACCATGCTGAAGGGCAGTGCTGGTGTCTGGGGACACAGATTGGGGATTAGGTATATCTCTTCTCCCTAGTAGAATTTCTTAAGCAGTTTAAGCAGTTTAGATGGAGGATTAGCAAAGCCAGCAGGCTGCGACACAGCTGGTAGAATCAACAAACCAGAGCAGCCAGGCTGGGGAGAGACAAGCCCAAGGGGCCAGCCTGGAATTTCACTATGGATTTGTAGAAGACTCCAGATGCTTGGAGCATCCTGACAAGAGGGGGGGATATGAAATAATCTGCATTTGGTGGATAGGAACCTGAGGCTTAGCCAGGTTAATCTCACTTCCCATAGCACACAGCAATTTAGTGGCCTGGTGATAACAGAATCCAGGTCTTAGGCTTTTAGGGATTCCAGGAGAGGATGAGGAGCCGCCACTTCTTCCTCTGTCATGTACCATTCCTTCTTCAAACTCTCTTATGTCCTGCTGACTCCACTTAAATCCCAGCCCAATGGCCCCCTCTTCTATGTTGTTTTTCTTGTCCCCCTTCTGAACTCCCAGGACAAAACAAGAGTCCAGAGTTGGCAGGGTCCTTAGTAAAATACCTAGATCAACCTCCTCTTTTTACAAATGGAGAAATTGAAGAAGCTGGAGAAGATTTTAATTTCAATCTTGTAATTTTATAAAAAGGAAACAAAATACTGAGAACAGATCTGATTTAGGCAAGGGCACATAAGTAGTCACTACCAGAACAAGATGTCAAACTGGGTCATCTGATTCCTAGAAATTTAAAAGTTTAATTTCCATATATTTAATTGCCAGGTATTCAGATCACATATCACATATAAATACAGGGAAACAGAGGAAACTAAGGGAAAGTCATAACTTAACAAGAAATGCTTAAATTATTGTTATGCTGAGAGATTAAAATTAGTAACCATTTCACACATTTAATGCCACCTGGAATTGGGCAAATTTGGAGGCATATGAAGGGACTTCCAAAATTTGTGGAAAATGGAATCAAAAGACAATAACAACAAGCATCTTCAATATTTAACCATCTATCTTTATGAAAATCCTTTCCTTCAAAACTATGCGGTAACTTTCTGCCCAACAAATTTCAGTTAGAAAAGTTAGTTAAACATCCAGCATAAATAATGGGTATAACTGCTGTTGACTTGTCCTAGCAGTGACTATAGCTACCCAGTGTTTCATTGAAAAGAAAACTCTAATGTTATCTGTCCTAAATCTCCCTCTCTACATATAGGACTTGTATTTGGTCCTCAAGGCTTTTAGCAAAAACTATCACCAAAATTTTTTTTGACAAAAAGTCTGAATATAGAAGACATAAATAAGTCATAAAACTCATTAATAAAAAGACAAACCACTTGCAAATGTGTAAAGAAGGTGAATAGAAATCTATCCAAAGAAATGGCCAGCAAGCACAACAAAATGCTCAGTATCATTCAAAAGACAAAAACCAAACTCACCACCGTCTAGTCAAGGCTGACCCACAGTAACCCCTGTGGGCTTTTGAGAAGGTAACTGTACATGCTTACAGGTGGAAAAATCAGAGTCGTTCTCCTGAGGAGCTCTTAGAAGTTTTGAACTGCCGGCCATGTGGATCACAGCCCAATACATAACCAATACACCAAGAAAGTTAAATCAAGACCACAACGAGCCAGCCCCTTGTAGCCCATTTGGATACTGATAATAAAAAAGGCAATAGCAAGTATCAACAAAGGGGTGGAAAAATTGAAACACACAAATATTGCTGGTAGGAATGTTGAGTGGTATGACCACTTTGGGAAACAACTAGAAAGTTCCTCAATATTGAAATGTCAAGTTATCATGTGATCCAGCAATTTCATGCCTAGATATATATGCAAAAGAAACAAAAACAAACTACAGGCAAAAACTTGTACATAACTGTTCATAGCAGCATTATTCATATTACTCAAAACATTGAAACAAATTGATGGATGAATAAACAAGATGTGATTATTCATATAATATAATAAACAAAAAATAAAACTAATATAAAACAGATGAACCTTGAAAATAGTATGCTGTCCCATAGAAGCCAATCATAAAAGTCTACACATTCTAAGATTTCATTTATATTGCAGGTAAATGACATAAAAAGACATAGGAAATTACTAGTTCCCCGAGGCTGGTGGTGGAGATGGGGGTAACTGTCACTGTTACTGTTAGCTGTCATACAGTGGACTAGGGGGTAGAATGGTGGAGGAAGCAGAGGGGTGAATGACTATTCATTTTTTTCTTTTAGGATAGATGCAAAATTGTGAATATATTAAAAGCTATTGAGCCATATATTTTTAATGGATAAATTATATGATATATGAATCCCACTTCGATAAACCCATTATATTGCGGAGAGACAAAAACCGACCCTGAGAATCGGAACAGGCAAGAATGGCCTATAACAGTGCACAGCCCTCTTTGAACCTGTGTATCAACAAATTGGTTCAACTCTCATATCAACTGGATGCCACAGTGAACAGGAAAACGAGTGATTTTATATGCTGACAGCGTTCTTCTCCTTTCTAAAATTAGCTGGACAAATTAGTGAAATATTATCAGAAAGATCTTCTGCATGTTAATTATGCCCAAAGTCATTATTTTTGACAGCCACCCTATAAAAATAGACTCCAAAGAGATCATTCTATTCCAGGTGCACTCAAACTTGAAAGTGTATCAAAATCACTGGTAGGGTTTGATAAAATAAAAAAGCATTGGGTCACACCCCCAAAATTTCTGATTCAATAAGGTTAGGTTTGAGCTTCTAACTGGTTCCCAGGTGATGCTGGGGCAGCTAGTACAGGGAACACACTAGAAAAACCACTTGCTTCTTACTAGTTGATTTTGTTTTTCTGTGGTCTCACTTAGGACTAACATATCCTGATTAGCCCAAATGTAGTTTGTACTTAAAATTCAAACCAGTTACAGAAGCCAAATGGTCGATTGAAACAGTTATAAGAGAAGGATAGCATGAGTGGAGAAAAACTATTCCATAAGGCAAAATCAATAGAGTAGTGAATAGGCCCACACTTGAGCTTGAAATAAATAGCAAGATTTATGAAGTGTGAACCCAGGAGCAGATTCCGAAGGGCATGAAATGAAAGCCAAACACAGCTGAATCAGAAGAATGCCAGAAAACGAAAAGGGAGATCAATAAAGTCCTGATCCTGGGAGTGGAATGCATTGACAGTCACTAGGGCTTCACTGAATACGGATTGTCCTCCACGTCCTGAAACACATTCTAACTCTGTGTGGCCCAATGATACAGTCCTCCCAGCGCTCCCCTGAAGCTTGGCTGTGCTGTGATTTCTGCACTGCAGCAACCAGATGATGCCTGGTGTAGATGTGTGCTTCTTATAGACTCGGTGTTTGATTACCACATAATATGCGTGTCAAAAGCAAAGCAAAACCAAACAAAAAAGAGGTTCTTGTGGCACTTACAGAAATATACAAATAGAAAAAAAAGGCTGCTCCCTGCTATATACTACATCATACCAAATCTGATGTTGATGTTAAACCCTGCTTACTCTGTTCTGAACAGGAGCAAAGACAAAGGTACATGCCCAAGATAGAGAAGGAAGGTCTGGAAATGATCTAACCAAGCACTGGTTGAGTGAACTGAGAAAATTAGCCTGTCAGCCTTAAGAAAAGGGAGAGGAAGAAAAGAAGATAGTGGCTTTCTTATGATGTTGGTGCTGTCCCAAATAACATAAGTGCCAAGAAATGAAAGTACTTACAAAGTTGAGGTAAACCAGAATCTTTCTCTTGACTAGCTCCAATTAGATTTGAATAAAGAACATTCCCTTGAATGTAATGGGTGTTTAATAAATGTTCATTGAATAACTTAGCACATTAAAACGATTATGAAGTACTGAAATTAAATAATCTATTGTTTAAAGTAATTTGTCACAAGATCATTTGACTGTGGACTTCTTCAAATTCTGCAATAGTTACTGACATAGCTATTTGAATTTGTGTTCTGTGTAAGACAATTTGAAAAATGTTAAATAAAACATAATTTCTTTGGTTCTGGGTAAAAAAATATGTAGTTGGAATTAGAGTAGCAGTATTAGATTAAGAATGTAATAATCAGAAGAGTTTCAAAAGCCTAATAAGGAGCAATCCAAATGGGAATTGCCACTTAATAGGGTCTCTGTTCACGGGATTCACGGTTTGGGTAATCAGTTGAACTAGTGAGGTCGTTCCTTGGCTCTTAGATTGACGATGTTGTTTGTTGTCGTTGCGGTGACTCCAACTATGGTGACCCTGAGAACTACAAACTGGAACAGTTCTATGGGGTTGTCCTGACTGCTTTTTCTTCCATGGTATCCTTGGGTAGTTTTGAACCACCAACATTTGGGCCACAAGTCAAGCCCAAGATGTTTGGACTAGCTAGGGATCTTTTTAGATTTATAAAGGTATATGTTTGAGAATTAGAATTGGAGGTTCACTTCTGGGTTTAGAATGTTTGCTTTTATCAATTAAAGACAATAATTATCATTTACCATCATCAATCCCTAAAAGACCATTTTAACATTCCACCCTGCCCCACCACATCAGGAAGCACATCATGACAGAACAAGAAATACAATTAGCATGTTCACTAACAGCATGTTTATTTTCCTCATTTTGAAATCTTAGAGCAATATTACCTTTAATTTTCTCATTTTGTAACAAAATGCTTTGCACTGACTAGTTCTGGCCCATGAATCAGGACTTTGCAAACAGTGGCCTCTGTGGCCTCTCCCTCCTTCAGAGAATGAGCTATGATTTTCAGCCAATGTCATGTCAGTGTCAGCCAGTAAGTTATGAGGAGGAGGCAAAGCTAAGAGGCAGTGCAAAGGGGCAGAAGAAGATGACAGAGCATGGATTTGAGGAACATTTCCCAAAGTGTAGATGTTAAAAATCAGGACTGAAAGGGAACAGGGAAGTTTTATTTTTCACGAATTTAAGGAAAATTTCAACTAGGCTTCAATGAGGCAGAGCTTTAATTCACATCCCTTTTGAGCAGCTGGGGATTTGGAGCAGCTTCACTTCCTGTCCAATGGTTTCTTTGGTTTTGTTTGTCACCAAAATCTTCCCACTCGCCCCCAATTCACACGCTTGGTTCCAATCAATGCCTAAGCAAAAATCAGACCAAAAGCTCAGGCCCAGTGCATCCATCTGTGGATACTAAACCTGTCGAAAGTACCTGAGGTCTCGTCTCAGTCCTAGCAGGCTGCTGTTAGGTGGACATTCAAAATGGAAAGTGGACAGTCTGGGCACATTTGTAACTTGCCAAAGGACAATAAGCATTTGTGTTGACTGCTTTAATCTCCAAATGCATGAAATCTGGACTTGGAAAAAGTATGGAAGAATATCAAGCAAATCCTCACTTTAAGATTACTTTCTCCTACTCTGTTCATGAGAATGCAGACGTAATAAACATAATGAATGCTTTTTCTATGCAAGCAAATTAATAGGTGCCTTTAAACATTTTTTGCTTATCATCATCTTTACAGCCACTTCAAATATTTAACTCGCTTTCCATAAAAACACGAAGAGGAATATTATAAGTTGCAAAAGATCATCAAGATTTCAATGAGCCTGATTCTATGCAAATTCTCTATCTACATGCAATTTTATGATACTATAAAAACCTCAGGGAAAATGTCTAAATGAAAATGCACCGAGGGACATCACTTAGCTTGAATTTCAATTTCTTCTGTCAAATTCCTGAAAGCATTTCGTATCAGTAATCTAAAACCAAAGAGTAGTTAAGCTAATCTAATTTCCTTGTCAGATGTTATAGGAAAACCAATTTTTGATTGCAGCAGGAGTCAAGGAAGCTAGTGCATCTAAAAGCTGAAAAACCATCTGGGACAATGATGTCCCTCCCACACGGGATTTGTCAGAGAAAATGGCGGATGTCTCAGAACCTAAGCACGATTTCTCCCCTGGTGCAAGGAGGCTGCACCTGGTTCTTCAGGAAAGCTGCTGTCACGGAAGTTTAGCCTCCCTCTCTGCTGTTGTTGCTGAGCCGCTCTTAACGTCTAGCACTGATGCTGCTACAAGGAAGGACTATTTTGTCTCATCACACCTAGTCAAAGCAAACTTCATTACTTTCATTTGAGTCCAAGGTCAGGTCTATAAATAATAGTTTCAGCTTACCAAATATCATTCATTTGACCTCTGTGATGGTGAAACAGACTGTATTTAACTTCTCTAATCTGAAGGAATCAAAACACATTCAAACTCTCCAGTGTACATATTATGAAAAACAGATATTTCTTATTACTTGGAAGTAGTGAGAACAAGCTAAGTATTGAATAGTAATCGAATTTTGACCAGTACAACAACAAAGTTTTGATTTTCTGAACTACTAGCCTGAATGTTACTGATAAAGAAAATGTAATTATTAAACAGAGGGGGGGGGGGGCGTGAAAGCACAAGCGTTAAATGTGACTGGAAAGCAACAGAAAGATATGCAGTCAGCTTCCTTAAAGGGGACAACCCTGAAAGCCGCAGGGGCAGTGCGACTTCGCTCTGCAGTCTTGTTAGGAGTCAGAGTCAATTCAATGGCAATGAGTTTGCTTTTGCTCTTAGGAAGCACGTTGAATTAGGGGTGGCCCAGGCATGTCCAAAGAGCCCTGGTGGCACTGTGAGCTAGTGCCCTGAGATCAGCCAGGTCAGTAATTCAAAATTACCAGCCACTCCTGGGAAGAAAGATGAGGCTGGCTGCTCCTGTAAAGACGTACAATTCTAGGAACCTCTGCTGTCTCTTAGAGGACCACTACAAGTTGGAATTAACTCAAGGGCAGTGGGTGTTTGGGGGCATGTGTAACAGTAGAAGTTTGTTTTTATTCATAAGCTTGTGAAACTGCATTTTACCACTATAGGTAATTGAGCTATTTAAAAGATTTCCCAATATGCAAACTGTATGAACCCACAGTGCCAAATTACATGGCAGATATCCATGAATGAATTATTATATGATCTGGATCTTGCACACTGTCCATTAACCCTGTGGTTTGGAGTCTGTTTGAAATAATTTCCGCTACACCAGTGACTAGACTTTTTGGTGCTTTGGTGCAATTTTAAGAAGAAGAAGTAAAAGAAACCAAGATGAAGGGGTCCAATGTTGTGTTATCATGTCCTTAACCTTTCAAATATATTAGATACAGTGAATCCTTTAAAAGAATAATAATGATGCACAGGATATATTGAGAAAAGGCTTTAAAATTATTATTATCCTAGCATTTTAATTAGCACATCTTATTCATCATTTTTATCAGATGTTTAAATTAAGACTATAGCATGAATGATTCTTATGAAATATTCACCATACTCTAAAGTCCCTTAGAGAGAAAGCAGATCGTGTCAAGACACTGCTCTGAACAATTCAAGGCTTCTCATCACTGAATTTCACTCAGCTTTGATTGCACGTGAAACCTCACCTGTAAGTTGAGGGGAGGTCAACACTTCCCATCAAATTCCGAATGCCATCCAGTCTTCCTCAATGTCTGCAAGAGCTCACTGCAAGCTCACTTCCCGAGACTCTTGACTTCCCTCTTTCATCTTGCCTGGCTTCCTTCATGGTTCCTCAAATATGACAACTCAGCCTGCTTATGCTACCTCTTCCAAAGATCTTTCCTTACCTACCAGCTTAAATGGTACGCACTTGCACACACACCCCTCCCAAATTGAACTCTGCTGACTAGCCTTCAAAATATTTAAAACTATCTAACATTAAACTATACTAGTTCATCTGTATAACTAGGCAAGAACTGCTTTAAAATTCCTATTAATCTTTAACTTCCAATCATTCCCAACCTCATAACAATAAACTACTCTGTAAAACAGAACCTAAAATCAAGTGTAAATGAAAGGATCTCACTCTTTAAGGACCATCCACTTGAATTGGAAATTTTTCCGCAATAAATTTGGAATAATGTTGAAATCATGTTAATATATCTTCACAATCTTGAAAACAAACAAAACAATATGCAAAAAAGGAACCCCAATAAATAAACAAATATATATATATATATATAATATATTTCTTGGAGTTGATTATTTTATAAATCAGTGATAAATGGTGGTTCAGATTTCATAGTCAATTTATATTGCTATTTAAATAAGATTATTTCACAGGCCAGCCAGTCATCTTTATCTTAATAGTTTAAGTCCCACAAGAAATTATGCTTAGTAACTATAGCCTTAATGGTGGGAACAAATTGCCCAGTTTTATGTTGGCTTCTGTAGCCTGTACTAGACCTTAAATTCTGAGCACCCAGTGTACAGAAGGCTGTGGATGACTGTGAAAGCCCAAATCCATCTCCAGTACCCACATGCATTAAGCCTCCAGAGAACCCCTCTGGTTATCGACCAGGGATATGAATCGTCTTGCTATCAGAGAGAGTGCATCAGAAAGTGAATTAATACAGATGTCAACCCAGAACTCACTGCCATTGAGTCAATGCTGACTCACAGTGCCCCCCCCCCCCCCCCACCCACCGTGGGTTTCCGAGACGGTAACTGTTTACTGGAGAAGAATGCCCAGTCTTCCTCTCGAGGACCTTCTTGGGGTTTCGAAATATTGACCATGCGCATCCCAGTGTTTAACCAGTAACCACCTTATCATTTGTTCTCCCTTTTGACCCATTTTAAATTGGTTCTAGTTTCATTGTTTTCTGCTTTCTTATGGATTGAGGTTTTTCTCCATTTTATTTTTGTTAGTGTTGTTTGGGGGTTGTAGGCTTTTCTTTACATGAAATCTAGGCTAGGTAAGTCTATAGAGACAGTAAGTAGCTTAACAGGTTTTTAGGAGTATGACAAGGGAAGGGAAAAAATAATAATAAAGAGGGCAAGAATAAAGAAAACGTTCTAAAACTAATTGTGGTGATGGCTGCACAATTGTAAATTGTGGTGTAGTGGTTACACAGTGGGCCTGGTCAGCTGCATGGTCAGCAATTTGAAACCACCAGCAGCTCTGTGGGAAAAAGACGAGGCGTTTCTACTGGCAAACAACTCTTACAGTCTCGGAAACCCAGAGAGGGGTCGCTATGGGCAGCATTGACTCAATGGCAGTGAACCTTGTGTGGTTTTTTTAATGTACTTCAACACTGAATTGTATGAAATATGAATTAAATGTCAATAAGCTGCTCATTTTTTTAAATTTCTGCAGCCTAAATAAATAATGGTATAATTATTCAGTTTTTTTTTCATAAGAGAGTAAATTTTGATTCCTCTGAGAATGATGAAAAGATATATTTCAAAGCATATATAATAATAACCCAGATGATTTTCAAATGAATGCTGATACATGGAACACACTATCAATCTCTTAAGAGCAGTAATTTTTAGTGTTAATATTTCTCACCCTCCAATCCTGGTGGTGAATTTATGTTGATCAATTAACTGTTTTTAATGACTTGTGACCAATAGCAAGTATGTGAAGGAGGGTTGGGCAGGGTTATAGGTGTGAGCTTTAGCCATGAAAGAGAGTGGACCTAATTAGTCCCTGTGGGCACCTGTGCCTCCAGACTCATAATCATTGACTTCAGATGAAAGCAAAGACCTTTAAGCTGAGCAAAACGTACCAAACAAGTTTCTTCAAAGATGTGATTTATGTCTACTTGTCATTAATGTTTATTAACAAAACCCCAAATATCCTGTTGTATTAATTATTTGACTATTCAAGGAGAAATAATCTGAGGTAGACGTATGTAGAAAAATATCACAAAAGTTTCCTAGCCCTTTTCAATTTAAAAAATACTTTCGCAAAATCCGTAACTCAATGTAAAAATGGTCTAAGAGGTAATGGTCTAAAAATATACTGTGTTTACTTAAAAATATCAATCACAAATCAAGAGCATTAATTTTCTATTTGAAAAGGCATTGTCTGAATAGAAAAGCATATTGAAATTTTACATATTCAGTGTATTAAAATATCACACTTCACCTTGAAGTTTGGGGACCCAAGTTTATAACTCTTGAACTATTAATTTGGCTATAGTAGTTATTGTCTCTTTTTCTTTCCTATGTTATATTTTCCTTATTCTCTTCTAAACTTGATTTAAGGATTCTTGGCAGACTACGAGGTTACACACTAGACTACTAACGGCAAGGTCAGCAGTTTGAACCACCAGACTCTCTACAGGAGGAAGATGAGGAGTTCCACTATTGTAAAATTTAGTTTGGGAAACCCAGAAGAAACAAAGCAGTTGCATTGTCCTACGTGGTTAGAATCAACTTGCTGGCACTGAGTAAGCTTGATTAAGAACCACTCTGATTTAGAACCACTATTGGGAAAGCTATCAGTTAAGTCCCTGGTTCAAACCCACTGCCACTCTAAGAGAGAAAGATGAAGCTATCTGCTCCAGAAAAGCTTAGAGCATGGGTTCTCAACCTGTGGGTCGTGACCTCTTTGGGGGTTGAACGACCAGGGGTCACCCGATTCATAACAGTAGCAAAATTGCAGTTATAAATTGGCAATGAAAATAATTTTATGGCTGGGGGTCACCACCGCATGAGGAACTGTATGAAAGGGTCGCGGCATTAGGAAGATTGAAAACCAGTGGTTTATGGTTTCAAAAACCCAACATTGAATTGTGTTAGTCTGGGTGGACTAGAGAAACAAATCCATGGACACACATATGTGTATAAGAAAGAGACTTATATACAAGAGCAATTGAACATCCCAGCCCAGTCCAGATCAAATCCATAAGTCCGATATTAGCCCATATGTCCGATACCGATCTATCAAGTCCTCTTCAGACTCACAAAACACATGCAATGACGCTGAATGTAGAAGATCACAGGCCAGTGGGCAGAAAGTCTTTGGATCCAGTGTCATTGGAAACATCTCAGTGCTGGCAGGGGTCTCTGCATCACGGTGGGTCCATGTGTCTTGTCAGCTCCAGGGTGTCTCCCAGGGTGTGAGCAGAGAGAGTCTCTCCTGCCTCCAAGGAAGAAAGTACCAGATTTCCCAGAATTCTCAGGAGAAGGTCATGCCCACACAGAAGTCTCATTGGCTATCTCCAGATTGACAGCCTAGACTCCACCCCTACACTCTTAATCCTTAAACTGACACCAGATTAGGTGACTATCACAAGGATCACTATGAGTTGGAATTGATCGGAGGACAATAAGTTTTCATTTTAATTTTTTAGTAAACTGATTTAAGGCATTCTGGTAGAGCAATGGGTTAAGTGTTGGACTGTTAACTTCAAGGTGGGCACTGAAGCCCATCCACCATTTCTCAGGAGAAAGATGAGGCTTTCTTCTCCCTGCAGAGATTCACAACCAAGAAAACCCCAGGGAGCCGTCTTCTTTGTCCGATAGGGGGCTAGCAGCTGGAATCGACTTGATGACAGTGCGTTTTGCTGGGGGCTATGAGAGAGTCGCTGTATCTTGGAACTAAGTGGACAGCACCTAACAGCGACAATCACATGAGTCAGAGTCCCATCTGGGCCGGGAGTTAAACGTCATTGCTCCACTCTGGTCGGCCTCTACCTCTTCATGAGCTAACCTTTCCAAGGGTCGTTACGTCCACTTTCTCAGCCCAGGACCTGAATATAGTTGGCAATCACCCAACATGGACTTGCCATGCTAAGATAGACTCACATTATCTCCCCAACTAAGCTTTTCAGACCACGCTAAAGGTCTCTTATTTTTCTCTCAATTAGAAAAATCAGCTTTATAGTTAAGCATAACCTTTGTTTCTGGTCATTGTTCCTTTTCCTCAATAGTAACCTGCTGCTAATTTGACTTTTCTCCTTTCCTCTGAAGCTGGCTCCAGAAACTCCCCTTTTGCAAATGCTAGCCATCCAAACCAAACCCACCCCTTTGCCCCTCCTGGTGGGTTCTGTTCACTTACAAAATATAGACTCAAGTCTCTACTTCCTCTGTCACTGCAAATACATTAGTATGTGCTCCACAGCCTGCAATGTGACACTCTACATAGGGCGAGTAGTTAGCAAAACTCCGGTCCTGGCAAATTTTGAGTAATGAGCCTGACTTTCCCTTACCCTCAGGATAAATCAGCTACTTCTTCCTCTCCCAAATACGGCACACTGATATGGAATAATTCACTTCATTCACTAGAGAAGAACATACGATAAATATCAAAATAACATGTCTAATATAAGAAAGTACTGTTTCTACATTTCTAATTTCGCCTCTGCCCCAACTCCAAAATTCTCAGTGTGCTATTATTACGGAACGAAGAAGACCATTTTGTCTTTTGCCCCTTAAACTCACTGCTATCATGTTAGTTCTGACCCATAGCAACCCTACAGAGCAGAGTAGACCTGCCCCACGAGACCCCTAAGGCTGTCCATCTGTATGGAACAAACTGCCACGTCTCTCCCTTACAGAGCCATTAGAGGGTGTGAATCACCGACTGTTCAGTTAGCAGCTGAGTGCTTAACCACCGCACCACCAAGGGCTAGTTTAGAAATCTATGAGAGCGCAATTTTGACATGGTTTTCTGTGAATGGCAGATTTTTAGATAACGTGAATGCAAAGGGTCTAGATAATTTTCATAATGTTTGAATCTCATTTCAAATAGCTCTTTCCTTAAATTTAGGAGTCCATACAAACATCACTTCTTTCCAAGCAAGCCGAACAGATATCTATTTTGTGTTCCTAAACATTCTGAACTTTTTAGAGCATTTACCACGTAGAATCAGAATGATTTTCCTGGCTAAAATATCAGCTTGGGTAGGAGCAGTGTTTTGTTTTGTTTTGTGTTGTAGGTAAATACCATATATACTCAAGTACAAGCCCACCCAAACATCAGCCAAGGCATCTAATTTTACCACAAAAACTGCATTAAGAATGTGCCGGAAAAACTCAGGTTATACACAAGTATATATGGTAATCTTTGTGCTTAGGACAGGCCATGGTACAATACAGAAGTTCAGGACATTTTGACTAGCCACTTTATAAACTTTCCTCCAATGCCTTTCTCCCAAATTTGGCTCTGGTTGAATTACCCTCATGTCCCTCAGATCTGTTACCGTTTTTACGACATGGGACCATGCTTAAGTATGCAGGGGTTACCATTACAAACAAAAAACCAAACAGCTTAGGATGAGCAAAGATGCCATATGGCAAAATTAGTTGTGCCTCCTCCCCTAGAATCGCTCGCTAAGCACTGACTAGCAAAACTACCGCGACACCCAAGAGAGGAAGGCTGGGGATGGGATGGGCTGAGGCAGAGGAGCATGCTTGATTTAGTAGTGAAGGTCTCTGACGTGGCTAAGGAGAGACCCCTTCAGCGGCATCATACCACAGTTCTTTGTGTTGAGCTTCCTTTGTGGGCTAAACCGCAGGAACTCAGGCAACTTCTAGACTATAACATAGAAAATGGAACAAAGACTTATATTGTATAATTGAAAAAGCTAATTTCGTAGTTTTAGAAGTTCAAGTAAGTTTCTGCTAGCAACAAACCTTTTAGCACTCCCTTGGGAAGCCAGACATCTCCTGCTGTCCCCTGCCACAGTCTCAAGGCTGTTCTACTGTCTGAGTGCTGCTGAGTCTAGCTATGCACATTCCTCCACAGGGAGGCTCCAGAGCAGTTCAAGAGAGACCACCTGGTTGGGAATGGGAACTAGGGCACTTGTCTTGAAATTGGGTGCACACAGAAAGGATGGTGTGCTTACAGGTTTATTCCGTTGTTAGGAGTACTCCCAGCAATCCCATAGCTCATGGTCATTCCTCACTCTACTACTTAGTGGAGATGTCTGATTGGGCAAGATATTCAGCCTACAGGGTCTTATTTATATCATGTGCAAAACTTCAGGAGGTCTATATTCCTAAAATGGTTGTTGTGAAGGTTGTGTGGTGTAAGATTTGCCAAGTTCCTAAAAAAGTACTTTCAAATTCCAAATTCACCACCCTTGAATTGATTCGGACTCACAGCGACCCTATAGGGCAAGGCAGATCTATTCCTGTGGAGTTACAAGACTGTAACTCTTTACCAGAGTAGAAAGCCTCGTATTTCTTCCAGAGAACAGCTGGTGGTTTTGAACTGCTAACCCTGTGGTTAGTAGCCCAATGAATAATCACTAAGTGACTAGGACTCCTTAGTGCCTGCTTCATGGTAAATACCAGGCAAATATTCATTATTGAAAATAATATTTACTTTGTTGTTGTTGTGAGGTCTCATCGAGGTAGCAGTGACCCATAACAATCCTATGCACAATAGAACAAAGCCCTGCGTGATTCTGTGCCACTGTCACAATTGCTCTTATGCCTGAACCTATCGATGCAGCCACTGTGTCAATCCATCTCATTAGAGAGTACTCTTGTCAGGCAAAGAGTGGGCCTTCCTCTTTTTCACTGCCCCTCCACTTTACCAAACATGATGTCCTTCTGCAGGGACTGGCCTCACCTGACAATAAGTTTCAAATATGTAAGATGTAGTCTTGCCATCCGTCGCTAAGGAACACTGTAGCCTTGCTTCTTCCAGGAGATAACTATTTGTCCCTTTAGCAGTCCGCGATACTTGGATATTCTTCATCAGCCCCACAATTCAAATGCATTCATTCTGGCATGATCATCCATACTCAGTGTTCAACTTTCACATAAAGATGATGCAATGGGGAATGCCATGGCTTAGGTCAGATGCACCTTAGTACTCAGGGTAACATCGTTGCTCAATACTCTAAAGAAGTTTGTTTGTTTGTTTGTTTTACTTAGCATGGAAATTTGCATGAGGGTATTGCTGAAGGAAGTGGTTGGTAGTGAAGGAAGTGCTCATAATCCTTTCAAGCACGCTTGGCATCACACGATTCCTTTTCTACATCATAGACACGGGCTCCTCCTTTTGCAGCTCCTCACGTCCCTTATTAATGATCCTGGTTACCAGCAACACGTCTATCCCAGAGATCACAGCCTGGGACTTGTCACTTGCTCGGGGACATCTAAAATCGATTTTACACATCTTTCTGCTTCTATTTCAACCAGCATCAGCTCAATCATTGTCTCCCTCTGGTTGTTGCTTACTAAACAGGAGGATTCATTAAACAGCTGTTACATGTCTCCTATGATCAATTCCCTTACTCCCTTTCCTGACATTGTAGTGTTAATCTGAAACTCTTGGGAATTTCCAAGACTACAGTCCTCTCTGAGATTCAGCATGAAAAGGCCAATTGGGTCGGTGTCTTTCTCCAGTGTCCTACACATCTGCTGGAGGAGAATATATGCATGCATGTATGTGTGACAATTTTCATATCCTTGCATTTAAAAGTTGTAGGTATCTTCTTGGATAATTTTACAAACAAATGTTATGTATTTTATATATATATATATATATATATATATGTTTTTTTTTTTAAATTAGAGGGCTATTTAAGAGGAGAACAACTAGACATACCCCGAAATCAAGTCTGGAAGTAAATTATAAGATCAGCACACTGGTAGGCTAACAGCTCATGGTAGGTGTACCAAATGATTCCCAAATTGAAACACACTCTGATTATAAATGCAGTGCTAACACTTGCAAGAAAGGCAACAGAGGAGATCTGGCAAAAGTGAATTGACAACACTGACATCATCTTGTCACAGGGATCCCACCCCGAGTAGCACATGTAGCGGGCTGGCAGATACAGCCCTACTGGATAGGGACTACGTCCTGCCAGGTGTGCCTTATCCTGATTGCTTTGAACGTTGGCAGCACATAAATCACTCTGCACTGATTACATAATCGTCTAGCATCATTCTGGTACAGATGCTCATGAAGTTTTCCACAATGACTAGAGAATACACTAGTCAGGCCAAAGACAGTACGCCAAGCATTTCAAAGTTGTTTGTCCTTTTCTAACTGAATGATTTGTTAGTCTAGTTCATTTTCCAATGTCTTAGATACTTGCTTTCAAAGCAGAAAGCCAGCTATTAGACTGTAATAATTTTACTAAATTAATTCAACTCTAAGGATTACCACCAAATATTGATGAGTATGCCAAGCACCAAATAGCTCTTTGGTGGGGTGAAATTTGTCAAACAAATTAAGAGTGCTTTGTTCAAAGGCGAACGTGCAACTTTGCTTGTGGCCAGATTGAAGAACGCTGGTGAAGATGTGCTCGGAGCTTAAATTTTTCTTGTCAGGAAAACCTTTATTTACCAGTGAACTACTGGCTTTGCCTGTCCTCACTCATTTGCATAGCACACAGGTATAGAACATCTACTAACTGCAAAGTACTATGCCAGATTGTTGTTGTTGTTGTTGTTGTTGTTGTTAGGTGCCTTCGAGTTGGTTCCAACCCATAACAACCATGTTCACATCCGAACAAAATACTGCCCAGCCCTTACATCCTAAGTCTTGTTCCTATGCCTGAGCCCATTGTTTCAGTCCCTATGTCAATCGGTCTCGTTGA
>NW_022103896.1:32827369-32883057 GCF_000313985.2 Echinops telfairi
AAAAAAAAAAAAAAACCTGCTTATTTAACTAAGAAGCAATTCATGGAACCCAGTTGCAGTAGAGAACTGCTCTTCAAATTGGTACTATCTACATTTCTGGCACAAGTGGAAGAGTAAGGACAAGTGAGTTAAGGTTAGGAAAACGGAAAAACTACAAATTAATTTCTTACTTTCACATATATATTGCCTTTATGTACAATTTCATTGATGCAGCTCTTCAATAAAATTACTTCAAATGTATCCCTGCCAGAGTTCTTATCTATTGCCATGGAAAAGCCATTGGCTAATTTGCCATAAAAAAATCTTTGTATTTTTTTTATCACAGATTTCAACAAAGATCATTTAAAATACTGATTACTTTGATGAATCACTCTATAACGGAATTGTTTTTCTATATATAAGTTCCGTTCAGTTTAATTTGAGGAGTTATGTTGAAACATAAAGCGGGAAGGAAAGAAGAACCAACAGGAAAATAATATTCATCCCATCCATGTAGGTCAACCGCATAGCTTGTCCTTCTTGTCTCTATCAGGAAGGTAGGCATGAGAAACAGTGAAAGGCAATGCTATTCCTGTGTGTGCCTGAAAGATTGGCTGGCAGTGGGAATCATCGTGAGGCTTCAGCCTACATAACAAATCATCTGAGGCTCAAACATTTCATCCTAAGCAGCATTAATCAGCCCTAACAAAGGTCATGCATTCGATCTGAAGATGAATTGATACAATGGCTGCCACAACGGGCTCAAACACAAGAACAACTGTCAGGATGGTGCAGGACCAGATGGGGTTTACTCTGCTGCACAGGTCGCTAGGAGTCAGCGCCAACTCAACAACACCTAAACACAACAATAGAGGTCAACAAAAATGTCTGGAACCCAAACATTCTGTTTTCCTTAATCCAATTCTAACAACTCTTTCTTTATGGGATACAATCATTTGCATTTAGGATTATGTAGTAAACCACTCACCATGATAGATTGGATACAGACATTGTAGCAACTGGAGAAGTCTTCTCTTGATTTCAGACAAGCGGATCAGTAGACCGGGCCACTGGGAATTTCAGCTTTGCCACTGGACTGGTGTATAAACCACTTAGCTATTCACGGTTTGAGAATATCTATAAAAAGAATGCATAGAGTGAGTTTTATTACCTAGTCTATCTGATCTTCCACCCTGGAAGATATCTGGATTACAGATATCAATAACTAGAGTCTGACTCCTAGCACCTTTACGACAGGTAAATGGTTTAGTCATGGTATGAGACACCCTGAAGAAATATATATTTAATTGTATATATTTTATTATCAAACTATGATGTATTTTATTATTAAATTACTATATTTTATATAGTAAATTTATAAATTTAAGCACATTATAAAACAAAGGTAAAATAAAACCAACCCTATGATAAGCTGAATGCCTTGCCTTTAAAATCAAGTGAAAGGTAAATAACGTGCCCTGAAGTGAGGAATAAAGGGAAAGAACAGAATGTGTTTTTAGAGACAGAACATGTTTAGCTCTATAAGCTCTCTCTAAACAAGGTTTACATATCTCGGATAAGAGACTCGGAACAAGAATCCTAAATTAGAGCAAATACTTAAAAACACTTCATTCCTTAACACATTCTGTGACCATATCCAAGGCTGTAACAAAAACTCTGATTCACTTACTACAGCAGAAAAAGTAAGAATTTACCCTAACATCTGGAAGTGAAGTCTGAATATATTTACATAACAAACATTTCCACACCTTTTTTTGAGCATCTACTGTAAATACAATCCTACTGTAAATACAATCCTTACGCAAGTATATCTTATTTCTTAAGCACTAAAAAAAATGCAATGTGCAAAGTGTTGTCCATGGATAAGTGCATGTGGGTGCCTGTAAGGGAACAGAGAACAAAACAAAACATAGTTCTAATGAATTATGTTTTTTTGCTTGTTTTTTCAGTCAGCCAATGGAATTTGCTGCTGTAAAGATTCATAACCAAAAGCAGCCCCATCCTAAAAATTAAAAATAAATAAATAAACTACTGTAATCAAGTGGAGTCCCATTCACAACAACCCTATACAGCAGAGTAGAACTCCTCCATTGAGTTTCAAACACTAAATCTTGAAAGGAGCCAACTGCCTCATTTCTGTCTCATAGAGTGGCTGGTAGAATCTACCGCTAGACCTGTGGTTCTCAACCTGTGGGTCGTGACCCCTTTGGGGGTCGAACAACTTTTTCACAGGGGTTGCCCGATTCATAACAGTAGAAAAATTACAGTTTTGAAGTAGCAATGAAAACAATTTTATGGTGGGGGGGAGGGGGTTACCACAACATGAGGAACTGTATGAAAGGGTTGCGGCATTAGGAAGGTTGAGAACCACTTACCTAGAAACTTTCAATCCCCAAAGAAACTTTCAGCTCCATCTTGTACTTTGTTTACTGTCAAAGTACACAGATTACTTCTACTAAGAACACAGGAATTCCAAATTCTCCCAAACACACAAAAGGCTATTTCATACTCTTTGAGTCCTGGTGGGGAAATCATTAAGTGTTGAATTGATAACTGCAAGTTCCCTGGTTCAAACCCAAAGCTTCTCCTGGGGAGAAAAATAAGGTTATCTGTTCCTGTAAAAGTTACAGCCTCGGAAATCCTCTATCTAGGGTGAGTGTGAGCCAGAATCCACTAGAGCAGTGCATGTGTGCGCGTGTGTGTGTGTGTGTGTGTGTGTGTGTGTGTAATATCTATCGCATGATTTATCTCAAAATTTCAGTGACAAGAGAAAAATATGTATTGAATATTATCTGATACAATTAATTTACTCTTCAAGATATTCTTGAGATATTTTTAGAGAGCTGGTATCTGGTTGGCATTAGTTGATTCCTAATCAAATTGTTTTTATTGAATTACTCTGGGTTTTGCCAAAAGTTTTCAGTGAGAAACATCATTAAAGAAAATAATAAGCAAAGCCAGGCCCACAAAATCAGCTACACTGTTTACAAAACTACCCTCCAACACATCAGTGTTACCTTTGGGAGTGCTCAAAAGGAAAACATGACGTCAGACTTCAGTCCCAGGAAAACTCTTATCCTAAGATTCGGAATTGCTTAGAACCAGGAGGTAGGAGAGTATTTCATTTACTAAGGCTTTGTTCTTGCTTTAATGTATGGGTCGTTCTGATGTGGATTTGTGAAATTAAAAAGAAAAAGGGTTCAAGCCTTTGGCCTATTTTTCAAAGCTGGCATTCGTTCCCCTTTTTAACACCAGCCTGCTTCTGATATAACTCACTTGATTCATCTATTGTTAGTAGAATGCACAGCGCAAAGGATAAGCCATTTCGATCCAGTCTACACGTACAATTCAGGGGCCAGGAGACCGGGTAGAGTGGTGGTTGCACGTTGAGCTGCAATCTGCCAGTGAGCACTCTGAAATACCAGCCTCTCTGCAAGAGCAAGGCAGAGATTTCTACTCCTGTCAAGAGTACTGTCTGGGAAGCTTACAGGGGCCATTCTCCCCTGTCCTGATAGGCTCTGATGAGTCAGCATTGGCTAGATGGCAGTGAGGGATTTGTTTGTTTGTGTGTAGGCATACTTGCTATACTTCCTATGGAATTATTCCACCACATTAATGTAAAGTCAACAGCCACAAAGCTGCTCATGTAAGTGTCCAAGGCGCTGTTGTGCATTTGAGCCCACCTAGATAAATCTGCAAATGAGTACAATGCTGAAGGCCAGTTACTTTACGACTGATTGTTAAACTCTTGTTGATGAGCATTCACATACATATGCAGGCCACAATTTCAGATTTGTTTACTTCTGCAGATCTACTGAAATCATAAGTAAAGAAGTTTGAGCCCTAGATGGTGCTATACTAAACTACTGCTGTTATAGGCAAAAGTGGCAATGGTATATTAATCTGGGACAACTTAATAGAAGTGAAAGATACAATTTTAGTTCTTGGGTTGAGGAAACTTTCCTAATATACTGGTAATATGTGTAATGTTAAAAAGTGCACTCTTTTCTTAATAACTACCAACCAGGCTTTTGACAAACTCATGGGTAAAATAAAATATATCTTAGGCAATTTCATATTTTCTGACTTAAAAACTAGAAGCTTATAAGTAAATACTTGAACACTAAAAAATGTATGGTGACCATTCAGTGAAATTTCAGTAATCACTCTAACACCCATTTTGGAATTAAGCTATATTTTATTTTTATTTAAAGTTTGGGGGATAGGGTGGGGAGGGAATAAATAAAATGTATATCTATCTGATCTATTATTTCTGAGAATAATATCAATACATTATGTACCCACTAAGTATTCCATCAAGTTAACTGAGTTAAACAACCAAAGAAGCCTATCCATTTATATGCTTTGATGTTTCCCCAAGGCTTCATCCGTGAGTCTGTTATTCCTTTAAATGGCACTTAGTTAAACACATCAAAGCAATGTTCCCAGAGAAAACATCTTTACAATCGTTAGATAACTTCTAATTTTCTGTTCATTTTGATGATTCACAATCTTTCCACAAGTTGTGGACATCAGTCTGCATACTTGAATATGATGAGTTCCTAGCTAACAGCCAAAATTCAAACACTACTGAGTCACCATCTGCCATTGTGGAACAAGGGAAGGAACATATCTTCAGGGTAAAGGAAACTTTAAAAAAATAAACAGTATATGTCAAAGCATAGGCCCAAGAGTTATCGTTAGGCCACTATTTCAGTGCAAAACTAATGGAAATCCTACGTGACCGGTGGGTTTGAACTGCCAACCTTGTGGCAGCAGTCAAAATGCTTAAACCACAGTATCAAGTGACCCCTTTCTTGCACTAACCAAACCAAATGAAACCCACTACTATCAAGTCTGTAAATCTTTATAGAAGCAGGTAGCTTTAACATTCTCTGCTGAGCAACTGGTAGATTTGAACTGCCGACCTACTGGTAAGCTACCCAATGCCTACCTAGCTTCTCAGCCTGCTCTTCTTGTACTAAAGTGAATCTAAATAAGAACGACATGCACCTGATCAAACTTAGCTACAAATTCCACTCAAAGACACACTTGGGATAGGATCTTGTTCATAAAGAGGTAGAGGGGAAGGGGCTGCCGGTATATATATGATGTGAGTGTGTGGTGGTGGTGATGGGGGAACCCTGACATTCTCGCTACTTCTGCGATCCTTACACATAATGTCTAACAGGACACAGACACGTCTTTCTGGAAGAACTGAATGATTATGGTCAGCGTGGATGTGAGCCAAATACGTATTCCAGTACCTTTCAAGCTGTTTTTATACCCTCTTGATTCCTGTACCGGAAGTACAGTCTTTGTACAGGGTTGAGAAACCCCCCACCTAGAAACCTCAGATCAGCGCAGATGGTAACCTTGGAGACAAGCTAATGCAAAGCTTTCTCTGTCCCTTCACTGCAGTGCAGCTGTCATTTACTTGTACTAAAGTCATTTCATGGGAGATCTGAGTATTCAATTGAACAAGTCAGTAATTGGTTTAAAACACTTATCAAAAAGGCTTGGCTGAGTTGATGATCATCATAAGCAACCACTTGAGAGATATCCCCTCTATCCAAATAGAGGAAGTAGCTACTATCTGTAGAGAAATAAAATTATGGGGTTTAGGGTAATTTTAAGATAAACCCCATTTTTAATTAACAAAAACCACTCCAATGTAGGGTGGGATTATTTTCTTCTGACTAATTCAATGAATCAGTATTCCACAATTTAAAAAATACATTTCATTTTATTCTAATATAAAATATAAACACAATTTTCCACTTGTGCTTGGATCTCATGTTCCTTTGCCTACTTCTCTCACAGTTGCCTTGTAGTTCTCTGCCCTCTGACCTCTTGATTGTCTATACAAACTTACCTTGCCTCAGCTAACTTTAATACTATTCCTTTCTACTCCTTTTTCCCTCACTGACAAGCTCTACAAAATATTACTCTAAGGTCTTTGCCTTTCCCTTTCCACCAACAACTTGTTTCTGGTTTCTCACCATTAATGAACTGGTAATAGTTTACTTCAAAAGCCAATAGCCATTCATCAGAGGAAATATTCGGTAGGCATACGGCGGACCGCTTGCTTTTGAACGCTGCTTCCCCGATTTCTAGAGCACTGAAATAGCCAGGCTTCCTGACTTCTCGGCTCTTCATTGTTCTGTCATCGCTCTCCCAGGTCCTTTTTGTTGTTATTCTCCAAAGTCCAAATATTAGATAACCCCCACATTTCTACCTAGGTAGCTAATAATTATTCTTGAACTCCAGAAATAATTTTTCCAAGCTATTTATCAACGTTACCAAGTCCTATTATTTTTAAACCATACAATAATATCTCTTTAAGAAGTCATCTCCTTTTTATTCCTACACCACCAGCCAACTGCGAGTCATTGTCGTTGGTCTCCTTCAGCTTTGTTCCCCTTCCGGTTTTTCAAAAGCCTCTGAACCATATTTTAGAACAAAATATAAAGAAAGGACCAACATGCTGGTGTTGGTCTTTCTAAGCACAAAAACATTAAAGAAATACTCCAAATACACTAAAACATCTTTAACACTATAAGACTGCAATAATAATGGTTTCACTGGCATCTCAAAGTTGCATCCATTTGCCATTACAAATCATTATATATAATTTGAGTTTTTAATATGATAGGCACTAAGGAGAGTAGACCACAATTGATACAGTCAGATGTTGCTCAAATGGATGCTATGTGACACATGACTGTTTTTATATATCACTATGTGTGTACTTTTGAGAAAAAGCACAAAAGCAAAAGAAATATAGTGGTTTTAGTCACCTATCTGGATTCCCAAGTTCCTCAAGAGTAAGAATTAGACTTCACCTTTTTTACCCTAGTCACTATGATAGGTTTTTGCTGTTGTTATTTCAGTTCACAGCCATCCACATGACAGAGTGGGACTGCCACATAGGATTTTGTTGACTGTAATCTTTACAGATTCAGATTCTGATGTATGTATTTGAATCATCAATCTTTCTGTTAGCAGAGAGCTAAACCATCAAGACATTAGGGCTCCTTATATGTTCCCTAAACCCCTGTATTACCTAGCATAACTTATTATCTAAGTCAAATGATCAATAAATGATTTTTAGTTGAATTATTTGATTATGCAATATTATGCAAATTATTTTCTTCTGTTTCATAATTAAGGGAACTACACAAAAGACTCAGTCTTTCTAGGAAAATACAAGCTACTTCCAAGAAGATAAATCTGACACCTAAGAGCTCCCCTGTTGATAACCACTGGTGGGTGAGCTGTCAGTTGTAGGTTACACCTATTTTTTTAGGAAAAATGGTAGCTCTAGAAAGAGGCATTTTTCCCAGGTACAGATTATAAGAAAATATATTTACATGACAGTTTTTGCTCAGGAAATGTGATCGTTAGGTTCACTGTGCCAGCTCGGCCTCTATAGGAACATGAGGGTGGAGTATAATCAGGTCACAGCTTGATTGGAGTACAACTGAGATAAATGCTTTCCAAGGCTGGCATCATGTCTTTCTTGTTCCCTGGTGACCAGACCAGCGTGCTGCTGCTAGAGCTAATTCTTCCCCTCAACCATGTGCTGCACTATCTGTGGGCTGAGTCAACCCATGGGCCATGTTGCCTTACCATGCATAACTAAAGCTTGACGCTCCTGTGAGACCTGCATTGCCACGCTGCTGGTGGATCGTGTTCCCTTGCATACATTGCTAGTGCTTGAGACCCCACTGGGGCCTGTTTTGCTAAAATCCCACACATCTGACTATAGCTGCCCCACCCTGCTGTCTTCTGCCTGCTGCCTGCAGGCTGACTCTACCTGTCTTGCCTGAGGCAGATTCCACTGTCTGCTTCCTTGATCTTGGACTGGCAGCCCTCATGAGTTAAAGGACTTCCAGTATATTAGTTGTTCCATGAAAGTGAATTGAACTGAGCCCTCGGTGCTGCTGTGTGGATTAATTAGCCATTGTATTCCTTCTCGCTGTAAAAAACTATCCTTTTATATATGTATAATCAATCATAAGTATCCTGGTTTTGTTGATCTAGAGAACCCTGCCTAACACAGGAAAATATGTTCTTCATTTGGGAAATATTCAAAAATATCCAATATGATCAAAATCAATTTACTTCTTTTTAAAAAAGTATATTTTTCCTGAGCCTGGGGAAGAAGTGAATTTTCTAAAAAAAGCCCTCACCTTTCGTTCTTCAGGCACAGACAAGCCTCATTAAAACTAAAAACTAGAGAGCTTCTGCCTTCTGGAGCTAAACAGAGCGGCACACAACATCAGAGAATGTCATGGAAGGGTCAGGGACTCCCACCTAGGTAGATACCCAGCAGAAAGATAATGCTGCCACTGGCAACATGAATTAGCGGCAGAAGATTGTCCAGACATTCATGCTTAGGTTAAAAAAAAAATCATTTTTTTTTTAGCTAATCATCCAAACTGTCTTTTTTTCTCTTTCCTATAGCAGCACCTACTCAATCACCTTGTCACAAAATCTTCATTTTATTACATAAAAACTCACTCAAATCTGAAGCCTAACTCTTTATGATCTTATAAAACATTATATTTGTAATACATGGATTGTCAAAAATTGTTATTCCTGAAATAATCATTGAATGCCTCCTTTGTCAATCAAGTCCTATGATGTGAGAGTCATATAATAGGCAATTTAGTCTTCAACATTTCCTTCAGGTCCCTGGGGTGTTCAGAGTTACAAAAGTATACCTTTTTTAGTATAACGTCAGCTTTATAACTTCTCCCAAGCAGTATAAGTCTTTTTTTGGTTCTTTTTTCTTCTTTATCTTCTCACAAGATGACAATTATAATTAAAAAGTCATATCACAAAAATGCTATTAATGAAAATCAGTTTTGGTGTGTGTTTGTGGTAACTTTGTCAATAATTTTCTGCAGTTTACTGGAAAGGACAGCTGCAGCCTCATTACAGAGAAGCTGTCTCCTTTCTGATTTTACAGGATGACGTTTCACATAGATTTAAATATTTAGTACAATCCAGAAGCCCAATGCACTGCAGCAAAGTGCTCATCTCTTAGCAGAAAGGATTTCAATACAAGCCCACCCAGTGGATCTGTAGAAAAAGCAAGCTAACAATGTGCTTCAGTGTAATAGTTCGGTTTATTGTGACAACCTGGCCAATAGGAACATGTGAGATTAATCAGGTTGCAGTTTGATTGGAAGGCAAGAGATAAATGGCTCTGCAAGGCCCGTCCCCTACCTCTGCTTGTGTTACTGCTTTAGTTAGTTCCCTGTATCAATGTGTGCGCTACACTACCTGTGGGCCAAGCCACACTGTGGATCACATTGCTAGAGCTTGAGGCGCCTGTGAGACCGGCTTTGCCACACTGCTGATGCATTCATCATGTGAGCCTGAGGCTGCTGGATCCTGTAGCTTTGCATTGCTTGAGTTTGTTATCCCATCCAGGCCTGCTTCACTAAGCTCCTGAGCTACTGATTGTTGGTGACCCACCCTGCCGTTTGTGGCCTGGGAGCAGACTCTTGCCTGACTAGCCTGAGGGAAGACTCAGCTGTCTGCTTCCTTGACCTTGGACCCATAAGCCCTTGAGCTAATGAGCTGTTATATTCCCTCTTGCTGTATAAACCTATCCATAGCTATATATTTGGTGTCCTGGTTTTGTTTCTCTAGAGAAACCCGACTAACACAGTCAGGAAAGCCCACAGCTAGAGAAACGATCCGTGGGGCAGTTCTATTCGGTCACAGAGGGTTGCAATGAATTAGATGCAATTCGACAGCATCCAACAACAGGACCAGTCCAGGCTCGCCAGCTCAAACTCAGTTTCTGTACCAAAAGACGAAAGCCTCTCATGGCCTTTTGCTCCAAATCTTCTCCTAGAAAGCTCGCAGGGCATCTAAACCGTTTCAGTGATTACGACGATCAGTTCTAAGGCTGAAATGACTTTTCAAAAAATACTATGCTGTGCTTGAGAAACACAGTATAGCTTTCAAAACCAGCAATCACAATATAATATTGTTTTAAATGTTCTCATGGAGAAGAAATAATCATAAGCATTTGAAGTAAGAATGTGCATACAACCAGCCAAGTTTGTGATACCCTTTGTCTTTCAAGTGTTAATTTCTTTCAATATCCACTTCACCTCTTCAGTGTTTATTTTAACTTCTCTCTTAATGATTTTCTAGGCCTCTTATGCTCACCAAGTTTAATCACAGGTCTTTTAACTTTCTTAGGAGACATGTACATGCTTCTATAAAAAAACTGCTGAGTTTTGACTGAAGGACACTTGTCCCTCCGATGAAGGGTCCAAAGTCCATAAGATGAAATTTTGCCTTCCTTCATCTAAGGAGTATTCCGGCTGTACTTCTTTGAAGACAGATTTGTTTGTCCATGGTACTTTCAATATTCTTCTTCAGCATGGCTTGGGTCAGGCATATCAAAATCCTCAAAGTGATATACTTGCTTTAAAGAATCCACTTGCAGTAAATTTGTATATAGATCAATAAGTAGTCATTGGAAAAGAACAAGAGGATACTCTGCACTTTACACTCAGGAAAGATATGCAATCAGGGTTTTTTATCAGAATTATTCAATCTGTGTGCTATGCAAATAATCAGAGAAGCTAGGCTATATGAAGAACATGATGTCAGGATTGAAGGAAGACTAAGTAATGACTTGTGATATGCAGATGACTTAACAATGATTGCCGAAAGTGAAGAGGACTTAAAACACTTAGTGATTAAAATCAAGGACTATAGACTTTGGTATTAATTATACTTCAATGAGAAGAAAACAAAAACAAAAAATCCTCATATCTGGGCCAGTAAGCAGCACCATGACAAATAGAGGGAAAATTGAAGTTGTTGGGGGTGTTATATTACAACACCCATGGAAGTTGCAGTCAAGAATAAAACTGTAGTAAATTAAAAAACAAACAAACAAATCTACTATGACCAAAATCAGAACTACTCTTCATTGGGGCTCTAAGAATGTAAAAACTTCCAGGGGCAGACAGAATCATCTTTCTTCCACTGAGCAGCTAGTGGGGTTTGAACTACCAACCTTGAGGTTAGTAGTCCAATGCTTACCCTACTAACCCAATAGGGCCAGTTGGTTGTCTAAACTTAAATATAAACTTAAGTCATTGCTTTCTGCTGGGTTCTTTGTTGTTTTTATATTCTTCACTGACAACACATCATTGAATGTCAACTAAATGAAAGACATTGCTTTATGTGCAGGAATATGGCAGAAGACCAAAAAAAATAGTGTTGTCTTTATGTGGTTCATTTCTCAATGAAGGAAAAATATAATGGGAAAAAATTATAAAGAAATGATAAGTGCTACTAAGAAAATCAAAGTGAGGTAAAGGAGAAGCAGTTGAAAGGGACTACTTACTATTTTAGATAGAGTGGTCAGAAAAAGCAATCTAAGGAGGTGATATTTATATAAAAAAATGTTAAAGGGAATGATATTTGAATTTCTTTCTAAAAGATTTATTGATTTTGAAGACTTGTTACAAGTTGCATCAATAGCAAAAATAGGATACTGAGTGGCTCAGGTAAGTTTTATGAAGCAAGTTATTATACATAGTTTTGCTTCCTTACATGGGATAAATGAAAGAAAATGAAAGTGCTTCATGGTGCCTCAGGGTAGATGGGTATTACTGAGATCATTAAAGTGGGAAGTGTCTTTCTTTCTTTTCTCTTGTGGACAATTACTCTGAACATGATCGATTAGTTGGCTGATGCTAACAAATACGATAGAAAAGTTTAGTTAAGAGTAAAATTATTCCTTGTAAACATTTTTTAATTGAATGACTGCTTTAAGGATTCCACGCAGAACATAATTCAATGAAAGACATATTCGTTGATTTAGCAAATGGTTATAGACCACATCCTAGTTTCCATCTTGTTCTAGAACGTACAAAACACAGATTCTGTCCTCGTGAAATGTGAATTCTGCTTTAAATTTCTGGTGACAATTGCACATAGAAATGTGGTATTTATAAGGTGCCATCAAGTTGGTGCCAACCCAAAGCGGACCTATGCAGAACAGAAGGAGCCATGGCCTGGTCCCGTGACCTCTTTACAAGTGAACAATTATGTTTAAGCCCACCCTTGCAGCTGCTGTGTGAATCCATCTCATTGAGGACCTCCCTTTTTTTGCTGCTCCTCTACTTCCCCAGCATCCTTTGCTCCAGACACTAGTATCTCCTGACAATACGCCCAAAGTACTTGAGACAAAGCCTTGTCATCTTGGCCTCTAAAGAGCATTCTGGCTGTACTTTCTCCAAGACAGATTAGTTTGCTCTTCTAGCGATCCAAGGATATTTTCCATATTTTGCATCAGCACCACAATTCCAATGCATCAATGCCTCTTCAGCTTGCCATACTCGTTGTCCAGCATGTGCCTTGTGCATACTCACCGGTCATTCCTATGCATATGAAGCAATAGAAAAAACCAATGCTTAGGTCAGGTGCACCTTCGTCATCAAAGTGGCATCCTTGCTCTTGACCAGATTTTTTTTCTTGCGCAATGCAACACGTTATTCACTTTCCTGACTGCAGCTTCGATGGGTGCTGATGCCGTCTAAGAGAAAGGAAATCCTTGACAACTCCAATCTTTTCTCCATGATCATGATGCTATCTGTTGATCCAGTTGTGAGGATTGTGGTTACACTGGGTGTCAATTCAAACGGAAAGCAGTAGTCTTTAATGTTCATCAGTAAAACACCTCCAGTCCTCTTGACTTTCAGCAAGCAAGGCTATGCAATCTGAATATCAAAATCTGCTAATAAGCCTTCCTCTATCCTGATGCTACATTCTTCTTCATATAGTCCAGATTCTTAGATTATTTTCTTAGCATACAGATTGAATAAGTATGGTGAGTGTATAAATACCCCTCTTTTGATTAATGATAGCAATGCAAGAGGGCAGAAAATATTCACAATTCACACTGCTAATTGATCAGATCACAATATAGTAAACTTACCAAAATGGTCTGTTATAGCTTTATCCAATTTAAAAGCATAGCAACAAGATAACAGTCAAATACATATTTCACCTCCAATACTAAATCTTTATGTTTCATATGATATCAAGAATCACGAAATATGACTTAGAGACTCCGAAGTTATAAAGCATGGCTAGTTTAGACAACAATGACAGTTTCTGGATCATAGTTGTGGACCATTTCAGATAGAGCTCAACTTAAATGGAATCCTCAAAGATTTCACAACTTATGAGTTCAGGGTTTGTCTAAACCTCTAAAAACCTAAATCAGCTTTTCGTTGTTGAGATAGTTGTTCCGATTTTATGTCTCCCATATGCACAATTCTACACAGTAAATAAAAGTGCCTTGGAAAAGCACCTAAAGGCAGACACAATACATTTCTCCTTTAACATAAGTGAAAGGTGCATTCTAAGTACTCAACTGAGACGGCATACTTCCACCTCATCACCTACCAAAGAGCAACGTTTTATTTGTTCCCTCATGAATTAAAAGCAAGAGAGATTAATTCCAGGACATTAATAATTAGAAGTCTGAAATGTTTAGGATATATGACAAAAATTAAAAATTAAATAACTTCAAGGCCATATTTATAAACAATTTAGAAGTGGTTTAACAATGAGCATTTCCAATAGCAACAATTCTACAAAGTTGATACCTCCAAATTTTGAATTATACCCCAAGGGAGAGTAGGTAACACTATGGCTTCTGGCTAGCCATTTAAAGGTGGGCAATCACAATATATATCGGTTCAACAGGGAAATGGAATTATATCATTGGTCTGTGACAAAGTAAAAGCAATACTTTATTATTATTATTATTTTATATATTGTTCTAATATATAAGTATTATTCTATTATTTATTAATACCATTACCTAAAGTCTTCACAAGCATTAAGGTTATAAAATGTTGCTCTCAATGTCTTCTAGGAAACATTAACTCTTAAATTATATGCCATATAACAATATTAAATATATGTTATCATACATGTAACAATACATGTGTTAGGTATTTCATTATTCAGGATGCTTTCGTGAAAAATCATGCATTAATAATAAAACAGTATAATGAGTATATGTGAATATACAGACATATACATGCACATGCACACACATATAAACACATGCACATACACATACGCACATGCCACAAACGCATATCCATAAGGATTCAAAAAGTTCATGAAAAAGGAAATTAAAAGAGAATGAAATTCTTCCAGAACCTTTTTGAACCCTACTCAAGCATGTATACCCAAAACACAAAGCATGTATACCCAAAACCACTGCCATATAGTCATTTCTAATTCATAGAGACCCTGTATAGGGTTTCCAAAGTATTGTAAATCTTGACAGGAACAGACAGACACATCTTTCTCCCTTGGAGTGGCTGAAGGGTTTGAACCACTGACCTCGTGGTTAGTATTTTAATGCTTGCACAACTGGACCACCAGGCTCACTCACTTTCACTCTCTCTATGATATATATGCCAATTCTATGTCAGGATGACCCTAGAGGACAGAGTAGATCTGTCTTATGGGGGTTTGTAGGCTGTAAAAATTATTGGTATAAATCCCCAGTTCTTGCCTTCCATATTGCAGCTAGTGCCTTGGTTGTTGAAGTACCAACAGGGTAGTTAGCAGCTGAGTGCTCAACAAGTGTGCCACTATATATAAATATCTATGCTACATGTTTGTTTCTATATCTACTTACATATTCAGTGTTTTGTAAGTTTATGTTAATATATACTTCTATATATGTGTATTTCTCCTTATTTTCAGATAAATTAATAAATCAAGCATATAATATTGTATTAGGTATGTCCTATGATTCAGTGGCAGCTAGTATTTAGGAAATTCTCTTATTTTTATGATAAAACATTTCCCACAAATGATATATATATAGCTAAAATAGACGATAAATAATTTAAATCGTTTTCCATTTCTTCCATGACTTAATGCCTTTTCTTCTTTCCTTGTACATTTCTCAGGGAACAATAATTTCAAATTTTAATTTTCTATTTTGTTTTCTCGTTTTATTCCATAAGCCCATATCATATGCAGAACACTATTCTAGACTATAAAATCCCCTTCATATAACTAAAAACCTCCTTTAACTTGTTTTCAGCCATTAATATGCCATATGATAGAAATATTTAGGCCTTAAAAATGTAGTAAAATATCATCAGGAAAAAAATGGAAACAAGCATATTCATGAGTTATCTGTGTACTTCTATATTAATTTATGAAACTAAATATTGTAAGTCATGCTTTCTAACTCAGATATTGCCTAATTAGAAAATTAACTAACATGGCTGTTTGATATGAAATTTAACCATATTTGTAAAGTGCAAATATAATTTTATTTATTAAAGGCTTATAATATCCTATAATCACATTATAGATGCTTGCCTAATAAAGTTTAAATTAGCTTCAGTGACTAAATGACTCTTGATGGTAGTATAAGCTATTACCTTAAGGAAATGTCAACATTTTCAGGTCATTAAAAATCCATTCTGGCCTAGAACTTATGATATGAAAAACCAGGAGCCTTCCTCAACCTGATGGAGTGCCAGATATAATTCCATTTGGGGTTCATCTCCGATGGAGAACTGTAGGAGTCCACATAAAACAGAATACCTGCAGAAGTGCAAGTTTAAGTTGTACAGTGGCTTGCCTAAAATGCATCACTTAATAATGAGGCTTGGGGGGGTGCCTAAAATGCATCATTTAATAATGAGACTTGGGGGGGGTGACAATTGTGCTGAAATCAGGTAAAGTTGACAGAAACAATTAGATTCCAATGCAAGAGGTTGAAATTTGGCACAAGTCTAAATATGAAATGTAAAAGGGAGGTAGCAATATATTTGAAAAGGATTGCTAGGTTAGTTATCCCTTGGCATCCCAAGCCCCTAAAGACGAGGTGATATCAATGAGTCAGGCCCGGAACCTCCAAGGTAAGTGTCTCATTCATAAGACCGTCCCTCAGGGACTATGGAGTCCCTACAGCCAACCGTCTGTTCTTTTCTACATCACAAAGGAAAAATACTCGATGTGCTTGGTGACACATGTCATGTTGGAACAGCCTTTGCTCCTCTTCCTCACTCTAAGTCACTCCACTTCACCTTACCTAACAGAGAATATCTACAGAAAAAAACACAGCTATTAACATACTTAATGATGAAAGACTAAATCCCTGCCCCCCAGCATGCTGCCTCCTGCCTCATCTATCCAATACTGTACTAGGGGTTCTAGCCAGAAAAATTAGGCAAAGAAGTAAAATAAAAAGCATCTGGATTGGAAAGAAAAAGCAAAATGAACTCTTTTTGCAGAGTTTAGCTAGGACTATTGTATAAAAACCTATACCCTAGGGATGTTTACAGAATGTACAACCAAGTATAGATAGTGATGAACAATATAAAAATGAAGCTAAAAAAGCAATTCCATTCATGATGACATATAAAACAATAAAATAGTAGGAATCAATTAAACAAAACTAAAGCAAAGCAAGACACTGAAAATTACTAAACAGTTTTGAAAAAGATTACACAAAACTCAAATAAGTGGAAATATACTATATTCATGGATTGGAACACTTAATACTATGATTATAATAATACTCCCAAACTGATGTCCAAGATTAATCCAATCCCTATCAAAATTCCAAATGGCATTTTTATAGGAATTGATAAATCCTAAAACTTACATGGAAAATAATAAATAAATATTAACTAAATAATCATAAAAGAGAATAACAAAGTAACAGAACTTGCACTTCTTGATTTTAGATCTGAATGCAAAGCAATGAGCCATTGGAATAAGGAAAAACAAAAAGCTCACGCAAACAGAAGCAAAAGTTCAGAAACAAATCCATATATCTATCGCCCATTAATTTTAACCACAGTTGCCGAAACAATCTAAAGAAGGAAAATAGTCTTTTGATTTTTAGACAGGGACAACTGGGTTTTCACTAGCAGAATGAATTTGGACCTCACCTCACACCATATACAAAAATTAACTCAAACTAAACTATAGATTTACATACCCTATGTAAAAGCTGATGGTACAAAACTGTTAGAAGTAAATTAACACAACCTTCAGGAACGTAAATTGGGAAATGGTTTGATAGGTATGACAACTAAATCGCAAGGGAGGAAATGGCATGGAGACAATGTCTGGGCTCCCCTGGCTTCAGCAGAGAAAAGGAGAATCCACTTCCACAGGAGACTCAGGCTGATAGAGGTCACAAGACAGAGGTCACACATACCTTCATCCTCCATCCTTCTTTATCCTGTCCTGACACTCAGCATCTCTCCCACGGCACTCTACTTCTCTACTGTGCACAGAACTCACAGACAACAGCCACAATTATGAGGACTTATTACAAGTTACCACAAGTCTAGATCAGAAAACATTAAAGATTCACTCCTGTGTCCACAGCAACACCTCTTCTCAACTAGCAGCCGTATCTCTATTGGGTCCTCAGCTTCCCAGTTTTGTGGTTCCTTGGGCTCTCCCTTGTTCCAAGAGGCAGGAAACCCAGCACTGTACCGCGTAGTTTTAACAAGACTCCTCTGCTCTCTCTCATGATCTCAGTGCTGTGGCCTCTGGTGGCTTTACCACTTCAGACAGAAATCTCACATCAGGTCCCCTGGTGGCTCTTCTTTTTGATGGTCATGAGTTTCTCTTTGCCTATGTCTGATCTGGGCCACTCTTCTATACCCAGTGGAATGGCAAAATGATAAATCCCCTCTATTAGTGTTTCATACACCCTATCCGCATGGTCCTACCCAATATTTCGGTAGGAGTCACAGAGGTATACAAAGAAGAGTCACACCAAGTAATTTTGCTTCACCATAGCAAGTAACAACAAAAAGATAAATAGCATGCTTTAAAACTAAGAAAATTTTCCTATTAATGAACACTATCAAGAAAGTGAACATAAGCAACAGAATTGGAGAAAATATTTGTAAATCATATTTCTGATAAGTGTTTAGTATACAGAAAAACCCTTATATATATATTGAGTTGAAATAAATACATTGCTTACAACTCAATAATAAGAAATAACCACGTTAATATATGCATAAATGTTTTAAATATAGACATTTCTATAAATGAGATATATAAATAGCCAACATGCACATGAGAAGATCATCACTATCATTAGTGGCTAGAGAAATGCAATCTAAAAACGATGAAATACTACTGCTCACCAACTCCACTAAGATGGCACCACAGATAACAGAGCAAGTGTTGGCTCTAATGTTTAGAAATGTGAACGCTCACACATGGTTGGTAAAAGAGCCCAGACCTTACAGAAAGCAGTCTGCAGTTCCTACAAACATTAAACAAGGAGTTACTGTATACCAAGTATCTCCCCTCCTGAATAGCAATGGAAGAACATTGAACATCCATATCCAGGCGCAAATGTTCCTAGCAGCTTTATTCATAATAGCCCAAATGCAAAACAACCCAAATGTCTGATGAAAGGATAATAAAATATAGTAGATCTACACAATTAAATATGAAAATGAATAAAATACTTTTACATGCTGCAATGTGAAACAAGCTTTAAAACATGCTAAGTTACAGAAGCAAGATGCTAAAGTCAATACAGTATGAATCCATTCATATGAAATGCCCAGAATAGGCAAATCCAGAGAGCGGTAGATCTAGTTGCCTAGAGCTGCAGGGGGAGTAATTCCGAATGAATACAAAGATTATCTTGGAGTAATGAAATGTTTTGGAATCAGCAGTGATGATTGTACAACTCTACAAATAATCTAAAAACCACAACTTTTATCATTCAAAATAGTGAAGTTTATTGTGTATCAATTATATTTTAAAAATAACAGCAACAATCTGGGAGGACTTCAAACAGTTCATAGGAAAATGGATTTGAAAGGAAAGGAAAATTTCCCATGACCTATATGAAGTTCCCATGAAAGATCTAATGCAGTGGTTCGCAACCTTCCTCATGCCGCAACCCATTAGTACATTTCCTCATGTTGTTGTGACGCCCCAGCCATAAAATTCTTTTCGTTGCTACTGCATCATGGTGATTCTGCGACTGTGATAAATCGGGCGACCCCTTTGGGGGTCGAACAACCCACAGGTTGAGATCTGCTGCAATGGGTTTCCAAAGGAAGTGTGACTGCTAGAAGGTTTCAGTCTCAATGATAAAATACAAATTTCTAAAGCCCAATTTTGCCTTTCTCAGAATTTCTTATGATCAGTTCGGGTTCTAGTAAATGTGTGCAGTTCCCTACCACCAAGTGATTTAGACATCAGAAAAGTATAATTTGTTATGATAATCATTTCAAGTCTCTTAAACAGCATGACAAGATTTTAAGTGTCAATTTCTCACCCAAAATATTTGAGAAAGTGGAGATTGAAACAGCTAAACCAAATGAAATAAGAACTATAGCAAAGACAGTTTCTTAAAACACTAAATGGAAAGCTCATATTTGGAAGGTATTAATATAGTGTGTTAACCTAAAATTTTCTTGATCGCTCATGGGTATGACTTGGGCTAGGTTCCAGAAGGTCCACAGTTTGAAACCACCAGCTGCTCCATGGTGGGAAAGAAAGAGTTTCTACTCCCACAAGCAGTCTCAGAAACTCACAGGGGCAGTTCTGCCCGGTCCCATAGGGTCGCTATGAATCAATATTGACTCAATCCCCAAACAGCACAACATACATCCTAATGCAGTGCACCAGGAGAAACCAAATTTTACCTCATAAAGAAAGTCTTGATAACTTTTATTTAATTGAAATTACTCCAAGATTTTTCTTTGACTACAACAATGAACACCCAAAGTCAAATCCTGAAACAAACCAAAAGTGTAGAAACTAAATAACACACTATTAAACTGCCAGAGGTCAAAAAAATACTACAAGAAGATCCATAAATTTCTTTGCACCAAAATGAAAGAGGATAAGATAAAGGCAGAGTTCAGAGGGAAATTTGTAGCAATATATGCCCACATGATAAAAGGAGAAAGAGCTGAAACTAACAGCTACCTCAACATCGCCAAGAAATAGAGATAAGAGTAAGTGAGGCTATCCATAGTCTGTTATGATCCACGCAGTAGAATGTCTTTGCATAGTCAATAAAACACAAGCAAACATCTTCCTGGTGTTCTCTGCTTTGAGCCTAGATCCATTTGACATCAGCAATAATATCTCCTGTTGCATGTCCTCATCTGAATCAGGCTCCCTGTCAAGGTACTGCTGCAACCATTGCTGGATGATCTTCGGCAAAATTTTACTTACGTGTGATATCAATTATATTGTTCTATAATTTGATAATTCTGTTGGGTCACCTTTCTTTGGAAAAGGTACAAATATGGATCTGTTCCATTCAGTTGGCCAAGAGCGATCTTTCAAATATCAGCATAGCTGAGTAAGCACTTCCAAGTGCTTCATCAGCGTGTTGAAACATTTCTATTGGTATTCCTTCAACTCCTGGAACCTTGTTTTTGGCTAATGCTTTCGGTGCAGTTTGAACTTCTTCCTTCAGCAGAAGGACAGGAATTTAACTGCAGCCCCCAGCTTCTACAGCCTGATCAGCATGAAAGGTCTTGTGCACTAAAACCAGTATTTGCATTCCCCCTGTAGATAAGGAGATGCCACTGATAAGGTTATACATCACATACTACCTAGAAAGGTGGAATGACTAGCTTAGCATTTCAGGAGAGTGAACCTATCCCTAGAGAGGAGCATGGATCAAAATAAACAAGCCAGGGAGCAGGCGAGATATTACTAGTAGTGAGTATGAGCAGTAATCCAAGCAGGAGATGAAGAAGTCATGGATTCAGGCAGTGGAAACAAAAGGAAGCGATGCCAGGCCTAACTTCATTAGTGACTATGGAATCAGAAATATGCTCCTGATAATCTCAACTTTTCATCAAATACCTAAAGGGTGGCAGCTAATAGGAATCTTTGTTATACTTTAATTCCTACTAAGCTACCTTCTTTGTACCAATTCATTTCTGCCATTTTAACTTTTATTCTTGATCCTTATAACAAAGCTGCCATTCTTTCCGTAGGGTACCAAAAATGAGGACGCTTCTGCTCAGAAACCAGGATAGTGTACATCTATGTGTAATATACACAAAAATAAACTTTGTCTACAGTTCCAGAGTGGTTTTCTGGAGAGTCCTAATTTATTTCACTAATTTATTTTCCTTTCACTAATTTATTTTCAATTTTTAAAATACAAACAGCATTTTACACAGTAGGAATAAAATATACACAATAGGCTTGCCATCACCACTTTCCTCCGTTGTGAAATAAATAGAAAAATTTCACAAACATCAGTGTATCGCGCACCTCTCAAAAATTAAAATAAAATCCCAAAATATTCAGGTCAGAATACTGTTTAATCACTTACATACCAATCAGTCAAAGACCACCCACTTTTACATACAACTAGTAGGCCGACTCCTTGGTACTTAAATGATTGAAAATGAGTTATGTTATAAAGTGCAGACATAATATACACTATACACAGACATAATATACACTATACTCTAATGTGGTGTGTGTGAATTATTATATATAATAATTCATAATATACATAATATACACAGACATAATGTACACTTTGCTCTAATGTGGTGTGTGTGAATTACTCTTTCGGACTGAAGAAACCACCGTCTAAATGAAGGAACATTCCTGCACCTTGAGAACAGGTACAGCTGAGCTGTCCCTGCTTCTTAAGATGGAGACTGCCACTCAGAAGCAGCTGTAAAACTTAAGAAAGTAACCTGCAAATGGTTGGAGGTTGCTGACACTTGGTGTCATCCTTACTGTTGTGTATCGACTTGACAAGGCTCTCATTTTCAGTGGTTTGACAAACACTATGTATCACCTTGAATTCTGTGATCTGATGGAAGCCTCTAATCCAGCGGTTCTCCACCTTCCTAATGCTGCAACCCTTTCATACAGTTCCTCATGCTGTGGTGACCCCCAACCATCAAATTATTTTCGTTGCTACTTCATAACTATAATTTTGCTATTGTTATAAATCAGGCGACCCCTGTGAAAAGGTTGTTCGACCCCCAAAGGGGTCGTGACCCACAGGTTGAGAACCGCTGATCTCATGTTTCCACTGGTTTTCCTCCTCCAGGGAACTAAGACTCAGACACTTGGCCACAAAGGGGAGATGGGTATTTTATATTGTTGTAACTCATCTTGGAGCCTTGTCCTTCTTCTACTCCTGTCATTGCACTTTTTCTCTCTATTAACCAGAATATCATATTCCCCCATTCAATATGAATTTATCCAATGGTAAGTACATAGCTGAAAAGGCAAAATATACTCTCTGAAAAAGTATACACAGTCAAGCACAAGAAACCATGGCCTTTCTTAAGATGATTAGCTTTGAGAACCATGTGTGCCTGGGGACTGCCCCAGGGCCATCTTTGCCACAGTGTGATACTTGTGAATGGCCCCTAGATCCCAGAAGTTAGTAAAAGTACAAGAAACACAGAAACATCCAAAGCACAGGTGATATTGTTTGAACTGGGCCACTGTGTTTGGGCCAAGCCTACTCCTTCACACTTCCCATCAAGCTGTTGATTAAACTAATTCAAATGGAGTTTCTATCACTTGCAACTGAAAGAGTTCTGATGACCAAATGCAGGTACAACAATAAATGATCTTCTCTGTATAAACAAGAAATAACACAATACTATTTTAAAACATGGACACTATAGAGTGAAGTGAACCCATGGTTTGCTTACCAAAAGAAGAGCTTTGGAACTGAATAAGTGACCCAAGTGATTATGATAGAACCTTGTATTACAAAGGTACTTCTGGAGGAAACACTGATAAAGAAAGATGGTGGCAAACAGACCAAAAGAGACTCTCTCAGAAGTATAAAAGCAGTAGGAATCTGAAGATTTCAAAAACATTTTAAACAAAGGGGAGAGCTTCATTTAATAAAGCATATTTCAATGGAGGATAATGGAAAATGAGTGAACATCGTTAATGAATTATGCATTGCACCACAATCTCATTTGGTAAGCATACTGACCTCTGCTATTTCTGTACTGGTGTCTGTTGTACTTGAAATTAATCAGAAAATAAATTAGTATGATAGATAACAGATAAAGCTGAAATTAAAGACAGGATGTTGAAAGCCCTTATAGTACTTTAACATTTAAAAGCATGAAATTAGTTTTAAAATTAAAATGAAATCAAGGATCAGGAGCAAAAAGTAACCTCTTTCTGATTCAAATCATAGTTTTTCAGGAGATATAACATGGCTTTCTCTATTTTTATTCTCCTCAAGTAGTTTATATATGAATGGGTTGATCAAGTAGACTCTATAGTAAAACTAAATATAAAACATTTAAAAAGAAACCTGCAGTCAGATAAAAAGAAAGCTTTTGCAAACAACACATCAATGTGAAAATCATGTTATTCGGTACAGATAAGTTGCTTTTGACTCAAAGCAATCCTCTGTAGGACAGAAGGTACATGTCCTGGTCTCGGGGCGATCCTCACACTAGTAGGAATGCTGCAGCCCACTGCACATCCTTTATGCCAATCCAGAGGGGGCTTCCTCTTTCTCAATTACCTTCTCCAGGAACTGATCCCTCCTGATAACAAGTGCAAAGCAAGCAAGACAAGTCTCTCCATCCTCACAGAAGGCTGCATTTCCTCTAAGGCCAGTCGTGAGCCTTCTTCCTCTGGCAGCAGTACTTTGAATATGATTTGCCAACACCATAATCAGATGCATTTTTTGTTTTTTCATTGTCCAGATTGCACATACTTGGGTCAGGTACACCAGAATCCTCAAAGTGACATCTTTGCTTTTTAAAATTTTGAAATAAGTCTTTTTCAGCAGATTTGCCCGACATCATCTTATTTTTTGACTGATGCTTCTATTGGCATTTATGATGTATCCATATAAAATAAAATCCTTGACAACTTCAATATTTTCTCTATTTATCATGAAGCTGCTTATCAGACCAGTTGTGAGTAGTTGTGAGATGTCATCCGTACCATGAGCAAACTTGTTCATTATTGCTGGACCAGGTCTGTGATTAAGTATGTGTTTCTCAAAAGTTAAGACAACATACTGATTTCTCTCCTAATATAACTTTAACTTAACTCCCTGCCAGAGTAAATTCTGACTCCTAGCAACCATACTGGACAGAGTAGAGTTGCCTCTTGGGCTTCCCAAGGCTGTAAGTCTTTGAAGAAGCAGAACCCCTCGTCTCCCTCCTTCGGAGCAGCTGGTGGGTTTGAATTGCTGACCTTGTGGTTAGCAGCCCACATGTAAACCAGTATACCACTAGGGCTTCTTTCAACTCCAAGAACAACCTTTAAAATTAATGTCCTTTACAAAATATGCACTATCTTCTAAAGTAGAAAAGTTCTGGAAGATAAAATAACAAAGATATCAAAGAAGCAAATAGCCCACAAAATCCAACACTCATCTTCTATAATACTTTAGAGGAAAATCACAGTATCATTTGGGGTATTAAAGTCCTAGAATAATTTTAATAAATATATAGCTCATTTTGAAAACCACTTCAATATTTTTAGAGGCACTCTCTGTGGATTAACAGAAGTCTTCCCTTAGAATCACAGATTCAAATTTCCAAAGGACTTTATGATCCGTCCTCCCTTATAACAGATGAAGAGAAAATGACTTGCCCACAGCACCCTCTACTGGGTATGCCAAGGCCCACAATGCATTGTTGGCTTTCACCGTCAGTACACAAACTCTCAGGTATCCATCCACTTCCATGGCACAGCATTTTCCCTTTGACTTACTATCACTGGTCTCTCCCCCAGTGCAGTCCCTGTTGTTGAGTGTTGCCACTATTAGCAGACATTGCTATTTCATTTCAGAGAGCATGGCCATCAGATGATAGACAGTTCACTCCCTTAAATGTCCCTTTAGGTTGATCGGGGTTTGTAGATGCAAGCATGTCCATTGTGCCTTTTATAGGAGAGAATAGACTTAAAATCCAAGACCCTGTTTCTTACATATTATCAAGGCAGTCTTGCTGCTGCTCCAGGGAGTCCTGCTGCTCCCTGGAACCGGGTCATGAACTTATGAGATCTAAGAGTGAAGGCGTCAGGCTACTTACTCCATAAAAGCCACCTCAAACGCTGTTCTGTGTTAAATTCTTAATAACAGGGTTGTTCTTCTCCTAATACAGCAGTGCTCAACCTGTGGGTCGCGACCCCTTTTGGGGTTGTACAACCCTTTCTCAGGGGTTGCCTAATACCATCGGAAAACACATATTTCTGATGGCCTTAGGAACTGAGACACCGCTCCTCTATCCATCTCCAGGCGGGTCTGCCCACAGGCAGCTATGCCCACCTATGAGTACCCGGCTTGAAGCATGCTACACCGTGCTTTAAGACAAAATCTCATTATTTGTCATTAGAAATTAATATTTCACAATATATAATTACATATTGTTTTTGTGTTGAATCACTATGTTCTAATTATGTTCAATTTTTAACAAGGAAAATACATCCTGCATATCAGATATTTACATGATGATTCACAACAATAGCAAAATTACAGTGATGAAGTAGCAATGAAAATAATGTTATGGTTGGGGGTCACCACCACATGAAGAACTGTATAAAAGGGTCGCAGCATTAGGAAGGTGGAGAACCGCTGGCCTAATAGGTCCTCTGGTTCATTGTCCAAATGAACTTCGCAATTCTTGTTTTACACTCCAGAGACATCCACTGGCTGGCCTGTAGTAAATGCCATTGGAATATTTCAGATTGATTTGTATTAACAAGAACATTGATAAGGAATAATGAGTGCCAAGGGGCATCGGGAGCTTCATGAGAAAATTCTATTATTTTTAATTCCATTTCCCACAAATTTTTTAAAGCCCTCTCATTGAACATGCAGATGAGTGTGATGAGTGCTTGCATGTAGTACCTCTTAAATGCTTCACAGCAAAGCCTAGGCCACTGACGCCTGTCTTACAGTTGAAGAAACTGAGGCAGGGTAAAGGTAAAGAGTACAGAAAGAGTCAAACCCAGGGAATATGGGTGCATATTTCCATTATCATATGTACCCAATAAGGAGCATGTGTTCTGTAAGAGAGATGTACAAATGAGAGAGGGAGACTATGCAGATGTCTCTTACGTAGGGCACTTTTGCAGAGTTAGCAAGAGTATGAGTAAAGCCAAAAGAAGCAATGTTTCTACAAATTTTACCTCATCAGCAGACCATATCACAGGACAATACATGAAGAGCTGACAAAGAATATTAAGCCAAGTGTTCTAATCCACTGCCACCCGGTCAAGCCTGGCTCATCGCAACCCTACATAGGGTTTCTGAGATTGTAAATCTGTCTTGGAGCAGATAGACTTGTCTCTCTCCCTCAGAGTGGCTGGTGGGTTTGAACTGCCAACTTTTCCAGTAAGTAGTTCTTTAGAAGTCATCTACATATTCTCCTATTGAAATCTAGAGGTCCATGAGCTATTTCACATCAAGAATCAAAATCCCACCATAAGGCATATTCATTACCTTTCTTTGGAAATCTGTTAACAAATTCATCATCCCCACTCTTTACTTTCTTGTGTACACACATAAAACTGAAAAAAAGAAAAAAAAAGCTATATGTTTTAGTGGGTAGCTTTCCTTAGCAACTTTTATCCCAGCTTGCTCCTTGCTTGATCAATCAAAATAAAACTTCTCCCTTTCACTTTCATAGGCCTGAGTTGGCAAAAATAAGACCATGTCCTTGGGAATAAACAGCCTTCAGATTCACAGGCTCACCCTGAGTCAAGTTGGAAAATTTTATTCCACTCCCATATCCCAAGATCAGATGATTTTGAGAAATTTCTCAGGATCATACCTATGGGCTCAATCTCACAGCTTATCCAGGTAACATTTAAACTTGTGGCATATTATAATAGCCTACTACATTCTCAATTTCGTTACCTCCTACAAAAATAATGTTTTTCTTCCTGTAAGAACAAGGTTCTTTCAAAGACCCAGAAAAAAAATATCATATCGTGAATGAGAGGGAGTGCGGAATGGAGACCCAAATCCCATCTGTAGGCAACTGGACATCCCCTTACAGAAGGGTCATGGGGAGGAGACGAGCCAGTCAGGGTGCAGTATAACACCGATGAATCATACAACTTTCCTCTAGTTCTTTAATGCTTCTTCCCCCCCACTATCATGACCCCAATTCTACCTTAAAAATCCGGCTAGATGAGATCATGTACATGGGTACAGATAAGAGCTGGAAACACAGGGAATCCAGGACAGATAAACCCCTCAGGACCAATATTGAGAGTAGCCATACCAGAAGGGTAAGGGGAAGGTGGGGGGAGAAACGGGGAACTGATTACAGTGATCTATATATAGCCCCCTCCCTGGTGACAGACAACAGAAAAGTAGGTCAGTGTAAGACATGAAAAATTAATAATAATTTATAAATTATCAAGGGTTTGTGAGGGAGGGTGGGGGGAAAATGAGGAGCGGATACCAAGGGCTCAAGTAGAAAATGTTTCGAAAATGATGATGGCAACAAATGTACAAATGTGCTTGACACATAGGTGGATGTGTGAGTGGTGATAGGAGTTGTGTGAGCCCCAAGAAAATGATTTTTAAAAGAACAAGATGCGTTAGTTGCACTCCCTGGTCTACAGCATTCAGCATTTGGAGAGCTCAAATTGAACACAGAAGCAGAGAAGACACCAGACACCTGGGACTTCGAGTTCAGCCTAAGAACAAAGAGCCCCAAGCATAAAATCCAAACCCGAGGAAGCGCCCGCGGGGCACATGCACACCATCCCTAAAAAGCAATGACATCCCACCCAGAAACCTTTCTTGCAGTCTTCATTTTGAATACCTGTTGCTAGAGCACCCAATTGCTCCAATTACCTACCTATGTGAGCTCAATTCTTAGGATTCTACCCCGCTCCGTTCATGAATAAACATAATGTTCTTCCAACCGAAACACCCTTAAAGTCCTCCCTCTTCCCCTTGTTGATGAGATGTGCTCTGCTCTGCTGTAGCAGCACAATGTTTCTTTACCAAATAAACTTTTGTCCTGTCTCCCCTTACGAGGTACATCTCACTGTAATAAATCTTTTTGCCTGCAAGGAAAACTTGGCTCCCTGCTAGGTTATTCATACTGAGCAGAGAAAGAACCTTCCGTTGGAAACTTGCTCGAATAACTACTCCACACCCCAAACATCCTCACACTCGGAAGGAGAGCTCCCAAAACCTACCCTTAAACTTCAACTAGCATAAGAAATACTGCAGAACTGCAACTCTTCCTAATCAAGAAGCTGTGTTGATTCAACTGTGGGCTACCCAGCCAATCGCAGAAGTGCCCACAGCATAAAAAAGAAAGGCTCTCCTTCATCCCTGCTGCCCGGGGCTCTAAAGAGCCCATTTATCTTCCGGAAGTTGTTCTCTCAAATATTCCCCCAGAATGCTGCCTAAGGGGGAATGGCTGCAGCTGCTCCTTAATGCAATTTTTTGTCAGAAAGATAAGTTTCCTCATTGAAAGGGTAAATGGAAGAAAAGGCTTCGGCAAACCGTCATATTTCATAAGAAACCGGCCATTTAAAATACCCCTAGCATTTGGTACTCTCATATAGCCCACCAGCACTGTACTTGCCCTACTTGGAGGTGAGGGAAATATGCCTCGGCTGCTTCAGTCGAAAACCCAGGCAAAGGGTTTAGTTCTCAGAAAGACTATCATTCTGGGCAATCACCAAAATGTGTTTTCTTTGGCAGAATGGGTGTTTTTTACTTAAAAGAAAATCACGTTTCAGTGCTTGAGAAAGGGGTAGTGAGCTTCCTCACCTCTTCTCTTGGCAGAGATCCACGGTCAGGCCATCAGCCCAGCAGAATGCCTTTGAGAGACACCAAACCCTAATAACTTGAGCTAGAGTAGTGGTTCCCAACCTTCCTCAGGCCGTGACCCTTCCATACAGTTCCTCATGTGGTGGTGAGACCCCAACCATAACATTATTTTCATTGCTACTTCATCACTATCATTTTGCTACTGATATGAATAGGACAACCTCTGTGAAATGGTCGTTTGACCACCCCAAAGGGGTCGCGACCCACAGGTTGAGAACCGCTGGGCTAGAGGATCTTATGGAATGAGAGGCCTGCAAACCAAACCATCAAAAGAAAAGGGTGATATATGTTAGTTAGTGACATTAATTCTGTAAAGAATCTTTATGAAGCTAACTAGGGTGGGATAAAGGTCAAGTTCAAATACAGGGCTGTTAAGTGTCCTCTGTGAATATGCAAGCTTCTAGCAAAAGCAATTGTCCATAACATCCATCTATTTAAGTAAGATGATTAATGTGCTCATTTGGTGTACATTCTTCCTCATTTATTATAATGATTGATGACAACTGTAAATCAATCTATCATTCAGCTGAATAATCTATCATTCAGCTGAATAGTTCCCTGATTGCAGCAAAATATTAAATGCTCAGCTACTAACTGAAAGGTTGGTAGTTCAAATCCAACTAGCGGTAACTTAAAAGAAAGGTCTGGCAATCTGTTACCCAAACAGAAGAGCCATAAAAATCTCACAGAGTATAATTTTACTCAGACACACATTGAGTCACCATGAGTCAGCATTGACTTGATAGCATCTGTTTTTTCACCAACTTCACTTTGCCAACAGAAACCTGGTGGCTGGAATAGTGAATAATGCATTGGGAAGCTAACTCCAAGATCAGCAGTTTAAAACCACCAGGGGTTCCACAGGAGAAAGAGGAGGCTTTGAATTCCTATAAAGATTTCCACTCTCGGAAGCTCACTGGGCAGTTCTCCATAGGTTGCTATGCATCGAAAGCAACTCAATGGCATTGACTTTGTCACTGTTGTTTAGATCTTGCCAAGATCTATGGATGAAATCTCTTGTGCCTGCTCTCAAAATGCAATCTAAGAAGCAAGCAGAAAACAAGTATCAAACAATCGTAGGGAAGGCTATGCCATATTGGGAATGTGGATAGAGGAGTGCAGAAGCATGGCAGAGGAAGCACGGATTTCTACCCCGAGTTGAAAGAAAGAGCAGAAGACACTTTAGCATGTAGGGGAAATTTGAACTGCACCTTGAAGGATAATTAGATAATTCCTAGTAAGTGAAGTTCTGGGAGATGCATTTCAAAAAACAAAAGCATGAGAACTCAAGTCTCTCAGCCCTATTCATAACAGTAACAAGTTAACTCAGTAGTAACACAATAGTGCAAATGCAGTTTAATGAGCACGGGGCAAAGGATAAAAAGGGATCTTGTCCTTTTCAGGAAAGGCTGGTAAAATATGTTATTTTCAGGCTTTGAATACCAAATGATATTAAAACTTCCTTTGAGGCTCTGAGAATCTGTCAAAGACTTCCCGGCAAAGTGTTGCCACAGTCCCACACACAACAGAACGAAAGTCTTTCTGGTCCTCTACAGGCCTCAAGAGCATTGCTTTGTTGGGGCCCATTGTTAGTCACTATGCCAATCCATCTTGTTGAGTAACTTATGTAACTTATCTTGTTGAACAACTAAATAGCAAATGCCCCATAAGGTTTTCGTAGGCTAAAAACTTTACTGAGCCAGCCGGTAAGGTCTTATCTCCCAGGGGGAGGCTGGTGGGTTTACACTACTTAGCCATGGTATCTCCAGGACTACATATACTTAATATTTACTTTATCAGTTCTGAACCAAACCAAACTTACTGCCATAGAATTAGTTCCAAGTCATAGCAACTCTTCTCAGTTCCTGGGAGGGACAAAGCAGAACATCTAGCTAATGACTTAACTCTTGGGGGCTCAAAAAGAGAAGATAATTAGTATTATAAAAATATGTATGTATCAGTTTGATCACCCATGGCATAGTGAGTTATGCATTGGGCTATTAAGCACAACACGAGCAGTTTGAAACCACCAGCACTCCACATGAGAAAGGTGAGGCTTTCTACCCCTGTAAAGATTTGCTGTCTCTGAAACCCACAGGTGCAGTTCTACTGTGTCCTATAGGGTCATTATGAGTCAGAATCAACTCGATGGAAGTGAAAGTGAATATGTGTACAAGAAAAGGCCTCTTGTGGCACTGCTGGGGAAGCACTGGATTGCTGCGAGATCAGCAGTTGAAATCCACCAGTGGACTTTCATGGGAGTTAAATAAGGTTGTCTGATTTACATCCCTGGCAACTTTATCTAGATTACTAAGAGTGGGAATCAACTTATGGCAGAGAGCTTTATGTGTTATCTATACTAAGAATATGTAAAATGTATGCAACTGATACTGGAATGGAATAATGTTAACATTGTTGTCTTTCAAGGTGATTGGAATATATTAATTTTATATTTTAATATTTAATTTTATTTTTTCCATAGCATTTATTTTCTTGTTAATTTTCCCTTTGTGTGCTCTTTTATGGAAAGAAGGATTGAAATATTAATATGTACTTTATGGTGGTTAAATGCAAAAAACTGAATTTTTTTTTCTATTAAAACTGAATTTTTTTATCAATTTACTTTTTAGAATAATAATACAAGCTCTGCAACTATCTTTTCCTGGAATTTAGTTAGAAAAGATAATAAGAAAGAGCGCAAGAAAGAGTGCTCCTCCAGAAAGTTATTCTGAGGCATCATGCTGTGTCAGCTACATCCGACAGCTGCTCAAAGCAGTGTGCTGTGTAATGGGAGAGGAACTCTTTTTATGACCGCCTTGCTCCAATGGTGCCCTAGCCAGAAAGGCAACTGGAGACATAAGCCAAAATAAATACCCATTGCTTTACACTAAAATGCAGTATGATGGCCAATAATTAAAACCAGACCTCAGAGTTAAAATGTTCACATGCACAAAATCAAATCCTTGACATTACATCATGAAGGTTTAATTACATTTCTCAGTCATGCTTAATAAACTTTCATATTAAAAAAAACACTATGGGAAGGTAACCAAATTGTGGCATGCTTATACAATATTATTTAGCCATAATGAGAAATTCTGATATATATTCTATATCATGGATAAATCTTGTATAATATTGCAAGTTAGCAAGAGACGGCATATACAAAAGGACAAATAGATGGCCCACTTACATGAACTATCTAGGAAAGGCAAAAGTACAGAGCTGAAAGTGCCCTTGTGGTTATGAGACAATGTGAGACGGAAGCACTAGGAGTTATTGCTGAAGGGGCACTGAGTTTCTGTTTGGGGCGACATATGTACACAGATACGGTGATGGTAGCACAACATAGAATATAATTAACCTCACTGAACTGAATACTTAAAAAGAATTAAAATGGAAAACTTTTTGCTGCCTACGTTTTAACACACAATTTTTTTAAATAACAAGAAACTAAGGTAGGCTGTACACTTGATAATAACATTTTATTTTAAAATAGACTGTGTCTTTTCAAAGAGCAAACAAATACAGCGAGCTATTAGCCTTCCCCAGCCTAATGTTTTACGTACCATATATACTCGAGTATAAGCCACCCGAATAGCAGCCAAGGCACCAATTTGACCACAAAAACTGCATTGAAAATGTGCTGAAAAACTCGCCTTACACACGAATACATACGGTACATTTTGAAAGGAGAATTTCAACACTGAGTCTTCACTGTGATCCAAAATAAAAACAAGAAACAAGAATGTGATTTAATGGTGTAGATTCATTTCCTTTATTTAAAAAAAAATCACTATAAACACATGATGACAACACTCAAAAATCAAGAAAGCAAAAAGGTGCACATAAAGGTGGCATGCCATCAGGTAGGATTGTCCCCAAGCCCCTTCATGTCTTCAGTGCAGGTTATTTGCAATAAGGACTGATTATAGCCTTCTAGGCAGCAGCATGCATCATATTCTATGTTGTACTACTCACATACTGTGAATTTCCTACAGCTTTATTTTTTCATTTGACAAAAATTATTATAAAGCCACCCAAATAAATCATTTGAGACCAACTGGGTAAATAATCCATTTCCACGGGGTGTTGTTGTTGTTATGTGTTGTCAACGTCTTTCTGACTCACAATGCCACTAAGTACAAAAGAAGGAAAAGCTGTGAGGTCCTGTGCCCACAATTGTTTCTATGATGGAGCCCATTGTCGCAGCCACTGGGTCAGTCCATCTTGTTTAGTGTCTCCCTGTTTCACTGACCCTCGCTTTACAAGGGAGAAAGACAAGGCTCTCTGCTCCGTGAAGAGTCAGTGTCAAACCCGCAAGGGCAGTCCTACCCTGTCCTAAAGGGTGGCTATGACTTGGATTCGACCTGATGGCAATGAGTTTGGTTTTGATTTTCTACAATATGAAATACAATGTTCTTCTCCTGGGACTGGTCCCTCCTGACAACATGTCTAAAGTATATGAGACAAAGCCCGGCAATCCTCACTTCTAATGAGCATTCTGGCTCTCCAGTAATTCTTCAACGTCAGATTTCTCATTCTCCTGAAAGACCATGACATATTTAACATTCTTAACCTACAGCACAATTCAAGACATCAATTCTTTTCAGTCTTCCTCATTTGTTGTTCAGTTTTCCAATGCACATGAAGCAATAGAAACTAGCATGGCTTCGGTTGGGCCAACTTTTGTCCTCAAAGTAACACCTTTACTTTTGAACATTTTAAAGAGGTCTTTTGAAACTAATTTTCCCAATGCAATGTCACTTGAGTTCTTTTTTAAATGAATGTTTTATTGGGAATTAGGTGGGAGGCTTACATTTCAGACCCTCAACTCTGCATTCCACAGCTTCACCCACTCACCATCCTGTCTCAGCCAACCCCTCATGGCCCAGATAAAACTTCTCCTGCTTATGGACCCCCATCCCCCTTCTCACCCAAGTCAGTACCTGTCAACCTTCTAGTCCATGGCTTCATCTTCCACACTTGCCCCCTCCCTCGGGGACCTCCAAAGTCTGTGCCCTTTGGAATGCAAGTCTTTGTCTTGGATTTCACCCTAATAGCAATTGTCTCAAATAATATTTGTCCTTGTGTGATTGATTAACTTTACTCAGCATAATATTCTCCAGGTCTCTCCATGTCATGAGGTGATTTGTGGTTTCATCGTTGTTTTTTATTGATGCATTTTATTCCATTGCATGAACGCACCAACATGTCCTTACCCATTCTTCTACAGATGGGCATTTAGGCAGTTACCAGCTTCTTCCTCTTGTGAACAGTGCTGTGATGAACATGGGAGTGCATGTGTCTGTTCATGTTAGGTCTCATGTTTTAGGGTATACACTCAGCTGAGATATTCCTGAGTTGTAGGGGATGTCTGTTCCTAGTTGATATGGTAGTGTCATATCACTTACCACAATGATTGTATATATTTTCAGATTCATCCTCAATGTAAAGAGTTCCAATTTCTCTGCAACATCTCCAGAATTTGTAGTTTTCTGGTCTGTCTGCATGTTTCTTTGTTTTAAATCGGGTTGCCATTATCAGCATAAGGTGCTATCTCATTGTTATTTTGATTTTTATCTCCCCAATGGCTAAGGATCATGACCATTTTTTCATATGTGTTAGTGTTAAAATACAAATGAACATGACCTCATTTGGCACAATGGAATCAGGAGTCCTCTCTCTACTCATCATCGCTAGATGTTTTGAGCTTCAGTTTTCTTTCAATGAAATGGAGAAAATAGTAACTACATATATGATAGATTTTGAAAATTCTCTTTGTAACATTGTCCGTTAAATTGTCTACTATATTTATTTGATTTGAAGAGCATAGTCCATTGATTAGAAGTTGCACTAGTGAGTCAAAAGAAGTTTTTCTGAATATTTCTAAAATGTTAAATGAGTAAAAGAATGTGTCTCAGAATACAAAAAGCAGAATTTTTTTAAAAAAGATTTCCATCCAGGCTTTACATATTCCCAACTATAAATTAATTTGTTAGAACAACCTTTCAACAACCTTTTATTTGTTGAAAGGCCCAGGTGCTTTATCAAGTACTTAAAAATATCTCAAATAATATTCAAGAATAAAAATTTTTAGTTTCTAAAAAAGAAAACTATAATTTATATGAAATCTATATTTCCTCTGTGCTATGTATTTTATATAAACTAACTGAAGTCAATGGCCCGCTAATCACAAGGTTAACTGTATGAACCCACCAGCCACTCTTCAAGAGAAAGATGAGGCTGCTTACTCCTCTTACACTTCACAATTTCAAAAACACTATACAGGGCCACTCTGAGTCAGAATTAACTAGATGGCAGTGTGTTTGGGGATGGAAACAAAGTTCAAGATTCAACAAACCTCTTTTGCATTGTTCTTAGAAGGATGACACAAAATACCCATGCCATCTGAAGGAAAAACAATGTTATTATTGACCTCCTGTGGAACTTTCAGAAAATGTCTGCTACCGAGGGGTAGAGGTACGTGCTCACATTTCCGTGGGTGCAGTGCTGAGGAGGCCACAGGAGGAGAAGAGCAGACGGCAGTGAGGCTTACACTTCCTACCCACATGAACAGTTTGAGGTCTATTAAAAGCTTTATGATTTTTAGTTGGCAGTGGATTACTGCCACAGAAATCACATATATGTCGTCTGTGACCTGACTTAAACGAATTCATTTTGTCCTACCACGAAAGAGGATGGGGGTGGGGTGGGGGCGGGGACAACCTCATATAGCATTGGAGATTCTTCCTCATCAATAAATAGTAACATCATCTTTCAATTGATAGCTATTCTTAAAGGAAAAAATGCTACCACAGTAACACGTGCTGTTAGATTTGTTGCTGTTCTTCGGTGTTGGCAAGTCAATTATAACTCATAGCGGTCAATGGACAAGAGGACTGCCGTGGGTCATCCTCACCATGATTGCTATGTTTGGGCCCTGTGTTGTAGACACCTTGCCAGCCATCTAGTCCACGGTCTTCCTCTTCTTTGCTGGTTCTCCTCGATCCACCCTTGAGGTCCTGTTCCAGGGACTGCTGTGTTCCTGATCCCATGTCCAAAGTAAGGAGACAACGTCTCACCATCCTTTGCTTCTAAGGAGCATTCTGGTTATACTTATGAAGACTGATTTGTTCATTTTCTGGAAGGCTATGATTTTTTCAATATTTTGACCAGCACCATAATTCAGAGGCATCAATTCTTCTCTCATCTTCCATATTCATTTTTCCTTTTCTGTCTGCATATGAGGGAACTGAAAATACCATGGCTTGATTCAGGTGTACCTTAGTCTTCAAAATGACATATTTACTTTCTGATACTTGAAAGATAGTTTTCACAGTACATTTGCCCAACACAATGCATCTTCTAAAATTTCTTAACTGATTATAATATTAGTTTACTGGTCTGCAACGTAGGAAAATATCATTACATTCACCAAAATATGCAAGTGAAAATTACATGGCCGTAGGAAATACTGTGCCACGCTGGCAGGATTCTAAAATCTGCTGCGAGACAGGAGATAAAGTACCCTAAGTACACTGGTTTCTGGTGGATCTAAAATAATTACCATGACAACTTTCTCAAAAATATATGCAGTTAAAGAATTTTAAAAGCTCTAGAGTAAACCTGGAGTTCTACCAGAATGATATTAAAAAATAATATATTTTCATCAGACTATAAGACAGTCCAGAAAAAAATAATTTTAAAAAAAGACAGTCAAGATAATAACAGTCCTTCTCAATAAGGAAAGCACTAGTATTTCATCCTCTTGACATCCTATTTCACACAGCACTGTGGTTACATGGAGACTTAAGATCCAAAGCAAAAAAGGGGTACATAAAAAAATGGGCATATACTGAAGGAAAATGTAAAGATTTCCATACTCTCCTTCAATCTCATTTTGCTGAGTGGTCACCGGTGCTCTGTAAGTTGCACGTTTTCTTCTTCCTTCTTCCTTCCTCCTCCTCCTCCTTCTTTGTTAGCAATCAATGAGGGGGCTACAAAATGTCATGAGAAAATTCCTTATCTTTTGATTTCTCGTTTCCATGAACTATTTCAAGTCTCCTTGTGTGTGACACATTTGCCAATGCACTGCTTTTCAGATATCATTTAAATATATCGATTACACTAGTCATATTGATGATCAAATGTTTCTAATGACTACCTTCCAAAACAAAACTGAAAATGTTTTGAAGTATTTCCCCCTGCTCAGAGGATGGCTTTTCCAAACAGAAGGCCCTATTCAGGTGTCAGCATGTTTACCTGCCTACTCAGATGAAGCACCACAGACACGCACAACCTGGTGTCTTTTACAGAGTACTCACATTAGTTAGCTGACAACTGAATTCATATTATATAACAAATTATATAAGTTGGTGAGTTAATTTAAACTTTATAAATAGCTCTCAAGAAACTTACGTATTTTGTTTTCATTTTTCACCTAACACCATAAGGCTGAATTCATCTGCAGGTACCCATCTGAGGCACTCAAGCGTGGGTTTAGTTTGGGAGGGTGGATAATGCCCAGTGTGGTCGCCAAGTTCCGCAGTGACTCTTGCCTCCTGGTAGTCCCACCCTTGTACATAATTTTTCAGTGAGCTTACTAAGAGAATGCTACCGAAATGAAGTGTGGGGTTGGAGGATAGGCCATACAAGATATTGCATCTTTTAAAAATAGTTTGATTGGCAAGGACTTCGCATATCATACAATTTAAATGTTCAATCATATTAAGATTTGTGCAATCAGGACCAAAATCAATTTATTCTCATATCATTGTTGTTAGCCCCCCATTGCCCCCCATCCTCACGTGCCATGCCCCTAGGCAATATAAATCCAGTTATTGTCTATGGATTTACCTATCCTGGATTTCATATATAGAAAACCATACAAAACACAACTAGAAGCAAACAAACCAAAAAACAAAACTAAAACAAACAACAAAAAGCAGGGCAATGACTAGACAAAACACAGAAAACCTCAATCCAAAAGAAAGCAGAAAATACTAAAAACTGGAACTTTAAAATGGGTCAAAAGTGAGATTAAATGATAAGGTGTTATCTTTTAACCGGACTACATCTGCCAATATGACTTTACAATGCTCTGTCTGATAGCAAGGCCAACAATATCCTTGGGCCATATTCAGCAAGATTCACTGGGTAATGAACCACATGGGGCTCCCTGCAAATATATTTTGGGCTTCCACTGTCATCCAAACATTGTACCTTTTGTCTTGTTTTACTAACTTACTCATTCTTGGGGAAGCCAAGCACCATGCCAGGAAGACACTCAAGCCCAGGGTAAGGGTAAGAACCAAGCCCACTGCCAGCAGCTAGAACCACATGAATGACATTTCTTGGAAGCAGATCTGAGTAAAACCTTCCGATGACTGCAGCCCCATTTGGCAAACGGAATCAAACTCCTGGAAAACCTCAAATAGAAACATTCAGCTAAGCCACTCGTAAAGTCTTGAGCCATAGAAATTGTGCAAGATGATATATGCTTGTTATTAAGCTATTAGGTTTCTTTATGCTACGGGATAATTTGTTTAACAGCAATAGACAACTAAAACACCCAGCACCCTCTGTCCATACTTTCATAAGATGTATGCTTTATAAGTACATGCTCTAGTGATAGACTAAATAAATTTTATAACACTATCAATATTGAATACCGCACAGAAAGCAAAACAGGGCAGAGCTGGAGGTAGATATATTAGGGTATATTTTGTTTAATAATATATCAATTAAACAAGTATAGATTCGAAAAGAACTTGGGGAAGCTCTCTCAAATGTCAAGAACAGTTCACTGCACCGTGAGTTACAAGTATCACATAAGTGTATGTTCCTCAGGGCAGGGTGTTCAGCCATGTCATTTGGTAAAGTATCTCAAATGCCTAGAACAGTGCTTAGACCACATTAACCAAAAAAATCTCCTGCCATGGAGTCAATTCTAACTCAGTGACCCTAGAAGACAGCAGAGCCGCCCTGGAGAGTTTCCCAGGCTGTACATAGTTACAGAAGCAGACTGCCATGTTGGTGGTGGATTTGAACTACCAATTTTTTTTATTTTTATTTTTTGGCTAGCAGCTTAACACGTTAGCCACTGTGCCACCCCATGAAGCACTTAATAAATGTTAGATGAATGATTGCAGGCAGAGGTGGGAGGGCATCTTCTGTGTAACTCTCAAGCCTGAGCAAACTTTTCTCTGGATTGCTTTGTATTATTATAGGAAAAAAGTCTTAGATATTAAAAAAAAAAAAAAGTACTCGTGCTTCTTGGAAGGCATTTCCTTTAATATTGACAATGTTCTCTATGTCTGTTCCCTACTTCTCACTACAAAGAATTCCCCAACTGAATTTGGCTCTGGGCGACGCTGAGATTGAGTTCTGTGCTTCTTCTTCATCCACCCTGGCAGAGCTTTGTAACTCTATCAGTATTGAATACTGTACAGGAAGCAAAAGAGAGCAGAGCAGGAGATATATACATAGGGTGGATTTAGTTCAATAATATATCATATTTTCCTAAAAAAAGCATATCCACATAAACAACATGCACACTTAAATAACTTATATGGTGCAACTATAAAACTCACATTAAGAGAGGACTCACAGTTTGCAAAATCCATGTAGCTTGCGTATTACTTGGGTGGAATATGGAACCTCAACGCTATGAAATAACCTCTTTAAGACTAACATTAATCTCACATTTAAATACGTTAACCACTGCTTCCTCCAATAATCCCACATAAGTAATAATAATAAAGAGGTGAAAGGGTATAAACCCAGATGAGCAATGAGGAGAGGAAATAACTGCCACATGAGAGAAGGAGGTGGGGTGAGGAGAAAGAGATTTAACATGTGAATCCTGGAAAGCATTCATTTGGTAAACAATGAGCGGTGTTGACTTAGCTGAGCAGAGAAAGCTCAAAGTCTACCGCCAAGAAGTGATGGGAAGGAGGATTAGCCAAGAACACACAAACTCCCTTCTTGGAATCTGTGGAAAGGAATTGTGGGCACCGTGTTTATTTGAAGGCAGGAGCATGAGTGGAGTGAGAAGAACAGTGGCTGGACATCTAAGAAGAGCTCCTCATGCCCACTGAGCAGACAGTTGGGACTCTTGCAAGAGCCAGGTGGGTTAATCCCTTAAAAAAAAAAAGCTGAATGAAAGTACTCTGGGTACAAAAGCCAGGAGTTGGGGTAAAGAAAATGAGGAATAAGTGGTGCCTGGTGAATATGCACATATGATGAGCAATCCCTTTCCTCTACCACCAACCCATCCATCCTGTCCTCCACTGTTCTAAGAGTGCTGTAGATAATTAGGAAGGAGCTAGCTCCCTGAAAACATCGACAAACACAAGACATAACACTACAGACACTTAAAGTCCAAGATATGCAAATAAAATGAATCAGTGACAATATAGTGATACAGTGAAACTTATCATGCAACAAGTCCTTTTCATTAATAGTTATCCAATCCATTTTTAAATGCCTCATTTTTACATGTGAATAAACAATTATGATAGAGACCAAGAAAACATGAAAAAAAAAGGAAAATGCAAACAACAGAAGAAAGTGAAAAACTCACAATCAATAAAAGAAAATGTTTAAGGATCATTAAAAACAGGGTATTGTTTAATAATCAGAGAGAAGTTGTTGTATAATAAATTCTTAATACAGCTCCTCTAGTTACAGTCTTTGTAACTCCCACCAATTATTTTTTTTCCCCCTGATGAGTCTGGGTAAGAGAAGGAGGAGATAAAGAAAATGCCTTAAACACTTCCATTAAAGGAAATAATAAAGGAAACAAAAAATTATACCTGAATAAAATATTAAGTAGCAGAATAATATCAGGCTTCTTAATGAGTAGAACTTAGAAAATAGTGGAGGAATGCCTTCAAACCTGGAAATGAAAATTATTTTAAACCTATAACTCTATACCCAAATGATCAAACCAAATGTGAGGTTAAAATAATCCATACTCGTGCAATATCTCAAAAGAGTATCTTCAATGACTATAAACATTCTCTGCAGGCTATCAAACTGATGCCTGATTAAAATGAAGAAGTAAGCTGAGAAAGGGCAAGACATGAGTTCTAGAGGAAATAATACCCAAAACAAGACAGAAGGAACGGGACCTTTCTGAATGCAGTGAAGAACAGTTGTGCACAACAGCTGCACAGAGGAATTAGAGCACAGCTCACCCTGATTGCAGCAGACGATAGACCGCCATAAAGCATCTAGAAGAGGAATTTCTCACACGAAATCAAAACAGGATGGGTCACATAATTTGCCTGAAGTAATTGAGAGAAAAATTACATTTCTGGAGGAGAGTTTAAAAGTGAATTACAAAATAAAATGATAAAGCAGAGAGAGAGCATCCCAATGATTAAATGTAGGAAAACCAAAATGTGAGCAAAGAAAAGAAATACAATCCTAATTACCAAAGTTGAACAATATTGTTACACCATAAAATCGACAAAAGTACTGATTTAACAAAACAACATTATCAACAAGGAGAAAAGGGAGAGAAACAGAAATAAAACTTTAAATTATTTCTAATATTTACATAGTCAAAGTCAGAAGACAATATCCAAATCAGAAACTAGAAACAAAATCATTAAGAAATATGGAGGTAAATGAGCACAGTTCAACACCACCATCTGTTCCACAGAAGGAAGACAAAGCTGGCCACCCCCGTGAAGAGTTACAGGTTCTATCCCGTTCTGTAGGGTCGCTATGAGTCAGACTGATTCAATGGCAGCGAGTATGGGTTTTTTTTGGTACGGATCGAAATAAGAGAACGCAGCGGCAGAGACTGAAAGCAGGAAGAACGAGGACGTGAGAAGTATAGAGTGCTGCTATAGTGTACTACAACCTACTGACCTTTAAGCAAGGAACAAACAACAATTTGGTTAAAAACGTTCGGAGTATAAAATCAATGCTAATCGACATCCCCCAAAAGTACCACTACTATTATATTTAGACAAACATGAAAGAATTTCCTCCACATGTGAACACAATTAGAGAAAAATACATTGCATATCTCAAAAGAATGATAGTGGGTAGAATAAATAGTGATTAAAATATAGAAAACAGCTAAAGATATCAATGAATATGTTGGCTTTTTGGTGATGTGTGTATATATATATATCATTTTATTGGGGGCTCATACAACTCTTATCACAATCCATACATTCATCCATTGTGTCAAGCACTTTTGTACATTTGACTCCCTCTCATTCTCAAAACATTTGCTTTCTACTTGAATCCTTGGTATCAGCTCATTTTTCCCCTCCCTCCCTGCCTCCCTCCCCCATGAGCCCTTGATAATTTATAAATTATTATTATTTTGTCATATCTTACACCATCCGACGTCTCCCTTCACCCACTTATCCACTGTCCATCCCCCAGAGAGAAGGCTATATGTAGATCCTTGTGATCTGTTCCCCCTTTCTCACTCACCTTCCCACCACCCTTCTGGTATCGCCACTCTCACCACTGGTCCTGAGGGGTTCATCTGTCCTGTATTCCCAGATTTTCCAGTTCCTATCTGTACCAGTGTACATCCTCTGGTCCAGCCAGATTTGTAAGGTAGAATTGGGCTCTTGATAGAAGGGGGGAGGAAGCATTCAAAAACTAGAGGAAAACTGTATGTTTCATCATTGCTACCCTGCACCCTGACTGGCTTGCCTCCTCCCCACAGCCCTTCTGCAAGGTGATGCCCAATTTTCCACAAATGGGCCCTGTGTCCCTACTCTGCACTCCCCCTCATTCACAATGCTATGAATTTTTGGTTGTTTTCTTTGATGCCTGATACCTAATCCCTTTGATGCCTCGTGATCTCACAGGCTGGTGTGCTTCTTCCATGTGGGCTTTCTTGTTTCTCGGTTAGATGGCCCCTTGCTTATCTTCCAGCATATAGGACCCCAAATTCTATATCTTTTGACAGCCGGGCACCATCAGCTTTCTTCACCGCATTTGCTTATGTACCCACTTTGTCTTCAGCGTTGGTGTTGGGGTAGGCTGGTGTGCTTCTTCCATATAGGCTTTGTTGCTTCTGAGCTAGATGGCTACTTGTTTATCTTCAGGCCTTTAAGACCTCAGATACTATATCTTTTGATAGCTGGGCACCATCAGCTTTCTTCACCACATTAGCTTGTGCACCCATTGTCTTCAGTAATTGTGCCAGGAAGATGAGCGTCAGACTGCCTAATTGTTAGAACAAAATGTTCTTATGTTGAGGGAGTACTTGAGTAGGGGCCCACTGTCCATCTGTTGCCTTAATATTTGTCCATCTGTTTCCTTAATACTAAACCTATAAATATATGTACATAGATTTCCCCCTCGTCGTATATAAATATATTTACATCTGTATATGCTTGTATTTAGATCTCTATAACTGCCCTTTGCCTCCTAGTTATTTCCTCTATTTCTTTGTACTTTCCTCTTGTCCCGCTCTCATGTTCAGCCTTCATTTGGGTTTTAGGAATTCCTCTCAGTTACAATGTTCTTGATCCAGCCCTGCCAGATCTCTTACACCCTCCTTGCCACTGATTTTGGATCACTTGTTGTTCCCTTGTCCCTGGATTTGTTAACACCCACTTCCTTTCCCCCCCCTCCCCCTCTCCCATGTCCCCCTGGAACTGTCATCCTGTTGTTCTCTCTTCCGGCTTGTTTATCCCACCTATCCCTTCCAGGTAGACATGCAGCAACAACAATATGTACCATAACAAGACTGAGTACAACAAAGCTACCCTAGAAAGTAAAACAATAGCTACAGCAACAATATTTATTCATTCTTTGTTTTTAAATTTGTAATACCAGAGTTTGTACATGACCTTTTTCCAATTAAGTATATTGAATATTGAGGTTTTTTATGACAGTGCCAATAGGATATAAGAACAAATTATAAGAATGAATAAGGATTGTAAGATGCTCTAGTGGAACAGTGGGTGAATCATTGAACTGTCAACCGAAAGGTCAGCAGTTAACACCCAACAGCTGCTCTGAGTAATAAAGAATCCATTGGATCAGTTCTACCCTGTTTTACAAGGTCACTCTTACTTGTTATCCACTCGATGACCATGGGTTTGGCTTGGTTTTAAGAGCACATTTACATTTATCTAACAAAAAAGTTATTTTCTTTATAAATAGATCAAATTTTGGAACAGAAACAGAAATTTCATATGTCAGCATCTGCCACAAGTAATCTTTCTTGCAAGATTATACTTGCAAGATTATTCTTGCAATCTTATACTACGTATTATAGTCTTATAAAGTCTTACAATACTTATTTTCTATAGTCTGACTTCTATTTTTCAGAGTAGTCCAATTTGTTTTCACATATCCTATAACATGCAAATAAATTATTGTTCTGCTGACAACAATTAATAACTAATAAGAGTGATTAGAGTTAGCAGAAGGGTACATAGGGTACATATTATTTTCTTATGTCACTATTTCTGACTTTCAGTTTTATGTTGTAAATATCTTTCAGTATCCCACAACATTCTATGCAAATATAAGTATATTCTACCAAATTTAGAAGGAACAAAAATATATGTTCAGGTATTAATCAATAAAGAACTATGTAAAATTTCTTGGTGTCTAATCACCTTTCATTTGATTAAATTGAATACCAGTTAAGAGGAGCAATCTGTTCACAGACAGGTAAGACAGGAATTCTTGGTCACTTCTGCTCTCTGGTCTCACTGGGCCAGCACTGAATTGTTGACTTTCAGTGGGTACCACTTATCTACAGAAAGTGGACATCTGATAAACCTTGCCTTAATTCAAAGTAGCCCAAGTGGAGCAGTAGTTAAGCCTTAAGCTGATAACCAAAAAGTCAATGGTTCAAACCCATCAGCTGCTCATGAAAGAAAAGTGTGTCATGGGCTCTCATAAAAATCACACACTTGAAAATCCTTTGAGGCAGTTCTACTGTGAAAGACACAGTTGTCTTTCAGAGTAGAACTGACTTCAGGGCCACAGAGCTAGAACTGACTGGATACAGACCTTCATTCAATCTTCAAAATTCTTACTTCAAGAATTCATATACTCACTGAACTGGAATTTTGTGAATTTTAGAAGTCAACATTTAAATTTGTGCAACTATTTTAAAAATTCAATCAGCTATATCTAGGCTACTGGGGACAAAACATTCCAAAAGGCACATATTTGGTTCTTACACTGAAAAAGCCCTGGTAGTGTAGTGGGTTACATATTGGGCTGTTAACAGAAAGATAAGCAGTTTGAAATTGCCAGCTGATCCAAGGGAGTAAGATGAGGCTTTCTACTCCCATAAAGAGGTAAAGTCTTGGAAAGCCACAGTTCCACTCATATGGTCCCAATGAGTCAGAATCAAGTTGAAGGCAGCGAGTGAGTAAGAGTGAGCCCAGATAAAGCTTACATTCTAATGGGAGCTGTATACAGGTTACAAAGTAGAGAACAAGAAACAGGAACAAATCCGGAAGCAAACAAGTTTGAAACATGAAAGTTCACACTAATAAAATAGTTTGAAACTGAGGAAATAGCATGTGCAAAATCCTAAATAAAATAGAGTTAAATACATTTAGGAAGCCAAAAATGGTCCTTGTGGATGGATGAGGTGCAGAAGGAAGGGAGAGGGCTGGTAAAAGACAAGGGCAGAGAGGTAGCTAGATGGGTGCCAAACCATTCCGAGGATGAAGTTGTCTGCATGTTTTCCACAGGGTGATGGGGAGGAACTCATGACATTTAATTGCTTGTTCAATTTTTTCATCAAAGTACTATGTGCATGTGGTAGTATTTGAGTACATGACAAGCTTGTTCTGAAAAGCAATGCCAGTGGGGGCCTCCACTTCCATGTCTAGAGCACCAACAGGAACATGCAACAACTCCCCAATTGTTATTTACTTTGAATATTATTGTCAACTTGATAACATTTTAAGGACAAGAAGCCAAATAGGAATGTATTTAGAAATAATTTCACTGGCTTATTCTTTTGTTTTATAAAACTTTTTAAAGTTGTAAATAGAAATTTTAAAGTTATGTGTTCATATACCTATATGAATACTAATATGATATACCTATTGCATAGTTTTGGTTTAATCCTTCTAAAATAAAATAAAACACACTGACAACAAAGAGTGGTCAGGCTCAGATCAATTTTAAAGCTAGGGAGTAGGTTGACTTTCTGGAAGCTAAAATGCATGATGATGCTGAGCATGGCTTGTTGAGATGGTCATAATTATGAGAAATTATGTATCAGGCAAAATTCTAGACTTAGAGTTTAGGCAGATAGAAAGATCAAATTGCTACCAGAAAAGTGTACAAGGGAGATAAGAATTTGTTTCTTAAGAATTTGTTTTTCTTTGTGCTATTTTTCTCCTCAATGGACAGTGATAATGATTCCACAACAAAGTAAATGTATTTAATGTCACTGAAGTGTAAACTACAGACCATTTATATATATATATGCACAAAATTATATATACACTAATATATATATACATAATATATAATTGTATATAATTTACGGCAATAAAGAAGTAGAGGAAAATAAACTTACTCAAGAAACTATTTTTTCAAGTAAAGTTGAAATGAGAAAGGGATGGAAAGAGTCCAATTATTTACCTGTCAAAAGAAAGACATGAAATATTCAAGAATGAAAGGCCATGAGCCAAGATTTTGGTTGCTTGGTTTTAAAATTCTGATACCTTTTCTCCCCGACATCTCATGAACACACAGGCTCCTGTACTTCTTCCATGTGGACTTTGTTGTTTCCTTGCTAGATGGCTGCTTGTTTGACTACAAGCCTTTAAGATCCCAGACGCCATATCTTTTAACAGCCAAGCACCATCTGCTTTCTTCACCACATTTGCTTATGCACCCATTTGTCTTCAGTGATCCTATCAAGAAGGTAAGTATCATGCAATGCCACACAATTAGAACAAACCATTCTTGTACTGTGTTGATGTGATGCAGCAGAGACTCAAACCCCACCTGCGATTGAATTGGACAGTGACTCTCAGAAGGGCCTGCTCAAAGCAGCCAGTGCACAGAGAGGACTATAGGGCCGGCCCCAGCACAAGACATTATATGATATCCCTCACTGACTCATAGCACTACAGGGGGCTACACTGGAGGAAGAGCGCAGGAATTGTGCCCAATCTGACCCCACCATACCAGGGTGAAACACTAAGGGCATGCAACAGAGCAGCAAGGGGAGCAAAGCAATAAAGTTCCCAGGGAATACAAAAAACAGACTTTGGGGCCAGGGTGTGGCATCCCATCAGACTTGACCAGAAAACACTCCTGAAGGTTAACAAACAATTTATAGGCTTTTCTTTTTTATCATTGGTTTTTGGTTTGGTTTTGTTTTGTTGTTTTGTTTTGCTTTGCCTTTTTTTCATGCTTATTATTGTCTCTGCATGTCTGTCTAGATAAGATATGTGGGATAAATAAACTGAAGGAGAAAACAACGTACCAATGGTTCCAGGGGGACATGGGAGAGGATGAGGCATGGAAAAGAAAGGGGAGTGTCAACAAACCCAGGGACAAGGGAAGAACAAGTGATCTAAACTCGATGGCAAGAAGGCCATGGGATGCCTGGTGGGGCTTGATCAAGGGCAATGTAGCTGAGAGGAATTACTGAAACCCAAATGATGGCTGAACATGATAGTGGGACAAGAAGAAAGTAAAAGGAAATAGAGGAAAGAACTAGGAGGCAAAGGACATTTATAGAGGCCTAAATACAGGCATATACATATGTAAGTATATTTCTATATAATGATAGGGAAATTGATCTATGTACATATATTATATGTTAAGTATTAAGGTAGTAAATGGATATTGGGCCTCTACTCAAGTACTCCCTCAACGTCAGAACACTTTGTTCTAATAACCCAGCATTCTATGATGCTCACCTTACCAACAAAATTGCTGAAGACAAAATGGATGCATAAGCAAATGTGGTGAAGAAAGCTGATGATGCCTGGTTATCAAAAGATATAGCGTTCTGGGGTCTTAAAGGCTTGAAGATAAACAAGCAGCCATCTAGCTGAGAAGCAACAAGTCCCACATGGATGAAGCACACCAACCTGTGTTACTATGAGGTGCAAATGGGATCAGGTATCAGGCATCAAAGACCCAGAACAAAAAATCATATCAATGTGAATGACAAAGAGCATGGATTGGAGACCCCAAGCCCATCTGAAGACAATTGGACATCCTCTTACAGAAGGGCACAAGGAAGAGATGAGCCAGTCAGGGTGCAGTATATCACCGATGAAACATACAACTTTCCTCTAGTTCTTTAATGCTTCTTCCCCCCAACTATCAGGAACCCAATTCTACTTTACAAATCTGGCTAGACCAGAGCATGTACAATGCTACAGATAAGAGCTGGAAACACAGGGAATCCAGGACAGATAGACCCCTCAGGACCAAAAATGAGAGCAGAAATACCAGGAGGGTACGGGGAAGGTGGGGGAAGAAAGGAGGAAGAGATAGGCAAAGGGGGATGGACAATAGAAAAATGGGTGAAGAGAGACAGTGGTCAGTGCAAGACATGAAAAAAAAATTTAATTATCAAGGGTTCATTAGGGTAGGTGGGGGGGGGGGGGGGGGGGGGAAATGAGCTGATACCAAGGGCTTAAGTAGAAAGAAAATGTTCTGAAATTGATGATGGCAACAAATGTACAAATGTGCTTGACACAATGGATGGATGGATGGATTGTGATAAGAGCTGTAAGAGCCCTAAATAAAATGATTTTAAATATATAAATAGAGAAGGGCCATACAGAAGGGATGATAAATCCAGGGTGCAGTATAGTACTGATAAAGCACTTAACTATCCTCTAGTTCAGTGGTTCTCAACGTGGGGGTCACGACTCCTTTGGGCGTTGAATGACCCTCTCACAGGGGTCGCCTAAGGCCATATTTCCCATGGTCTTAGAAACTGAGACACTGCTCCTCTATCCATCTCCAGGCCGGTCCGCCCACCTGCACATAAACCCACATATGGGGTCCCCACAATATGAGGAACTGTATTAAAGGGTCATGGCCTTAGGAAGGTTGAGAACCACTGCTCTAGTTCTTTAATGTTTCCTCCCTTACTACTATGGGTTTCATTTATCTTACCTAATTAATCAAGCTAGACTTGTGACTGTTCACTTGTATAATTAAGATTGTTCAATACATGAAAGCCATGATAGATAATCCTTCAGAAACAGTAACAGGCGTAACAGTCCCCTGAGGGAACGGGAAGTGAGAGTGGTGGAAAGGGGAGCAGCTAATGCTGTGATGACTGCATAACCCCACTAGAGGGGGGCGAACAACAGAACTGTATGTAAATGGATATATTGGATAGTGTAAGATGAGGCTAAAAATAAAACAAGGGTTCCTCGGGGAGGGGGAGGAAGGGAGGGGATAAAGGGAAACTGATATCAAGGAGTTCAAGTAGGAAGAAAATGTTTGAAATTGACTGTGGTAGCAATTGCATAATACTGCTTGATGTGATTGAACTATAGAATGTTATATCTGTAAGAGCTCTGAATAAAATGATTAAAAAAAAGATTTTGGTTTAACACAGAAACTCACTTATCACTTAGAGATTAGAAAGAGATTAAACCCTGGTATGATAACAAATTAGAGAGCATTTGATTAAAAACAACATACATTTAATCAGGATTTCAAGCACTAGTAGGAAAAGTTTGATTTAATCTGTTTTCCTGCCAGACTAATGAAAAACGATGCATATCAACAAAGCCAAATAATTTTATGTAACGACATACAAACTAATTTATAGTAGCAATTATTATTATTTATAGAAAATGCTAAATAATGATATTTTATCTTTGTTTTTTAGCAAAGATAACTGAAATAGATATTTGCTAAATCATTAGTAGATATTACAATTTGGGAAGATAAATAATATAATGACGCGCTTTACTGATAAAACTAGCAAAAAACTATCAGGTAGCCATAAAATCTTTACAAAGTTACTATGACAGCTCTCTCTGATGACTTAAATCTTGTTATGCTTTTGTTGTTCTTATTGTGGTTTGTCTTATTCCTCTTACCAGCAATTTAACAAGACTGATTTTGAATTGTATCTACACAACTGAAATTCTCTCAAGTGAAAAAGAACCTTTGCTTTCCTTTTAAAAGAAAAGAATCATCCAAGACTACGTACGTTCCTTAAGAGAAAATATTTTTACCTGAAATGTAACCATGCTACTTTCAGTAAGAAGCATTTTAGAGCACTCAACATATTTACATGCTATGCCATATAATTCTCAGATATATCTGCAAATCTTTAAAGCTTTCTGAAGAAGGCAATATTACACATTTGTCAGTTTTAACAAACAGGAATAAAGGTTCCAAGAAGTTAGTACTTGTCCAAAAATCGCACAAGACAGTTTTCCTAGATTCTAAGAAGGGCGTGTGTGATGTTATTATATGCCTGAAATCAGCATCCATTTCAAGATCGGTTTGATAAGAAAGGCATCGTGGCAGGGATGCAGACATAGGTGGTTGGATCTGAACCCCCTTGCTAACCTACATTTCTGTATTACAGAGGCTGTTAAGTGCCTTTCAGTTGCTCTGCCCCACAGGGACCCATGTACAACAGAACGAACCTGGTCCTGCACCGTCTTCAAAAGTGCTGCAATGTTTCAGCTTGTCGTTGCAGCCCCTGTGTCAATCCATCTATTTCCCAATGCCCTTTCACTTGACTAAGCGCGAAGTCCTTTTCCAGCAGCCCTGGTTGCATAGTCGGTCACGTCGGACTGCGAAGTGTAAGGCCAGCAGTCTGTGCTCCTCAGGAGAAAGAGGAGGTGCAGAATCCGCCGTGAACACCCACAGGAGCAGGTCTACCCTGGCCTGAGGGGTTGCCATGAGGCAGAAGGAACTCAATGGCAGAGCGTTTGAGGAGGGTGCAGGGGGCGTTTCCATATCCTTTTCCAGGGACTGGTTTCTCCTGATAAAATTCCAAAGTATATGAGTCAGTCTTGCCATTCTTGCTTCTCAGGAGTATTCTACCTTGACTGTTTTTCAAGACAGATTTGTTTGCTTGGCAGTCGAAAATACTTTGTGTTCTTCACCAGCGCCGTAATTCAAATGAATTGATTTATCAGTCTTTTTTTTTTAATCGTTGTACTGGGCGGCTCTTAAAGATTTTTTTTTTTTTTTTTGGTTTGGTTTTTTTTTTCTCTTAAAGATCTTGTAACAATCCATCATTCAATGGTATTAGGCATATATATATATATATATAATGATTCCATCAACATTTCTAAAACATTTTCTTCTACTTGAGCCCTTGCTATCAGCTCCTCTTTTTTCCCCCTCCCTCCCCAAACTTCCCACCCTCGTGAATCCTTGATCAATTGTATATTAGTATTGTTACTCCATGTCTTACACTGCCCATTGTTCCCCTTCACTCACATTTCTGTTATTTGTCCCCTTGGGGGGAGGGTTATATATCCAACCTTGTGATGGGTTGCCCTTCTTTGCACACACACACCTCCATTCCCTTACCTTCATGATATCACTACTCCCACTACTGTTCCTGAGGGTTTTATCTGTCCTGAATTCCATGTGTCCAGAGCTCTTATCTGTACCAATGTGTGTGCTCTGGATTTGTAAGATAGAAATAGGTCATGGTAGTTGGGGGGAGGAAGCATTTAGGAACTAAAGGAATGATGTGTGTTTTGTCAGTGCTATACTGCACCCTGGCTGGCTCAGCCCTTCTATGGGGGATGTCCAATTGTCTACAGATGGGCTTTGGTATGTGCCCCAACCCTCCTCTTTCCCATTGATATAATTGTTTTGGATTTTTTGATACCTGGTACCTGATACCTGATCCTGTCAACACCTCATGATCACACAGGCTGGTGTGCTTCTTCCATGTGGGCTTATTTGTTTCCCTGCTAGATGGCTGCTTGTTTAACCTCAAGCCTTTAGGACCTCAGATGCTATATCTTTTGATAGCCAGGCACCATCAGCTTGCTTCACCACACTTGTTTATGCACTCATTTTGTCTTCAGTGGTCGTTTCGGAAGGTGAGTATCAAAGAGTGCCAGGTTATTCAAACAAAGTGTCCTTGTGCTTAGGAAAGCCTTGAGTAGAGGCTCAAAGTTCATCTCCTATCTTAATACTTAACATAAAAATATATGTACATTGGCCTCTATTCCTTTCATTATAAATTAATATATTTACATATATATGCCTATAGCTATACCTCTATAATTAGCTTTTGCCTCCTATTTCTTTCCTTTATTTGCTTTCATCTTCCTCCTGTTCCACTATCGTGCTCATCCTCCATTTAGCTCTCAGTAATTCCTCTCGACCACATTACGCTTCATCAAATCTCACCAGGAATTCTACACCCTCCTCACAATCAATTTAGATCTCTTGTGTTCCCTTATCCCTGAGTGTGTTGGCTTCCTGCTCCCCCTCCCTACCCTCCCCTCTCTCATATCCCCCTGGGACCACTGGTCCTATTGTTTTCTCCTTGGGATTGTTCATCCTGCTTATCTTATATAGAGAGACATAGGGAGAAACAGACAAAAAACCCAATAGTTCCAGGGTTGTTGTCGGCTGACCCTTATGAGTATTTTTCAATCAGGTCTGATGAGGTGCCAAGTCCTATCACTGGAGTCAGAAATCTATTTTCAGGATTCCTCGGGGACTTTATTACCATGTTCCCTTGCTGCCCTGATGCACTCCCTTTGTGTTTTACCCCACTATGCATGGGGCAGACCAGGCACACTTTCCAAACAGTGTCTCTAGTGTTGTTCCCTCCTAGCGCTCTGGGTCAGTTAGGGAATGTCATGTCTCCTGGGGGGGAGTTGCCCTATGATCCACTCTGTGCATTGGCTGCTCTGAACAGCATGTCACCCCTGGAGGTTGATGGGCCATGTTCAGATCCACTCTTTCTCTCTCTCCTTACTCAGTGTCTAACTTTCATATGCACAGATTGCAAAGGCTAGATAGGCCTAAACCCAGATTTCAAAATTTGACTCTTATTCCTCTTATCAGTGATTTAACAAGACTATTTTTGAATCATAACTACTCTGCTTAAATTCTCTCATCTGATTCAAATTTAAAGGTCTGAAATGGTTGTTGTTGTTTTTGTTTTTCTTATTGGTTGAATACTGCAATCAAAAAATAAAAAACTAAAACTGAGTTTTAATACTGTAAAATGTGTTTTTTAAATAGTTACTGTATTCTACATGTATAAGATGAAAATGACCCTCAACTCCCAAATGAATAATACAACTCAATTTTCTAAGTACTGACATAAATATATAACTGTAACTGAAATATAAAGTAATAGCAAAAAAATAGTAATAATTACCTAGTCTATAACAATCATTGCTTCCTGAAATCAGATAGCTCCATCTAATGTGTTTGTTAATGAACACTATCTGGAGGCAAGCAATTATCATCAAGTCAAGTCCAACTCATAAGGAAGCGGTACAGGGCTTCTTAGACCATACATCTTTACAAGGGAGACAGCTTCATCTTTCCCCCACAGAGTGGCCCACAGCACTACTAATGCTACTTATCTGGAGGTAAACTCTTCTCAATGTTTTCTCATCCAACGGATTCCTTTGAGTATTATTAAAGCAGTAGTTACTATGGGCAGGAGAAAGGTAAATCAAGCATTGGTTTTTGTCTTGAGGGAGGAGTGAAATAGAATATGACCCATCTCTTTGTTTCACATAGGTGCGGATGTGACAAGCTGAGCCCTATTCCCTGAAAGGGTGAGTCCTGTTTCCTGGGTGGAGATCTCAGAGCCCTAAGTCTTGCAGCCTGAGCCTGTCTGCTGTTCCGAGTGATTGCTCCCAGTGCTGGCTACTTCCATCAGTTCTCTCAATGGCTGGTCCCTGGAGTACACCACTCATCAGGGCGGATTCTAATGATGGCATCAATTTCCCAAAGCTAGTCATGTTCTCCGTTGCCTGCTGACTGTCTGGTCTACAGTTTTTTTAGGGGCTCATGGATTTCTTGTCAACTTCAATTTTGCCCAGCTCCTTTTATTTCCAGGTTGCTTTGAAGCAATCAGAGATTCTATGAAGACATTTGGTGACCTCCCTAAGAGCTCCCAAATGCAGTTATAGAAAGGATGTCATTAGTTCCTTTCACCTCCAGATTTTTAATGATTTTATTGATGATAATAATATTGATAACACCAATCATTTTTTGAGGCCTAAAATGAAGTGAAAAACATTGCAAATATTTCTTTTTTATCCCTTATAACAACTCTGGAAGGAAGGTGTCATTACTATCTCTATTTTTGTTTCCTCTTTTAACATTATTTTAATTGGAAATTAGGTAAGAGTTTATATTTCAGATGATCAACTTTGCATTCAGCCATCCAACCACTGACCAAACCCTCCAGTAGGCTACCTGTTCCTAACTCCCCCCTCCCTCGCCCCCTTCTGCTCTTGACTACCATCCTCCATCTCACCCAAGTCCACATGCGTTGACAGTCCAAACCATTGCCCCTTTCCCTCTCTCCAAACAACCACCACACCTTGGGAACCTCTAAAATCTGATCCTTTTGGTTTGAGTCTTTATCTTTTTTTTTTAAGTCATTTTAGTGGGGGATCGTACATGATGATGGCAACATATGTACAGATGTGTATGTATGGACTGTGATAAGAGTTGTACGAGCCCCCAATAAAATGATTTACTATCTCTATTTTACAGGCTAATAACCCTAGCAAAAACTAAAAATTTCCCCATCAACTTCCTCATTTCCCACTATCAAATAGATGTCATCCCCTTAAAGAAAGAGGTCTGGTTCTCCGATCAGCTTCCTATGATGGCTGATACTGCCAGACAAAGCATCTAGTGATAACCTAGGTTGATTTGATCAGTAATGGTAAGGCTAATGAACTTACTGTTGATGAAATATAATCTCTGGCTGTTACTGTCAATATGCATAAGATGAGATCATGTTAAAGACCAGGTTAGGATCAACAACAGAAAAAGCAAAAACAATCTGAGGTCTGACATAGAATTTCTGCCCTATTCTGCGTCAAGTGTGCCTAACATTTGTTTATGATTCCCTTGCATTCATTTTCATCTGAACTGATAACATGCTAAGTTGCTACTTATTTACCCTAGGAAAATTATTCTTCACAGACCAGGGAAGATGAAGCACACCCTACAGTTTTGCTATAATCTACATCATCACTATTACAATCTAGAAGCATTAAACCCAAAGAGGAACCTTGGTGGCGCTTCTTATAAGTACTGAATTGCTAATTTCAAGGTCCAACCCTCCAGGCACTCCTTGGGAGAAAAATGAGGCTTTCTGCTCCGGTACAGATTTACAGTCTAGGAACAGTCAATCTATAAACAATGACAAATGAAAACCAAATATAAGTAATAGATGGTATAATTACAGAACTTTCAAGTGGATAGGAAGTCAAGATAACATCAAGATAGAACAGATTTTAAACTAAAATAAAATTTTAATTACAGAGTAACCACAAAGAAAGTTAATACACTTTCTAAAGAAAAGAAGAAAATCATAAGGATATAGCAAATATGAAACCAATAATAATGAATAAAATGACAATAAAATAAACTCAGCACAGAAAAATACAGAACAATGAAAGAATCAAGAACACTAGTAAAAAACACAAAAGAATGACTGAAATATATTCATACATATCATTAAAGACACGGAATGTAAATAGATTATACGAACCAGTCAATAGAAAAAAATAACAGAAAAAGATAGAAATAGGGCCGATTCATATGCTGCCTCAGGAATGAAGGTCTGGGTCACCCCACCAGG
>NW_022103896.1:32883716-32885160 GCF_000313985.2 Echinops telfairi
ATAGCCTAGCTCTCTCTAAATAGAGGAAGATCTGGCAGCAGACTAGACATGAAGGACACCTAGTCTCTCACAACTCTCTCTCTCATGGGAGTGAGTTGCACTGAGCCATTTGTACTGCTTTATAATTTAACTGTTAATTTCTTGTATTATATATCTATTTGTATATAATTTAACAGTTCATTTATTGTGTTATATATATCTAATTATCTTTATAAATAAATATACAAAATTATCAGCAATCTGGTTTTATCTCTCTAGAGAACCCTAACACAAAGTTGGTTCTTTGAAAAGATTAACAAATTGATAAGCTACTGACTGGCGAATTCACAAAGGAAAAGGAGGACCAAATGCAAATAACACAAATAAGAAATTAAGTGGATGGGATCACAACAGAACCAATTAAACAAAATGAAAAATAATAGAAAACTATGAGGAACAGTAATCCCATGAATCTGAAATCCTCTAAGAAATGATCGTGTCTAGAAACACATGATCTATCTAAAATAAGACATACTGAAGTAGAATATTTGAACAGACCCATAACAAAAGAAGGAATTGAATAAGTCATAGAAATTTCTCAAGAAAATAATATCTTGCCCCAAATTACTTCACTGGGGAATTTTACTAAAACATTCAGAGAACACGTGACACCAATTCTACTCAGATTATTCTCGAACACCTCAAAGGTTAGAATACTTCCAAATTCATTTTATGAAGCAGACACAAGTCTGGTTCCAAAACCAGACAAAGACAGCACTAAAAAGAGCAGTACAGGCCAATATCCTACATAAACAAACACAAAAATCCCCAATAAAATCCTGTCCAGTAGACTCCAGCACCATATTAAAACATAATACATCACATCAAGTGGGATTCAGGCCAGCTATACAAGGATGCTAAAATATTAGAAAAATAATAAATGAGATCCACTACATAAATAAAACTCTTATGACCTATCAATTGATGCAGACAAGGCACTTAATAAAATCCAACATCCCATTCCTGACTTAAAAAAAACTCAACAAAATATGAATACAAGAGAAATCCCTCCATTTAATTAAGGGCATCTACAGAAAACCAGCAGCAAACACTAACCTCAATGAAGAGAGACTGAAGTATTCCTGCAATGAACAGGAACGTACAAGGACATCCTCTACCACTATTCCTACTCAACATTGTACTGGAAGTCCTTAGCTCAGTGAGGCAAGAAAGAGAAATAAAAGGCATCCAGATCAATAAGGAAGAAATAAAACTATCCCTATTTGAAGAGAATATAATCCTCTATGTAGAAATCTCCAGATTCAGCAAGAAAACTCTTGGAACTAATGGGAAGATTTAGTATAATGGCAGAGTACAAGAGCAACAGTCAAAGAGCCAAATTCCTTTACACTAAAAATGAGAACTCTGAAAAGGAAACAAGAGGGTAAAAGAAATTTACAATAGC
>NW_022103896.1:32887303-32899714 GCF_000313985.2 Echinops telfairi
CTACAGATAGAATGCAGTCACATTCCACATTCCATCATCATTCTTTAAAGAAATGGGAACGCCAATCACTAGCTTTATCTGCAACTTTGGATAATTTTGAGATCATCTCTTGCCAGATATGTCATAAGTGCTGCTGAACAGTGCATCATGGCTACCTTCACCTACGAAGAACAAAACCCTGTGAGACGTGTCCCACCCTCATGTTTACTGGTGTGCCCAGTCCCCTCGGGCAGCTGCCATGTCAATTCATTTCACAGCTGCCCTCATTTTGGTTGACCGTCTACCAAACATGACTCTTTTAGACAGTTATAACGAGCCAGGATAAACTATAGACTGTGGTGTGCTAATTATCCACCCCCAAATCTCACCAGGTTAAAATCACAGATGTTTATTTCTCACTAATATTACATTGAAGGTTAGTTACAGCTTTCATTGACCTCGTTTCCCTCTGGATCCAGCTGACAGTGTAGCTCAACTATATCCAGCTGACAAAGGAGCAATCTCATAACATTATCCTAAATCTTTAGAAAACTCAGTTCTGACCTTTGAGTATTCCCCTTAGCCTCCTGACAATGAAGTCTAACCTCCTGCACAACTTTTGGTTGAGTCATGTCTTTGACCAAGGGCCATCGTTTCCTTCTGTTTATATCACGTTTCCCATATTTTCCCATCACAAAACAAAAAGATGGGGGAAAAACAAAGACAAAAACAACCCAACATGGTGTACCTCCTACATGTCTAAGACCTGTTATCCATACATGGCACATGGATCCTAATTTTTCCCACATCATTGGTCAAAATAATCACATGCTTATGCCCAATGTTAGCATGGCTTCATATATGTATAGAGGAATTAAGGAAATACAGTGAATATATGTATCTGCATACATATGTATGTATTATATACATGTATGCTTACATATAAAGTATATACACATATACACACATATATATTCATCCTGCAACAAATATTTTCATCAAATGGAATAATATTAAATACATAATAATAAATAATAAGGATGGATCTATGAATCACCTCATGGCATGGATGAACCAAGATGACATTATGTTGAGTAAATTTAGTCTATCACAAAAGAAAAGATATTTTAAGAAACCACTGGTGTAAAAAACATCAAATAAGGGTTTTCAACAATATCCAACAAGAGAGAGATGGGCAAACAATGATGGAGACAAGATAAGACATTGGGAGGTTTGATAAATTGTTCAATATAAAACTGATAATCTGCACTGTAAACCTTCACCTAAGTCACAATTATTTTTAAAAGTCCACATATATTTTTGTTTTAAAATGTTAGCTACTGCAGAATAGTTGCTGCTACACTACAGTAAAACATTATAGTGATATACTATAGCAATACTGCATTTGTTAGGGAGAGTCTGTACATACACTGAATACCCTACTATTTTCATAATTTAATAGTACCCCGAAGAACTGGTTCATCTACTCCTGTTTGTTTTATTTTTTCTCTAAGTGGCTTTATGGATAAGAACAGAACCTAGTTTTGTGGCTTTAACCTCATTTATCCTCATTCTCTATCTCACTTAGATTTTCAAGTTCATTCTACTAAGGGTACTGGATTATGCTTTGTATATTATAAAGTTCACTCCAATTGTTTTTCAATCTGAAATGCCTATTGAGAACCAAGGTGGTGCTCGGCACCCTGCCAGGTGCTTGACGCCACTTTTCCCTCACTCAGACAGACCATCAGCTAGTGAGGTGAGGAAGGCCAGGAGCACACAGAGTGTACTTCATTAAACACCATGTGTTGACCTGTACACCGTGTGCATGGTAGCCCTTTTCCCAGGAACTAAGAAGAGTAAAAATTATCTACAAACAGACGAGTGGACTTTTTAATGTAATATATGCACACAATAGGTGCACATTTTTTAATAAGTCTGAATAAAAATGAAGCTCTGATGTGTGTCGCAATACGAGTGAACTTTGAAGACATCGTGCTGAGTGAAGGAAGTCACAAAAGGACACCTCCTATGTAATCCACTTATAGGAAGCAAGCAAAGATAAGAGAAGCCCCAAGGCCATTAGAGATCCTAAGGTACTTAGAGATTGCCAATGTGGGTGGGAGAAGGAAAGAGGAGTTTTTGCTTAAAGGACATTGATTTTCTGTCCATTGACCAGCTAGAATGGTTAGGAAAAAGAACAGCGGTACAACTTGAAGAAAGTAATCAAGGTAACTAAACTGTGCCTACATAGAGAACCTGTTGAGAGGGTGTGTCTTTTATGATTTTCCCCACAATAAAAATATGCCGATTGAGCAGCACAGTGAGTGAAGGAATCTAGGAGAATTTACAAAGCCTGGGAAGAGACAAGTAGATGCTCAGGGAAATGGGAAGCTGAAATCAACCTTGTCTTCAGAAAAATGAATAGGATATTTTTTTCACAAGTAAAGAAAGAAGTGTGCTAAACTCCTTGTTAGCACAGGAATCAATGTAAACAAAAGCAGAAATGCAAGAAGGAAATTTAGCATATATCTTAGAAACTTCTGCATAGTTGGAGTTTATAGTTGGAGTACAGACTTGATGGTTGGAGTAGAGTTTGGAGAAAATTATGTCAGCCTACTGTCTTAATATAAATTGTAAAGCAATCTACTAAAATTTGTCCCAACTCTTTAGAAAGGTCAGTTCCTGACCATTGAATGTTCTCCTTAGCCCGCTGACAATGTAGTCTAACCTCCTGCACGCCTTTTAATTGAGTCAGGTCTCAAGACAAAGGGCCATTGTTTCCTTCTATCCTTATCATGTGTTATTAGGGTGATCTTTACCCATTCTATATCTAGCTACGATTTTTATTTAAGCCTCTTTGTTTTATGGATTATTCCTTTTGGATGCAATGTGTTGGCCTCAAATGAGTGACCTAAAAGATTCCTCCTCTAAATTGACTTTGTTACATTCATATTGCTAGTCAACATACACAATTCTCTCTGCCAGATCTCTCTGTTAACGCATTTAAAAACTGAATTAATTTGACAAACTGAGTCATCTGCAACATGGAATGCACAGTGAGTCATTGGTTTAGTGATGTTCTACAAATTTTGAACCCGAGGCTTTCAATGACTCATCTGTGGCATAAGGACTGTGCTGTACTGGCATTGCAGAGACAGATCAAACCAAAGCTTGCCAGGAAAGTCGCCAATGATTCCGTCATTCATTCATAAAAGTCAGTGGGACACACAAAGAGAAAGACCCTCTCTGACACTGTGTTTGGAATCACTGAATTGAACTGCACTTTGAAACAATATGGACTGATGCTTTGCTATCACTGTGGACGGACAATCTCCTTTCACTGCTGCCTTCCAGGGTTTCTCAGCAGAAACATTATTGGCCAAGTATCCTCTTTTTCTGTGCCCCTTTCCCACTTTGGAACTGGGTTAGGTAATTCACATAGAAATGAATAATCTCAAAAGTGAGTCAAACCCGTATGTCATAAAAATGGAACCACTTTCCTTCCACAAAGGTAAACCGCGAGAACCAAGATCATAACTCAGGACAAGAAAGCTAGATTTTTTGTCAGTTCATAAACTATCATCAGTGATGTCCTCAGATTCACAGGGAGACTTTATCAAATACCACATTTGAACTCAAGGAGCTGCTAAAAAAGAAAATAAGGAAAAAAATGCTAGATAATAATATGACAATATGTTTGATTACTTTTTTTTAGGTGGTTTGATTGCTTTTTTTCAGATGAAACATGACTTCGTAGATAAGGCGATTATGATCTCTCCACCCACCCATTGATGCCCACCCACTGGCTCACACTCAGAGCATCCCCAGGAGTTTCCAAGGTTGTAAATCTCTCACTCTATCGAGTCGATCCTGATTCATAGTGACCCTACAGGACAGGGTAGCACTGCCCCTGTGGGATTCTGTGACTTTTAACTTTAAGGAGTGGAAAGCTGATGGATTCTAACTGCTTACCTTGCAGTTAGAAACCCCAAGTATAACCACTACACCACCTGGGTTCTTGTAATGCTCTAAGGGGACACAATGTAACGCCATAAGGGGACACAGATCTTCATCTTTCTCCCCCTGAGTGACTTTCACCAACGGTGCAATTAAAGAGTCCAACGCTGACCCGACAGGACAGTCAGCCCTCCTTCATCCATACACAGTGTCTTTTATTCTGAAGAGCTAGCACTCATGTCCATTGCTTTTGTTAAACAGATTTAATTACAAAGTCAATGGTGTGATATTCTTTAAAGCATTGAAAATTATCTTTTACATTCGAGGCTGCAGCTGATATAATTTACAGTGTATTTTGGTCAGCTAAGGAAGCCTCTGCTCTGGAAGTTACCCCAAACATGAATGCTGACCATTCCATTCAGCACCTATAATCTGGTGTTCTTTGAAATTATGGTCACACTGTTTTAGGACATAAAGATTTACTAGAGTATCTAGAATGTTCAAAAATTCTATGAGGGTTTGGAGCTGTAAGACAGTCTTCCTTCTACTTACAGCTGGAGGGAGACAAGGGAAAGCAATACAATCTTTCTTCAGTTATACTAGCTTATAATAGAGGTAGGAGCTCTGGTAGCACAACAGATAAGCACTAAGCTGCTAAGTGAACTAGGAGTTCAAATCCACCCAGTGGCTCCATGAGAGAAAGAGCTAGTGATCCACTCCTGTCCAGATGAGTCGAAAAGACTGCAGGATGGAGTTCTACTCTTTCACTTGAGAGTCGCCATACAATGAAACAGATCTGACTATACTTAGCATAACACAATCATGGGTAAATGTACAATGTTATCAAACTACATATGAGAGACCCATAAATCAGAATGGTCAGAAGATCAGGTAGCCCTTCTAAAAGATGGTGCACAAGAGACGTTTAGAAGAATGAATAAGAGGGAACTTGAGTGTCCTTATGCCTGTACTGCATAAACCTGTATTAGATTGCTATTCTAAAAAGTGTTTCCCACCTTGAGTTATTTTCCTGCTATTGACGGAAGAAAGGAGGAAAGAAGGAAGGAAACACAGCTTATGAAATTTTAAAAAGGACAAGGTAAGAAGGTATCACTTGATAAAATATTTCATAACTTATCAGGGGGCCATTCCATGTGGGTCTGTAACTACGACCTACGTGTATAAGTACAAACCCCGCCATTGTTCAGGAATGCACCAAACTTAGGTAAATCTCAACATTTGACAATAATGTCTTTCACCAAAAACATCTTCTAAATGAACACCCCTCACAGTGAGATCCAGAGAAGAGTCTGGTCCCAAAATATGATAATGTGCTACAACATAAACAAGGGCACCGCTCCCTGAATCGAGAAAACCTTACTGTGAAGGGAGCGGGGAGCAGAGATCAGCTTAATTATGCAACGTGCTTAGCAAAGCAACTGATTTACATTTTGGCAGAAACATTTTGTGTTATACCAGATCAGCAGCCAATTTAGCAGCCCCGGATTTGAGGAGCTCTGATTTAAATAAAGGCCACTCAAGTGGGACAGTCACCTCTCCCTCCCTCACAGGCCACATCCTGCCCATCAGCAACTTCCTCCTGCACTATGCCATCCTTTGTAGGCCACCCTCACATTATAGCCCAAACTCAGCTACCTTGCCACTTCTCCTGCTAAACCACAGTCCAAACCATCCTTATTTCTTACCAAGACCCCTTTAGCAGCTAACTAAATGGTCTCTTCGCCTCTACCTTTACCCTGTATAACTCTGCCCCAAAGCACCCAAAAGCAGCAGAAAGACCACCCAAAAGCAGTAGCTGGGTCATGTCATTCCTGGGCTTAGAATTCTCCAATCACCTAACCATGTTCTGAGGACCTCCTCCTTGGTTTTTATCGACTTCCCTGGTTGCACCTTGCCTGCTATGTCCCTGAAAGCAGGAACTTCTTTTTAATATATTCACCAAAATGCATGATGAATGAATGAATGAATGATCACTGCTATTGTTGTCAGGTACCCTCGTGGTGGTTCCGATGCCTAGCAACCCGAAGCATCACAGAATAAAGCACTGCCCCGCCCTGCGCCATCCACACAGCTGTTCTTATGGTTCGGTTCATCAATGTAGCCCTGGTGTAGATCCATCTTGTCACAAGTCTTCCTCTTATTTTATTCACTGCCCTGCTTTGTCACCAAGCATGATGTCCTTCTCCAGGCACTGATCTCTCCAGACAAAAGCCCCCGAAACTAAGGCCAAATCTTGCCCTCCTTGCCTCTCGGGAGTACTCTGGCTGTACCTCTTCCAGGAGAACCTTGTTTATTCTTTTTGTCGTCCGTGGTACTCTCAAAGTTCTTCACCGCACCGCCATTCAAACACATGGAGTCTTCATTCTTCCTTATGCAATTTCCATCTTTCACATGCATATGAGGCCCAGCCTGGATCAGGCACACCTCAGTCCTCAAAGTAACATCCTTTCTTTTTAATACGTTTAAAAGGTCTTGTACAGAATTACCCACTGCAATGTGCCATTTGATCTCTTAATGCTGCTTCTGTGAGCATTGACGGGGGATCTAACCCAGACAATATCTTTGATAGCTTTCATTTATTTTCTCTGTTTGCCATGATACTACTTTCTGGGTCAGATGTGAAGATTTGGGTTTTATTTACATGTAACCTTGCTGATGAATATCAAGGACTGCAGCCTTCAGTGTGGACTATAATTCAATGTATAAAAAGGAAATTGGGAACCCTTGAAATTAATATGGAATGAAAATTATATTTACAGTGAGCGCAAGCATAAAAAGCAAAGTATGTTTTGGAGGAAGGTCCTTTATCAACTGCAGGCATACTCATTCATTCATTCTCTCTTCTTCTTTTTCCCTGATGTTGCTCCTCTTTGCTTCATGCTCTTCTTCCTTGTGACGGTCTCATCCTTGCATCAGACTCCAGACAATAAGTTGCACGCATACCAAGTCACCAAATAGATGCCTGCACTCCTGTGTCTTTCGTTGATTTCACACAACGTAGGAGGTCCCGCATCTTTCAAGATACTGCCTGACACAACTAAGAGCCTGTGCCCAGGAATGACCCAGCCGTTCCTAGGGGACAGTGATAGGTTTGAGTCATCAGCCCTTGCATTCCGCATGGGCGTGTCCCCAACAACAGAATGTGCTTCAAAACGGGCAGACCGCAATCCAAGGCACAGGAAACTCCTCTGCCCAGAGCGATGGGTTCCAACCCTGCCCGGGTGAGAGACGATGAAGTATCCCATTTTCTGAGAGCAGCCCCACGGGCCTCTGTCCTGTTAGCTGTAGATGCTGGTAGAAACAAGCCAAATCCTTGGGGAAAGTCCAAGGACTTAAAAGTGAATGCCAACTTTATTTTTTAAATGCCATCTACAATCTATACATATCATTTGTATTGATATGATCTCCATGTCTTATACATGTAGTTTTACTAAAAGATGTCACACACACACAGGTCCAGACCATTTAGTCACCAAGCCCTAGTCCATTCGGCTCTCAGATCCTAACTCAGCCCAGGGGAGTTTCATCGCATCCATGTTACTTTCTCATATGTTGCATTTTCCTCCTGGGTCTCACTGGTCTGTTCTCAAGCAGACCAGCACAAGGGACCAGACACATCTCAACCCTGTGATGCGTGGGGAGACTTGGTGTGTATACCTCCTTTGCCTCGAGATGACAGCCACAATGCATCACCCCCTATTTGGACACACCTTGGAGACATGTTCTGACAATTGAATTATGCTATGGCAGAGCCTCTTCTTATAGTTTCCATGTTCAGATAGAGGGCTTATTTTATAACCCTTCTCGGAAACTATGACCCATGAAACAGAGTCAATGCAAAATAGTCTTACTCCTACCCCCATCACCCTCACCTTCTTTTAGGCATATATAGTCCACATTTAATGGGTCTCTTCATAAAGAGACCCAAGCAAATAAGCTGCTAGCACTAACTGTGCCAGATGATAGTTACACATTAAGAATCAATCTGGTGACCCTCAGCTTCTCACATTCATTCAGAGGACACTTAACTTTCATTTATGCCTTCTGTGATCTTTTCTTCTCTGTCTTAAAAAAAAATCTGTAAGAAACAGATATCTAGGATACAAAATGGAATGAAGCTGTGGCAGCGTTTTGCTTCTAAATTGCCTGACTCATGTTCTCCAGCTATCTAATGTCCAACGAGAACACAATGCGCTCATTGCTCAATTACTAGAAATAGAGGACCAGCAAGATAATTTGCCTTTTGTTATTTTTACTGCTTGTCCTTTAAATCATGTTACTCATTGTGTTAGTCTGGGTACTTCAGAGAAACAAATCCACAGAAACTCATGTATAACAGAGAGTTTTATATAAAGGTTAAGTGCGCACCAAGAAAACATCCCAAGCCAGTGCTGCCCAAACCCACAAGTCCAACATTAACCCATTAACCCATATATATGTCCAACACCAATCCACAAAGTCCTCCTCCATCTCACAAAGCAGACCCAACGATGCCGACTGCAGGAGGAAAGCCAAGTCAGTCAATGTGTAAGCATCTCAGCGCTGGCAGGGGTCTCCACACAGCTGCTCCAGCACCCAGGGCTGCATCGGGGTAGGTCCATGTGGCTTCTCCTTGGAGATGTCTTGCAGGAAGTCAGCCTTGCAAGCTGAAGCAGGGAACTGGCTAAGGCAGCTGCACCCTGGTCCGACCATCAGAAAGCAAGAGACTGGAGAACTAGAAAGGCGAGGCTCACTGAGCCATTTATCCCGCTGCTCTTCAATTAGTCCCACATGTGTTTATCAGCCAGATTGGTACAATAAACTAACTCACTCACTCATGTTAGAGGTCATTATTGATGGTACAATATCGCCTGTGTTGAACCACAGACCCTAGAGTATCTCATGCTATGAGCAAATGCGGAACACAAACATGTGTCCCTGGGTTTCAGGTGGCAACATGGTAACCAGTCACCATTTATGTTAGTTTCTGCCATACATAGCAACACCCGGCTCTTGTTTCTGTATGGGCACGACTACTTTCTCGGCATATGGGTAGTTTTTTGTTAAAAGAGCCATGTTAACAAAAGGTAACGGCAACAAGGAAGAAAGCGTACCTCCCTTCATTCTGAATCACGAACTCGTTCTGGCGCGGCGCAGCAAAGCTTTTCACTATTTTCCTATCAGCTGACAGCCTTCATCCCTTCCCTTCCTGCTGCCACCTGCATGCTGGCAGGTGATGAACAGCCTTTATGTTCGCATTCTCGCCATTGACAGTCACACCAACAATCGAATGCACACTGGCTTACCCTGGAGTAGACAAAAGCAATGCATGCAACGGACAGAGGCAGAAACGGTATTTGTTTCAGGGATGGTGGGACTGAGGGACGCACGCTAACTTATCAGGACAGTGGGCGCTGTACCTGTGGTTTGGGTTTTCCTCAGACAAGCTTCACTGGACCACCAAGATGGCCACCAGCAGCTCAGTGCTAACAGCTTCTTAACTCCGGGGCCAAGGAGACCTTTCTCTTTCCGGTGCCATCAAAACCCCCGCAGTCCTCTCGTTGTTTCAGCAGCTCAGATCACAGGCTGACCCTTGAACAAATCACTGCAGCAAGAGGCCCGAGGTACTTCGGCTGTTGGCCAAGGTCCCATAGGCACCCCTATGGTAATGGGCATCAAGAAGGCAGGTCAGCCCCACACCACCACAATAGCTCATGATGTTGATGATGGGATTGGGCAGCCCACAAAAACACATCTTCACAAAAGTAAGAAAGAGAGAGAAGGCTCTTTGGTGGGGCGGTTTGACTCTGCGAGCTCGTGTTCGGGATCTCAAGCACACACAGAAGTAATTCTCTGGGACTGCTATGATCACCTCCTCTGGAGATACTGTCTCAAGGACCTTTCAAAGTCCTTTCCGAGTTAGAATCAATACGCATCCTCTCCATTACTAGGTAATGAGCAGCTCCGTACTCATAACGAGCTCCCTGAGCACAGTGGAGGCTAGCCGTTCCAGCACAGGTTACTTTAGCTTCACGCACACAGCTTTGGAAACTGCACGTGCACAGAGGCCCTGGAGACGACAGTGCTGAAGGGCACAGTCGGCCTCTTATTCATGTCCAGTGCCTCTAAGTAGCCAACCAGAGCGTCTGACTATCCATCACAAAAAAACAATGAACTAATGACGGATCCATTACTGTAACTGTTCACGCTGGTGGGGGTTGTCATTGAGTCAATTCCAACACGTAGCGACCCAATGTGACAAAACAGAACTTCCCTTTAGGGTTTCTGGGGCTGTAATTTTTACGGGAACTGATTTCCAGCTCTTTATTCCACAGGGCAGCTTGGGTGGATTCCACTTGCCAACGTTCCGGGTAGCAGCCATGTGATGAATCAAAGGAGGCAGTGGTAGTCCATTGCTCCCTGATACTGAAGTCTATATATGTGTCGATCAAATTTCTGTATAAATTTCAAAGTATTAGAGATTGCGGTTTTTAAATGAACTTTCTTGCCAGTCAGTTCAATGTAATCACAGGCTGATGTGTCCTCCCAGGCCCAGCCTAAGGTTGGAAGTATCATCACTACAAACCAGGACTAAATTGCAAACCCAACAGGAGCGATTTCAGTAGCTTGTTAAATTTTTCAAAGAACGAAGAAAATATTAATAGTCTTTTACAATGGAAACTTTACAAAGAAGTCTTCAAAAGCAAATGACAAAGGCAAGCGGTTTCGAATTTCCATAGTCAGAACCTCAAAGAAACAAGTAACTTAATCCCGGCCCTGAAACCAATAGCTTGCTGGCCAGAGGGAAAGGGATGTTCGTAAAGATGGATCTGTATTGCGATACTTGTGTCATGTTCACAGCTGCACGCTCTTTTCTACCTCCTTTCCCCCCCTAAATGGCTAGATGTCCTTTGATTTAATGTTAGCTGTTTTGCAGTGTAAGAAAATACGTATCCTTACATTTATACCAACAAGGCTTGTTGATCGAGTCACCACTAGAAGCTTTAAAGTCTAAAATTCATAGCCTTGTCTCTTGCTCCCAGCCTCTCCTTGTCCCGGCCATACTGAGCAACTTTCATTCTCTCCTTGGCACCAAGCTGTTTCCCCCACCGGGAACAATGTTCTACTCGGTCCCCCAGGTCAAACTCAGCCAGTCCTCAACCAAAGGAGTGCCTCACCATGCTCAGGGGCTGGTCCATCTGCTGCACAGCCTCCCAGCCCCACAAGCTTAGCATTCAAAGCTTGAAGTTCACAGCTACCAGTCCTCCAAGTAACGCCCCCTCTGCACCACAGGCTCCCTGAGGAGTGGGGCCATGTCTTGTCTGCCTCTTCTTACATCCCCAGTTTTTGGTCAAGTATTAAGCACATATTCAAACCCCAAATATTTACTAGAAAACTGCTCCATGTAGCTTATGGCTAGTGTTTCCCAATAAATGTCCTTTCCTTAAACTGGATTTGGATTGTCAACGTTCACTGGGATCTGCGTGCCTTCAGCCTCTGAGGAAAGTCACAGTAAGAACAGGGCAGTAATAGGAAAATCCTTAGATAACAAGGGAACTTCACAGACCAGTTCTAGGCCAAGGTGGACATGGGACAAAGCCTGTTATAGCCCAATGGAAGCAAACTTTCCTATCAGAGTTGTCAAAATGGAATGAGCTCACTTGAAACACAGCAACCTTTCCTTCATAGAGAGATTGTTCCAGGACGTCCCAGTTACCCAAATCCACTGAGCTCGAGCCCCTTACCTAAAACACTGTATTTGCCTATAGCCTAAGTATATCCCCCCATGTACCGTAAATCACCTCTACTGTGGTATGCCACAAATTGATTCCAACTCATAGCAACCTTATAGGACAAGGTAAAGTTCCTGCACAGGGTCTCCTAAACTGTCATCTTTATTGGCATATATAGCCAATTCTTCCTCCCACGGAGCAGCTGAGTGAGTTCAAACACCCTCCCTTTTGATTAGCAGCCAAATGCTTATTGCCACCAACCAGGCCAAAATCCACTCCACCAAGTCTGCTCCAACTCCTACCAACTCCATAGGACACAGTGGACCTGCTCCTTGCAAGACGGAGGAGCTAGCCCTAACTGCTCCTTGCAAGACGGAGGAGCTAGCCCTAACTGCTCCTTGGGCTTCCAGAGACTGTAAATGTTGACAGGAGCCGATTGCTTCATCTCTCTCCTGAAGAACTGCTGGTAGTTTTTGAACCACTCACCATTGGAAAGGTAAGCTGCACAACGCTTAACCTCTATAACTCTTTAAATCATCTACAGATTACTTAAAATACCAATGTTATATGCACAGCACCTTAGGCTCCCTCTTAACCTTTGAAGGATTGTTTTGTTTTTAATGATTTTTTTAGGGGCTCATACAACACTTATCACAATCCATACATACATCAATTGTGTAAAGCACATTTGTACATTCATTGTCCTCATCATTCTGAAAACATTTTCTCTCCACTTAAG
>NW_022103896.1:32900286-32901423 GCF_000313985.2 Echinops telfairi
CCCCTCATTCACTATGGTAAGATTGTTTTGACTATTCAATTGCCTCCCACTCCACTCCCCAACACTTTGAGTTGACTGAGTCCTTGGATGTAAAACCCACCAATACCGAGGGCTGACTGAATGCAGGAAATGTCCCTCTTAAATGATTATGACCCAGGGAGACCCAACCCTCCCAGCCCCCTTCCTCAGGGACTAAAATGAGTAAGAGCCCTGCCACTGCTCGCATGTAAGCCACCCAAATGAGAAGCTCTGGCATCATAGCACTAAGCATCTACAACGCTTAGAGAGAGTAAAAATGAGACTATGAAGATCTTGGCCAGGGGAATATATTTGTTTCAATTATATCCAATGCATAAGGAAACCGAATCAAAATGAGAAGAAAAATACCCCAGACCAGGAGCAGTGCAGCTCAGCCCTGGGCTCAGTGATCCTGTCCTCCTGGGACTTATAAGCACTTAAGGTTGAAGCAACCAACTGACCTCTTGCAGCATTGCCTGGCTCCCCATCCAGGGTTCCAGAGACCTGTTGTTAGGCGCCTGGTCCTGTACCATCATCACAATAGAGTTCCTAAGTTGGACCCACTCTCAATCCATCTCAAAGAGGGTCTTCCTTTTATCCCCACGGACCCCACTCCTTTATTCAGCACGAGGTCCTTTCCCAGGCACTGGTGTCTCCTGATAATATGTCCAAACTGTGTGAGACAAAGTCTCACCATCCTTCATCTAAGAAACATTTCAGCTGCACTTCCTCCAAGACAGATGTGTGCTCTCTGGCAGTTCACGGTGCATCTGACATTTTTGGCCAACACCACCATTCAAGTGCACTGATTCTTCTCTCCAGCTGTCACCTGCATATGAAGGAACTAAAAATACCAGAGGCCTGCAGCCATGGATATGGGATGGGGTCAAAACCAAGGTTCCCTGATGGGCAAGATTCAACAGCATCCTTTAAGGAGCCCTCTATAGGAAATCATCTTAAAGACACCAAGGAAAATTACAATTTCAAAATCTGTCCCATTTCACTCATTTAAGTGGTGTGAAACCTCGTGTGCCCAGTGTTTTTGACAGAATGGCAGAGTTAGCACCTGGTAGATCAGGCCCTAAAGTGAGAAGTAAGTACCCAGCCCATCGTTCTGGC
>NW_022103896.1:32901523-32903376 GCF_000313985.2 Echinops telfairi
GTGTGCCCAGTGTTTTTGACAGAATGGCAGAGTTAGCACCTGGTAGATCAGGCCCTAAAGTGAGAAGTAAGTACCCAGCCCATCGTTCTGGCTTTCTGAACCAAACAGAATGGAACATATTCCTAAGAGAGTCAAAGACTAGATTTTCAATGTTTTTGTTCCTTTTGCCCTATAAATCCCTCTTGTAATCTGGTGTCAGCCACTGATTAAGGACAGGGAAAGCCACCTGACCAGTCTGAGGAGTAAAAGGGAGGTGGGAGGAAGCAATGAGCCTGACACTCCACCCCCACCCTCACCCCACCTCTTGGACCTTTCCACATGAGGATGTAGTTGGGTCTCAGTCAACAAAGACCACTACTGGAGTCCCAGACAACCAGGGACACCGCCGTTTGTGTTTTGGCTTTTAAGACCCCAGCACTGAGCTCAATGGCCCCTGCCAGACATTCTAAAAGGAGCAGGCAGCTTTGGGCTGGGTCTCACCGGTAGTGTAGATGCACTGGGGGCCAGTCCCCAGTGTATCCTGACTTCACCGCTCAGTGTGCACACATGCTGCCTCCCTCTACCTGCTTGTTCAGTCTCTGAGCTGTTGTCAGGCACTGCTCCTTTCGAGGAGCCAGTAGCGCTGGTATCTGTCAGGAAAAGGAGTCACCGTACCCTCATGCCTACTACAAAGACTAAGTAAAAGGAAACACAGTTATCAGATTGTTAAAGGACAAATTTGTTACATAGTAACATATGATCTTTTATTAATACATTAAATAAAAAGGTGTAATAACAAGCCTAGTAACAACCAAGTTTTCAAAGTGGTGATGAAAATAGACTATTTTTCAAATACCTGTAAATAACTAATGTGATCTGAACTGTGGATTCTATTGATCACAAAGCTGCAGGTACCATTCGAGGTTTTGTGATCTGCACTTACAATTAATGAAAATGCCAAATGTCATTTGCTGCTCACAATAAAAATGTCATTTTCCCTATCCATGTTCATATACTAAAGGAATTCGATCCACCTCAATAAACAAGTTTAAAACCCCAGTTTTGAAAAGATTTAAAATGAGCTCCAGAAATCCTTTGATCTCAAAGAATCGATGATCCACTTAAGTTTAGGTTAGGGAGAAAATTGTATATGTATTTATTCAGGCATTTGAGTTTTTTAAATGAAATGATGTGTAATGTTTTATGTATTATAATAAAAAATTCAGTATAAAGGATTCCACTCTTGCTAAGCAAGTTATGACAGCTAAATCTCTACGCTAGTTATCTGCCCTGGACTTGACACCAACACAGAGCTCTTATATACAACAGAATACGACATCCCCTAAGTACAATCCCCAGCATACTCAAATGTATAAGTGCTGAGACTACCAGTTCACTGTGAATCTCCCTTACCTTCTTGGCCCTCCATTGACCAAACGTGAGCCTATCAACATGTCCAAATGAACAATTTGGATGATGTTCTGTTGTGAGCTTTAAGATTTTCATTGCCTATCTTTCATAAGTAAATTTCCAAGCCTTTCTTCGTATTGTCTCCCCGTCTGGGAACTCCAATTAGCTTGTCCACCATGGTGACCTGAAATACCTGCGACCAACTTCCAGTGACAAGCAACATGCAAGCTAAGGTATGACAATTGATAGCTGAATGGTAGAAGTCTCTGAGAGCTGACCTTATGGTATCTTTTTGCAATCAGCCCCTCGAACTTTCACTTTGTAAATAAGAGTCTTAATATTCTGAATCCTGATATTTTCTAAAAGCTTGATGTTTTTTCAAGAAACTTTTCATCTTTCCTACCCTGATGGTCACTTAAAGTGTTCACTGGATCAGCAATGAGGTCACCAACCACAACCATTTC
>NW_022103896.1:32904876-32906996 GCF_000313985.2 Echinops telfairi
CAGATTGTTCATCCAGCCTGTCCTATCCAGACAGGCCTGCGGAGACAACATGCATAAAAACAAGACAGAGCAAAACCAAGCAACACTGTACAATAAAACAGCAACAACATCAATCCACTGACGAAGAACAAATTAAAATAGACCAAGCAAGAAAAACTTGTGTTTTCCAGTCTAGCCTGTTGCTCCCCATTTTTTTTATTGGCCAGTAAAATTTTACTCTGTGGTATACTGCCAACATGTATTTCTGTATTCCCAAACTGATGGACATCTGGGTTGGTATTTCTAATTTTTAGCAATTATAAATATGGCTGTTAAAAGTATCTGAGCACAGATCTTTGTGGGAACACAGGCTTTCGTATTTCTCTGGTAAATACCCAAAGGTGTAATGGCTGTTACTAGTAAGCATGCATTCAACTTTCTAAGAAATCATCAAGGGGGTTCTAAGGTGCCTGTTCCAACTGGTATTCCCACTACAAGTGGTATTCCCACTACCATTACCACTGGTAGTCCAACTACCATTACAAGTGGTAGTCCCACTACCATTACAAGTGGTATTCTCACTACCATTACTATTGGTATTTCCCACTACCATTACAAGTGGTATTCCCACTGCCATTACCATTGGTATTCCCACTGCCATTACAAGTGGTATTCCCACTACCATTACAAGTGGTATTCCCACTACCATTACTATTGGTATTCCCACTACCATTACAAGTGGTATTCCCACTGCCATTACCATTGGTATTCCCACTGCCATTACCATTGGTATTACCACTGCCATTACAAGTGGTATTCCCACTACCATTACAAGTGGTATTCCCACTACCATTACAAGTGGTATTCCCACTACAATTATAATTGATATTTCCACTATCAATGCATAGGAGTTCCAGTTGTTTGCCCTCCTTGATAGAACTTGGTGTTAAATATTTTTTTACTTTAAGTTGTTCATTAGGAAGACAATAGTAGCTTATTTTGACCCTGGCAGAGCTGTAGGTCAGGCCTTAGGCTGCCAATCTCAAGGCAGGCAGTTATTTTTCCCACCTCAGGAGAAACATGAGGCCGTCGACTTCGGTCAAGGTTGACAATCTTGGAAACACTATGCAAAGTCACCATGAGTCAGGACTGACTAGATGGCAGTGAGTTTGGTTTTTGGTGGACTGATTAATGATGAGCTCTTACAATGAGTTAAGCAACTAGCTACTAGAAAAAAGAAAAAGGGGGGAAAAAAAGGTTGGTGAGTTTAATTCGCCCAGAGGATCCTTGAAATTCAGTCCTGGCAATCTGTCTCTGAAAGATCACAGGCACTGAAAACACTTGGGAATGTACATCTATGTTGAAGCATATGGGCTCACCATGAGTCACAATCAACTTCCTAGCAACTGGCTTGGCCTTTTTTTCTTCCGATTTTGGTAGTGATTAATAAAGCTCAGTCATTTTTTAATGTGTTGTCAGCGGTGTGGTTTCTTCAGCGAAGTCCCTGTACAAGTATTTGGCCCCTGTTTTATTGTGCTATTTGTCTTTTTACTGGCTTTTAGAGTTCCTTATATAATTCAGATAAAATTTCTTCATCAAATATGTTCTTTGCAAATTTTTTCTCTTTTTTGGAAGCTTGGATTATATTTTCTTTAGGGAATCTTTAAAAGAACAAAAAGTTTCAATTTTCATTGAGTGCAATGTATAGATTTGTTCTAATACATGTTATGCTTTTTGTGTCCTAAGAAATTATTGTTTGGCCCATTTTTATTTTGAGAGTGGTTACAAATATCTGGATGATAGTGGTATGTTTTAATCTTTTTTTAACAAAGATAATATTAATAGATTTTTACAATGGAAACTTTCCAACTGTTCCAATACAATTTGATGAGAAGACTGACCATTTTCCATTGTTACCGTACTTTTTGAAAATCAACTTGGACATATAAGTTTTCTTCCATTTCTGGACTTTCAGTTCGGTCCATGTCTAGTCTCATACCCACACCACACGGTAACTTTATAAAACCAACAGCAACAAGTCCATTCTGACTCATGGTGACCTTGTAGGGCAAGGTAGAACTGCCCCTGTGGATTTCAGAGACGCTAACCTTTACAGGAGTAGAAAGTCTCATCTTTCTCCC
>NW_022103896.1:32907096-32921960 GCF_000313985.2 Echinops telfairi
AAGCATAGCTGGTGGTTTCGAACTACTGATCTTGTGGTTAGCAGTTCAATTCATAACCATTATGCCACCATGGCTCCCGTAACTTTATAGCAAATCTTATATAAAACAGTGTGAAATCTCCAACTTTTATTTCAAAATATTTGTGATTATTCTAGATCCCTTTGTACTTGTGTCTGTGTGTGTTGAATAAACATGTAAATTTCTTTTTAAATGTCTGAGCATTTTACTATAAGTGTATGGAATGTATAAACCAATTTAGGATGCCTACAATCTTAAAAATACTAAGACATCGCAATAGATCTGTCTTGTTTCTGTTTTGAAGTTTTCAGTGTACAGTTTAAGTGACGTTTCATACTGTTCACGCTAAAGCAGCTGGTGTCTAATGTTCAGCACTGTTATTGCTAAGTCTACAGAGAGAAAGCTGACTTCTGTATGCTGACCATGTAGCCTGTGATCTTGAACTTATTTGTTAGTTTAGAGGCTTTTTCTACGTAGATTGTATGTTTGGGGTTTTTTCCTTAGAAGATGGTCACTTTGTCTATTAATAAAGATAACTTTATTTCAAATACATACGCTTTTTATTCTATTTCTTGCTTTACAAAACTGGGGGCAACCTGAGGACAGAGGTGAACGTAAGCACTGAGAGTGGACAGCCTTCCCTACCCATTCTTTCAGCAACAAATACGATGTCAACTATAGCTTTTTCCACAGATGTTCTTGTTCAGGTTGAGAAAGATGCCCCTTCTCTTCCTAGTTTTCTGACTTTAATTTTTAACAGAATGATGTTGCATTCTGTCAAGTTTGTTTTTCTTTCTTTTCGTCAATTAATGAGGCAAATCGAATTTACTGATTTTCAACTGCTGAGTCAGCTTTATCTGCCTGGAATAAATCTCACTTGTCATGAAGTATGATTCCTTTTATGTATCTGTGTATTCAACTGGCTGGCATTTTGCTAAGGATTTTATTTGATTAACTTTGCAGTTTGTTTTTCTTGTAATTTATTTGTCTGATTTTGGTAGCAGGATAATGATGGCTTTATCAAGTGCATTGGGTAACATTTCTGCCTCTACAATTTTCTGGAAGAGCTTGTGTAGTGTTGCTATTATTTCTACTTTAGGGGTTGTTGCTTTTCCATCTAATGTCTTATAATAAAAGCTTAGATTGCTGTACTGTGGATTTTCCCACTTTCTGCTATAAGCATTATAAATATTCCTCCAAGATCTGCTTTAATTGTATTCCACAAATTCTGGCATGTATTGTATTTCCACTTTCATTCCATTAAAATAGTTAACAATTTACCTTGAGATATTATCTTTGACTCGTGTTATATAGAATTGTATTTCATTTCCAAATGCTGGTATTTGGGACATTTCCATATATTGTTATTGTTCTTTCCTGATTATAATGGTCAGAGACCAAACTCTGATGATGTTTCTTCTTGATTTAGTGTGCTTTCTTGATAGATCTGTGCACATCTCTTTGAATTCCTGATCATTATTCTTGTTCACAGCTGTCTCTTGCTTGCTCTTAGGCGCCCTGGTGGCAGAGTGGTTACAAGTTGGGCCGCTAACTTGAAGGTCATCAGTTCAAACCCACCACCCGCTCCCTGGGAGAAAGATGGGACTTTCTATTCCCGTAAAGAGTTAACAGCCTCAGAAACTCACAGGGGTGGTGAATCCTACAGGGTCACTATAAGTTGGCATTGACTCAATGGTGGTGAGTTTTGAGTATTTGGTGACGGGCTTGCAATAGGGATAAAGAGGTATACTTGGTTCTTTGGATTCAGTCCCAGTCTTAGGCCCAGTTTATCTGAACCTCGGGCAGGTATCTTCTCAGCTTTCATGACTCTTGCCTTCCCATGGCAAACAAAATATGTTCTGTATCTATTACAGACTCACACTAAGTATGGGTGCTGGACCCTGGCCCAATACCATTCCATGCACCCGCCCCAGAAGCATGAGACTGAGGCATCACTGATGAGAAGAATCTGGGCTTCCTCTGGACTCTCAAGAGGGGCTTTCTCTGGTCAACAGCCCCGTTCCCAAATATTCTGCTGATCACCAAGCAGAGGCCAGCAGGGCAGAGCTAGACACAAACAAGTATGAGAGGACTGCGGGGTGGGGGAGGATAGAAGCAATGGAGAAAATTTTTCATAGATGTAGCTGGCATTTACTCTCACAATCAAAAAACCAGCTTTGAGAGCCAACAAAGGTCGGGTTGATTTTAAAAAGTATTTCAGAAATACACCATACCAGGGCACTGTAGTTAAACTGAAGCCATATTTATATGAACATATTTCTCTTTCTATGGGCCAATGGCTATTCTTGTGAACCAACAGGGAAGAGAGGAGGCAGACTAGATACCCCAGGAGACTAGCCTGCACAGAGCACCTGCAGCAGAAAGGACAGAAGCCCAAAGGAACTGTGGGAGGAACTTCGATGCTTTGGCAATATCATACCATTTTTTTGAAATTTAACTATATGAGTTTTTAAGAAAAGTTTTGTTACTTCTTAATATTAAAAACAACAACAACAGAAACCCTATCCATTAGAGGATGTAAAGTTAGAAGTGGATAAAATGAAGACAAGACAGGTTTTGCATCTGAAGCCTGTTCTTTATTAAAGAGATACATACATATTGTGGTTACTGTCAGCTCCTGAAGCATGGTGAGCTCATCATGCACAACAGCATCAGGCCTTTGGGATCCATGGGGTTTCCACGGGCTGACTCTCAGAAGTAGATCTCCAGGCCTTTCTTTCTATATACAGAACACTTTCCAAAAAAAAAAAACTAGATCCAAAGTGGAAGATTCCCCTTGTCAGAGTCAGACTGCGAGGCATAGACTAGAAATCCCTTCCGTTGAGTTCAGTGCATGTCCACGTGCCTCCAACAGTCATCTTGGACAGCACTGGCCACAGCATCCCACACTTGAGGAGTTATTGCTACAAAGGCAACGTACACACAGCCCCTTCTCAGTCTTAACATGTATATCAGAATAAGTCACAAAGTTTGGCTACAAATCATTGAAACCTTCATTACGCAAAAAATATCCACGTGTGGAGCTATTGCTTCTCAAAATACCCTCCAACTATGTCTGTATCTGAAGGCAGTGTTTCCAACTCTCTAACTCTTCCCGAAAGATGTCTGCACTCTTTCAATGGAGACCACATCCAAACAGCAGTTTCATGACCCTACTGGGACTCACACTTATGTTCTTCTCACATGTTCTTTGGGTTTGGGAAACACACAGAAGTCTGAAGGGTCAAGAGCAGGGCTCTGGGGTAGATGACGTAAGAGTTCCCAACAAAATTCTCATAGGACAGCCTCTGCTACCTCAAAGACAAAGCAGGTTCATTACGGGAAGAAAAGCCTCCGCACAACTTCCTGGGCCTTTTGTCCCCAGTGCTGTTTTTTCAAACTTCTTCCTAATGCCTCCCCCCCTGTGCTTATCCTGTGTATGTGAGAACCGTCCATCGAGACTATGTGCCATCCTCCTGCCGAGGGAGTCTCAAAACAGTCGCCTTCAGTCCTGAGCTGATCTCTCTACTTTGAAATGACTTGGCCCACCAGATCTTCTTGTGAGTGATTGTTTTGATGGGACTTTGTATTTTTTTTAAAAGGCATCCCGAGAAGACAAGTGTGTTACTGAAAGAATTTACCTGCAGCCACTCACTAATTACAATGATATGTTAAAAGATGTTTTGTTTGGAATCAACCCATTCATGTATGAACTGGAGCCCTAGTAGCAGTACATTCTGGCTCATGGATGATCATGAGGATTCCGGAAAAAGAAGTCTTCAGGAGGAAAGGTATTAATAAAAGCGACTGCCCTCAACCTACACTTCAACTTTCAATGTGCCATGAAAGACACAAAGAGAGGAGTGTTATATGAGCAAGATGAGTCTAGTTAACTAGAAGACAAGAAAAAATAGTATAGATGAGTATGGTGGGACTGATACGTACTCCAGGTAAATTATGTAAACATATACTGCCCAGCAGTCTCTGATTCAACAAAAATTAATTCAACAAAGTTATTCACCATGTGTTTTGTACCGATAACTGTGCTGGATTGGCTTGTTCTTCATCATGGCCATGTACCTCGCTAAAATATTTATCAAAATAATAGCTAAATACAATGTCATGTGCACTCTTTTCCCCCTGCACAGAATATTGTACTGAAGGTTCAATCAATGGGGATGATCAGTGTCCTGTGTGCCCATGACATTGTGAACATGAATGAGACCTTGGGCAGTTGTTTAAGCTCCCTAATCATTCAAAAATCTCTTCAACATCATCCATGACAAAGTTACTTAGATTCTGCTTGACTACTTCCAGAGATAGGTCTCTCACTAACTCCCCAAGAAGCTCATCCCTCTCATGAACGACTCATGACGATTATAAGAATTTTCTTAATCAGTGAGGGAACATCTATCTCCTTGAAATGCCCAGCCATGGGTCCTAGTTCTCTCCAGGACTCCATCTACCATCCTTTGAACATTCAGGGGTTCAGATTATGTTTATCCTAAACTACTCCTTGCCAGGTCTATTACTTATAGTTTCAGGAGAAACCTGTTTCTCCAGTAGCTATCCAGTGGATACAGGACCACCTGGAAGAGGGATCTAAAACTAGACACGAGACTCCCAGGTTTTATAGATTGGGGATCCCTTGCATGACAGGACTGCTCCATTGTGATCCACAGGGTTTTTTCCTTGGCTGATTTTATAAAGTAGATCACCAGGCCTGGGTCCTAAAACACAAAACTAATTTTTAAATGAAATTGTTTAATCAGTCTCCTTTAACATATGTTCACATTGTTTACCTGAAGTACTTATCTGACCATTATCAGCCCTGCTTCCTCCAATACATCCTTCAGTACTGTTAACCAAAGCCCCAAGCCCCTCCCTGTGGAGTCACTCCCAGTCCATGGCCATGTGTCACAAAATCAGTGTCGTGTAGATTTAGAGAAACAAATCAGCAAATTAACCAGGTCTTTCTTCCACCACCACTCGTGTCTGTGAACTGCCAAATCTTTAAGCTAGCACTGCCACAAAGTCAATTCCAACTCACCTGACCCTCTAAGACAGAAGAGAAGTGCCCCTCTGGGATTGCCAAGACATAACATCTTTATGAAGGAGATAGTTTCACCTTTTTCCCAAGGGCCACGTGGTGCATTCGAACTGCTGCTGCCCTTGTGGTCAGGAGCCCAAAGTGTAATCCACTATTCCATTTAGCCATAATTGTCTTTATTGTAAGGAGCCCAAGTGGTGCTGTCGATTAAGCATTAGCCCGTTAACCACAAGGTTGGTGGTTTACACTCACCAGCTGCTCTGAAGAAAGATCAAGCTAACTGCTCCTGTAAAGATTGATAGCCTCTGAAATCCTATATGGGTTGCTCAGTGTTGGAATAGACTTGATAGTATGGCTTTTATTCTCACTGTACCTTAGCAAGCCTAGCAAGGCAGAGATTAAGGGCTGGGCTGCTAATTAACAAAGGTGTGGCCGTTGGCTTCTATAGTGATGACAACCTTGGAAGTCTGATGGGGGCTTTCTATTCTGTTCTCTAGGGTCACTGCATCAGAGTAGATTCATCAGGCAACAGGCTTGGGTTTGGATGATCAAATGTTTGATCACATTTCTAGATAGATACTCTTTAGCTGGTACAAGGAGTCCTTGTAATCCAATAAACGCTGGATTCTCACAACAGAGGTCAGTGGTTTGAACCCATCACCTACTCCTCAGGGAAAAGATGAGGTTACCTGCTCCCATCATGATCACAGCCCTATTCCCCAGGGTCTCTCTGTGTCAGAAGTGACTCAATGACAGTGAGCTTGACTTTGGGTTTTTAGAAAGCACGTCCCAGTTTGTTTAGTTTTGCTGCTGTTGTTACTTTTTCCTTTTGTAATGCAGTGGGATTGACATGTGTTCCTCCTCCTTGAATCCATGTGTCAGGCAACCGTTGAAGAGGCTTAACATCCTTTGGGTTAAGTCTTGGGGTAACTCTTCAGGCCGAATGAGATTGCGCATCAAGACGCCCTGCTCTTCCCTGACCTCTTAACTTCCTCACGTTCTCATCATTCTAGAATTGAGTCCCAGTCCCAGTGAGTGATGGAGAGCAGCTGAGCAAACCCATGCCAGCAGTGATGCCTTGGATGGCTTAGGTTTTACCTTGCGCTTCTCAGAGCCCAGCGGAGGTGGTGGATGCCCATCTTTCTGAAACCTCACTCTTCTGCATTTCCTTCAATCCCATGAATGCCTCCCTCACCATCCAAGGAGTTCCCTTTTTGCTGAAACTAACCTAAAACCATTTCTACTTTCAAACAATTAAGGAACGCTGAAAAATTGTGATAATTGAAGTTTGAGCTTTGCTCTGCTTTCTTGCATGCCATAGTTGGACTTATCCCTGTTAGAAGGCTCTAAGGAAATTTCATCTTAACTCCATTTCCTTTCACAAAATAATGCAGATGGAGCTCAGAACTTTTTTACATACAGCACTTGAAATGTATGAACAAGGGGGCTTTAAAAATCTGGGGGAAATTTTTATCAAGTACTTCTACTTTCCAAGAACTTTTTGAAGTCCCCCTTACTACTGTTTTGCATGTCTGTACACTTCAGTCTTGCAGGAAGCTGACAGAAAACTTAAAGGAATGAATGCATGGGGTCAAATCCCATTATGAACAATCTTTTTTATCCTCACTTTCTGTAATGATTAATGCTATATGACAAACTTGGCTAGGCTATGATTGAGCAGATTATAGGTTAATTCTTCTTCCATAAGGTAATCATTCTGCATTCTTGTGGTCTGACATGAGTGGTCAATCAATTGCAAGTCAGTTTTCTTGAAGATGTGGCTTGCATACAACTGTCCAGCTCTCTCCAGCCTACATCCAACTTACCATCCTCTGACCTCCGGTTCTTGGAAAAGAGCTAGCAGCTTACCTGCACATTTGGGGATTTTGCCCACAGACCCATCAGCCAGCAGCAGGTGTGTGACTTGCTAATTGGAGTCCCTCAGCCCCTTTAACCACTTGAGTCAGAAGAAGCCTCCGGGTTGATGCCTGGCCCCCAAATCCAGGACATACCAGCCTTCACAAATGCATGAGCTGTTTCTCTGAAATAAATATTTCTCTATATATGAATTGGTTTGCTTGATCTCATCATGAGTTTTGCTCCTCTAGAAACTCAGTGTAAGAAACTACCATCAAGGGCAGCAAAGGTACTTTATGAACTTCAATTACAAAACGAATTTCCCCATAATATTTTGTCAGAAGCCTGATATATACCTTACTTTTTGAAATAAAAAACCTGAGGGAGTTTCAAAAAGTTCATGGAAAAACTCTATTATCTTTCATTTGTTTTCAGGAACTTCTTGAAGCACACTCATATATAACATAACATATATAGTCATGTATAAGCAGAGTTTTTCAGCACATTTTTGCAGTTTTTGTGATAAAATTAGGTGCCTAGGCTGGTATTAGAGTTGGCTTATACTCGAGTATATATGGCAATCAGCAACTAGGCCTGTAACTAGGTCTCTACATGATTGAAATCATCACACCCTAGACTTTGATAAAAATTTCCAGCATGATTATTTTACTCCCCTTGTTTCCCTCATAGTTCAGAGAATTAAAAACTGCAGTTTAATTGTTTACATGGTATGTTAGTCTCGGTTGACTAGAGAAACAAACTCAGACACTCATGTGTGTATAAGGGAGAACTTCATATCAAAGAGCAATTGTATATTAAGAAAGCATCCCAACCCAGTCCAGATCATTTCCGTAAATCTGATACTAGCCCATATGTCCAATACCAATCTATAAATTTCTCTTCAGACTCACGAAACACATGCAATGACACCAAATGCAGGAGGATCACAGGCCTGTGGGTGGAAAGTCTTATGCATCCAGTGGTGGTGGAAGCATCTCAGCGATGGCGTGGTTCTCCAAGCTGTTCCTCCAGCTCCAGGGCCCGGGCTGCCATCAGGGTGTCTCCATGTGGCTTGTCAACAGGAATGTCTCCCAGGGAGAGGAATGTGTATTGGGCCTCCAGTGAGCTATTTATCTCCTTCACACCTCCAAATGAGGTCATCAACTGCTACCTGATTGACAGGCTAAACTCCACCCCTTCACAAGTTGACAGGAGATTATGTAACTACCACACATGGTGGTTTTACACCTTCTTAGCTATACACTCAACAACCTGATTGCTGATTTGAATATTAAAAGCATGGTTGCAAAGAGCTAAGAATGTCACTTGAATGATACTTTAGTTGTGTAAAAGAACACTTTCCACTAACTTCGCCTCTTTAAGAATTTTCATTGTAAATAGCTTAAACAGATAATGAACATATTTTTAAAATATTTTCATTATGCCAGAAAATTTCCTCCCTAAATTCAACTAGGGGAGAGCCAATGGCTACACTGACAAGGTCAGCTCACTCATGACACGTGGATTGTATTTTTTCATTAGTCTGTAAACTAGCTTTAAAAATGCAGATATGTAAATTTATTTTCCCATGTGAAACCATTTAGATGAATGAACACAGAACATTTCTTACTCAAAGCTTTTCATCCTGCTTGTGAACAATCCTTGTTAAATGTGCGATGTGTGTTTGCAATATCTTATTGCTGTGATCTGTACAGAGAATTAAAAATAGACTCTTTAGTCCATTAATAGCTGTTAATGTAAAATGTAAGGCTGTTTTTATCTTAGAGAATTACTGCATTAGAATTACTGCATTGAAGAGACCAATGGGACAACGGTCTGAGTGTGTAGTGTAAAATTTTATTTTTACAAAAATATAAACATTATGCCAAATAGTCTATCTGGAATATTGTTAGGCCTAAATGTATCAGTTTACAAACATAAAGAATTGCTTGTTGCATACATGTCAGTAGCCTTAATGTCTGTTACAATTTGGTCTCTGAATGCCAGGAAGCTCACCAAGGAACCAAGGGATGAAACACTTGATATCAAATGATAACATACGGACAACTGCTCCTTACATTTCTCAGAACACAATTACTCTGTAAACAAGTGTGCAATGTAAGAAAGTGTACTAATTTAAAAATGTTATAAAATGTGTTTTGTAACAAATCATAATGCCTAGTTTCTATAAAACCAGTGCCAGTGAGGTGTACTGGAAGTAGAAATGAACGTGTATTAGTTTTATTTACTTTATGAAAATTCAGATCCATCATAGGATTAGATATTCACTAATGGAAAAGAAAGAATTCTCGGATTTCACCTTGACTCAAATGAAATAGAACTGTAACTCCCACACTTTTGTTCGGAGCCAACAATACAGAAGCTGTGGTGCTCCTTCCTTCACTGTTGCCTGGCCAGCAACGGGCCACAGTTCTGCAGAGTAACACACCTCTCCAAAGCAGTATTCCATCCTTCTGACTGCTGGTTGAGTAATAGCTATGACTTAAACACAACCAGTGAGGTTGAGGGAGAAGTTCTTGGGATTTCTGGAAAGAACACCTTTCTCTGTCCCGGGCACAATGGAGACGTGTTGGTGTAGTGGGTTCAGAGTTGTATTGCTAACCACAACTTCTGCAGTTCAAGCCCAATAGCTGCTACAAGGCAGGAAAATGAAGGTCCCATATAGATTATATTCTCAGAAACCCTATGAAGCAGTTTGGCTCTATTCTATAAGGTCTCTATGAGTTGGAACCGACTCAAGGGCACTGGGTTTGGTTTTGGTTTGCTCCGGTGTGAGCATGGAGCATGAAATGCTTCTGGCAGCCATCCAAGAATTCTAAAGGGAGAACTTCTCAAGAAAGGAGCTAACGCTTAGGAGGTTAAGCTAAGAAATGGCAAGGTAAAAATATGGAACTGGTCACATGATTTGAGCCCTGAACTCAGACCCACCGGGAGTCAAATATAGGCCCCTCCTCCACTTATTTAAGGAGCTCTAGTGGCACTGTGGGTTAGAGGTTAGCCTACTAATTCCAATTTTGTCCATTCAAAACCATGAGCCACTCCAAAGGAGAAAGATGAGGCTGACTGCTGGCATAAAGATTCACTGTCGTGGAAGCACGATACGGGGTTTGATATCAGTCAACCTTTCATGTTAAGTTTGCATGTTTTTGCTTTTTGTTTCTGATTTTCTACTTGTTTGTACAAATCATGAAGTCTCTCAAGCAGTTGAGCTATGGTTTTTTTCTTTCTTGACAGTGAAATAATCTGAACTCATGGACAAAAGAAGGGTTCTAAGAATCTGCTATGATTTTTATTGGATAATCCCATGTAATTATCACAAGCCTAAGTGTTCAGGCCACCCACTGAAAAATGAGAACTTGAATTCAAACTTATCTGATCCTTATCTGGAAAGCTCTTTTAAAGATGTCTTTACTCCTGACTTTCAAATGTAATTTATTTTTGTTTCATTAGTTCAACTGATTATAAATCAGTCCTTGTAAATAAGACAACATGCATAATATACTTTGCAGGTTTTCATATTTTTTATTATTGCCAAAGTTCAAGAATTCATAACATCTATAGCACCAAATTATTATTTTTTTTAAGCAAAGCTACAAAATAGCGTAAGTATCAACAAAGGTCAATCTTCAATTTGCTGATCATCAGAGAAGATTACCTAGTTGTAGGGCATTCATTATCCATAGTGACATTTTTTCATTTGTCTTTCAAACATTTCAAACAAATAGGAAAATTGGCCACTTCTCTTTAACTGAAGCCCTACTTAAGTTCATAATTCAAAGAGAAAAAAAAATGTTGTCATGGAGTTCGTGATTAGTGGGATCCATGGAAGAAAGAGAGGAAGCAGGGCAAGCCACAGGGGGATCTGATAACATCACTTGTTTAAGTTGCTGAATGCAAAAATGATGGTCAGATATGCAAGCTCCCACCTAATTCACTATGAAAAGGTTTAAAATAAACAAAAAATAAAATCCCAGTGGGACACAGAAGCACAACTAGCATCCCTAATTAATAAGCAACTTTCCACTAAAAATATTTACTATCATCCTAAAACAAACCACCAAGAAATATAAAGTCTCCATTTCAAAGATGAGAAATTTGAAGTTCCATGAAATTAAAGTAAATAAATAAATACAGGATAGCCACAAAACTACTAAGTAGGGCTGCCAGAATTCGACTAAAAGGTCCATAACCCTCAATCATTTGCTATACTTCTTTCCTTGTAAATGAATGATTAGTATCGGGGGCCATCAGTGAGTGAGTCTTTTCCAAATCCATCAATTGCTTCTCAAACCTGGTCAGAACACACTAATGAAAATGAAATTATTCAAAAGAGCCTTCATCGGCTAGAATGCCAAGATCTATGTTCTGGATCTGTGGAATTCCTGACCAGTCCCAGCAACTGGTGAGTCCTTGAATCAAACAGAAGGCCATCAGCACCCACCACTGTGCTCCCAATACCAAGTGTTTCTGCTTCGAATTCTCCAGCATGAAATGGAGAAGGCGCTAGCCGGCCATATTAGCCTAAGATTCATATTCCAAGCCACGTCTCAAAGTGGTCAGACCAAAGAGAGAATAAAACCTCTACTGATAAAGAAGTCGGAAAGCCTCCTAAAAAGAGCTGGGCTGTTCGTTTCTGAAAACGAATCAGCATCTGTAAACTAAAGAAAAACCTTCAACAAGCAAGGTTCCCTTTTCATTCCTTGCAATTGCTAGTTTGAAATTAAGCTCAAATCAGAAACTGCGCCTCTCTTCTGATTTTGATACAGCATAAATTTCAAAATGTAATTTTGTTGTTGTCATTGTTGAGAATTCAGTACAGGCGATGTATATTGTTGTTGGGTGTCATCGAGTCAGTCCCAGTTCATAGCAAGCTTACGTTCCACAGAACTAAACCCTGGGCCATTTTCCCAAATGCTATGCTTGAGCCCATTGCTGCAGTTACTGTCAATTCATCTCCTAGAGCAGCGGTTCTCAACCTGTGGGTTGCGACCCCTCTGGGGCCCAGCGATCCTTTCACAGGGGTCGCCTAATACATCCTGCATGTCAGCTATTTACAGGACAATTCATCACAGTAGCAAAATTTCAGTTATGAAGTAGCAATGAAAATATGGTTGGGAGTACAACATGAGGAACTATACGAAACGGCCGCAGCATTAAGAAGGTGGAGAACCGCTGTTCTCTTTTCGGCTGTCCCTCTACTTTGCTAAGCAGGATAACCTTTTCCTGGACTAATCTCTTCTGCTACCACGTCCGAAGTAAGACAAAGTCTTGCCATCCTTGCTTTTCGGGGGCATCTGGCTATACTTTTTCAAAGCCAGATTTGTTGGTTCTTCTGGCAGAGCATTGCACTTTCAACATTACTCACCAACACCATAACTCAAATGCATCAGTTGCTCCTTGGGCAACGTATAGTTTTAGATGAAATCCAGGCCTCGAATACCCACCTTTCCAGCTGAGACAATAATTGCCCGAGCCACAGTGGCCAGCAAGATTGCTTATGCTTAACAGGAGCTGCCATATAATTTCAGCCCCACATCCCTCAAATAAATGTACACTGATGGTTTCGTAGGTAGTATCTCATAACCAACAGCCAAAATTGCTCCACTCCCAACTCTGTATGCATTTTTCTGTTTTTGTTATTGTTAGGCACCATTGAGTTGATTCCAACTCATGGTGAGCCATGTATGCAGTGTATAACTCCCTCTGGGGCTGTCACGGGCTGTGGCCTTTCAGAAGTACATCAACAGGCCTGTCTTCTGAGGTGCTTCTGGTTGGGTTCAGTGGCTAACCTTCCTGCTAAAAATTGAGTGCTTGCTAGTCATTTGGCATGTTCAACCTCTGAACATATGTGATCAGAGCCTTTGCTGTAAACACCATTAAGACAGACCAGGTTTGAAAACTCTGCTTTACTCTTAACTATCAATACTGGCCCTCCACAATGATGGCTATCAGAGGTAGAAAAGGCACATATTCATTCAACAAGAGTCTGCTTTGCTCGGATGTCAAATGAACTCAACAGCCATTTCCAAGGGGAGAAACAGGGACACAAAAACTGGCCCTTTCATTTCAAATCTCACGCATTCTTTGTCGAGCTATATAGAAACCCCTGAACAATTTCCCCTTTTAATAGTTTCTTCTGCCTTCTGCATTTCAGTAATTGCATACTCACATCTTCCTTGGAATCAGGTTATATCTCTGTAATTGCGCCAAATTTAATGAAAATGAATACCCATCTTGTGTTCCTTTTTATAACTAATTACTTTCACTGAACTTGGTTCTGTGAGCTGATTGTAATGAACAAAGCAGCCTGGGGTTACAAATGCAAATGCAAAAGCATCCCCAAGTCTGGAAAAGCACCTGGTCCTGATGTATTTACACAGGGTGGTTCCACTGACGTGGATGTTTATCATTGGGTCAAATCCAGTTTCTGGAGTTTCATAGCCCAACTGATAGGTAGACTCTAACACCAGCACAGCCAAGATAGGCCCACATACTTGAAGTTCTGTTTTTCTCAGCTCTTTCCCCAGCTGTTCCCTTGGGGAAAAGATGCCTTCCTAACAAGGCTATGCAATTGGACATACAGTTGAACACAGCAATGCAGCAAAGGTGCAAGCAGAGAAACTGAGGATGCCTTTATGGAAAGCAAGATTCCTCCTCACTTACATCCAAGACAGACACAGATCTCCCTCTGACCTGGAAGCAGGAAAGAGCTGTTTGTGTCTGTACCCACAGGAGGCAGGGAGGAGTTGCTTAGTGCCCCAGAGACCTAGAAGTATGGAGCCTCTGCTGGTGCAGGAATCTCTAGGGATCAGTAATGGCCAAGGATGGAGCGAATGGTTATTAGAACAAGAAGGGAAGTAAGCAGCCCTAATGATAATCCATTTTGAAAGGATTCTGGAACAAACAAACCAAGGATCAAAACAAAACAAACTAAATAAATACAATGGAAGGGAGGAGGGGTAGAAATATGACCAAATCTTTGATAGAACCCTTGGTCCTCGCTGTCAGCATAATAATGTGATCACCTGCTTGCAAACAGGAGATGCAGTAACCATTAGCAGATCCTATTACATTGATGAGTGAAGCTGTTGTTCTCCTTTCTAGACAAGGCATTGTGCTACCAGCAGGAAAGGTATGCTGTTTCTCACTATATGCCAAGATGTCAATTTGAAATAGAAACGAAATACAGGAAAATTATACGGGATTCTCACCTTCCTGTGTAGATGTGTACAAATCCTAAGGTTTCATTTTGGAATGTCTCATCGAGTTTCTAATAAATAGTTACCTAATATTTTTCTCTGATTCAGTCTGATCCTTCTTCAAATAAAGAACTTAAGGAGCTGTCATTTTAATCAATAATTAAAATAAATCTAATTTTAAAATAAAACTATTTTTAAAACCGTTTACAATAGAGCAATACAAAATATTGCAGAAGAGTTTTAACATCTCATTAAAGACATTTACTCAGTTCACATGAAAAGCACCAATGATTTGTCATATTTAATCATTATCTTATTTCACAACAATATCCCCATCCCCGGCCAAAGCCCGCCCCCCCTCAAAAAAAGTTCATAAGTAAGGTACAAATAGTATGGGGTCAGCATTTCTCTATATTTCTTTAATTATTATTTTTTTTAAGTATTGCATGAGAACTAATGCTATAGAGTATAATCCCCTTTTAGACAATCCTGATTTATTTTATAATTTGTCTTTTAAATCTGACAGAATCTTTTTTGAAAGGAAAACTTCAATTTCCTTAAAAGATGTGTCTTCTAAAGATATTTAAATGTAGAACACCATGTTGTAAAAACAAGTTTAATATCAATTACTCTTAATTTTCAGAAAAGCTTTTGAGAACATTCTATAAGGAGTAACGTTTAATCTTTAGTCTTTTCTCATTTCTTAAATTCAATGCTAC
>NW_022103896.1:32922294-32924419 GCF_000313985.2 Echinops telfairi
TCCTTTATCTTGGAGCACAAAGATGCCATTGATTATGGGTATTACAGATGGCTAAGTCCAGGACCACTGGGACCAAAGTAAGGGACCCACCCAAGGGTGGGTGTCTGGGAAGACAGGCCTGTTGAGCTATTTCCAAAAAGCCAAACCTTCATGGAACAGTGTTCCTCTGCACCCCTGGGGTTGTTGTGAATGGCGGAACAGCAAGTGACAACAGCCAAGACTTTGGGAACTATCTTCTAGAGAAATACAACCTGATTAGGCTTCCACTTCAGGACCAGCAAGGTACAATCCTTTGGATTACAAATGCAGCAGGAGGTGAGATTTTGCTTAGCAATTCCCTTTAATGAAGCATTACATGAGTCAACATTGACTCGATGGCAGTGAGTTTGGCTTTTATTAACGAAGGTTTCACTTCCTCTCACTAATAAACATCTGCAGGTGCCTAAGACAGGTTGTATTTGGCACCACAATCAACTTGTGCAGCCCTTCCTCCTCCCAGTCCCCCAAGCCTAAAGCAGAGGCTAACATATCGGTTTTTATTTTATTTGAACAGTATTTTTGAGCAGCATCAATTCAAGGCCTGATATGATCACATTTTTTGTTTGTTTTTATCTTCACCACATGCTCTACAATCATCAATGGGAAAAACCGTAGTAAGAGAAAAACAGCAAAGACATCATTTTATGCAGACTGTCCATCTTACAGATGTCCAGAAAAATGAACCTATGTCCCAGGATATACATACACAATTGCACTACTAGAAACGGCCGGCCACTGTCACTGGGAAAGGGGCAGAAAACTGGCCACAAGAAGCACGCTGTCTCTCCAGGAGTAGGCCAGCCTGGTGCAAGCCATCCCGTTCCAATGCACGGCCCTAAGTGCCTGAGTCGGCCCCTTGAGCTGCACAATCTCAGAAACCAGCACTATCACTGGGTCTACACAGTAGGTGCACAGCAGGTATTGGCACAAAATAGGTACCTTCTGTGCTGCCCCTTCTTGGTTTCTAAAGGAAGCTTCCTTCTCATTTGCCCAAGGATACCTTCTCTGAAAATGTGGTACCCCTAGGGAACACAGCAAGTGGGTGGAGGCTGCGAGGCTGCACCGGGCGACACCAGTGCCAGCCCTCCCGTTCCGTCATAGATGCTGCTTCTTCCCATTCTGCCTGTCTGGTGAAATATGCGCTGGTCTTTACATGAAGCGTTGTGAGTGAGAACGACTCGCGTATTTATTACTGCTAATGAGGTTATTCTAACTCAGTCTACAGGCTTCCTTTTAAAATTACATGGGGGAGGGGCACAGAGAACACCCTAGGACCCAAGTGGAGAGAGAGACCTACTGACACAGGTCTGTTCACTGTGCCCAGCGTCTCCGCCCCCTGCTCCTATCCACTGAGCAGCCTCAGGAGTCCGCAAGGCAGGTATCAGGCCTCATCTGCTGGGTCAGCAGTTAGAACCAAGGACCTCCCTAGACTAGAAACGCCTTGGGGAGGATCCTCAGATTCTGAGAGGCCCTCTGACTGCAGGGGCTCCCCAGGAACTATCTCCTGAAGAGGGAGTCTGCGGTAGAAGCAGCCCAGAACCACTGCATCCCTGGGATACTGAATCAGAGGGCAAATTAGGTGTCAGCTGTGGAGGCTCCAGGCCCAGAAGAGGTGAGAGAGGAGCATCCCTGGACCAGCAGAGAGAATGTAACCCTGGGGGGTGGGGCACAGTAGACATGGGGAAGCATGTTCCCCTTAATCCTCTGCCATACTGCCTGTGGAGCCCTGGGTCTCCCTCGGATTGGAAGCTGACTGCAGCACCACATGTGACCCCCAGCCAGTGACACCCAAGCCCACACACCCCGGCGTGAGTTGCACACCAGACTTCAGCTTGACTGCCCGGTCCAAACCACCGCGCCCACCGGGGCAAGACCATGGGTCCAGTGGCCAGTACGCAGTCCTCCACCCCAACCTGACCCCATTCAAACCTACATTCCACCCCAGGGGCCTGGGAACCACTCTCCATGCAAATAACTAGCTTCTCGGCTCCCCAAACCCTCCAAATCCTCAAGCTTTCCTACAGCTAGAGGCGGGGTGGCCAAGCCAGGTGCAGAAGCCTGCAGTACAAGCGGACTTCACAGAGTC
>NW_022103896.1:32925688-32935065 GCF_000313985.2 Echinops telfairi
CCCGCTCGGCCCCTGCCGCGTGGGGCGCTCTCGGAAAGGCGCCCACCGCTCTCGCCCCTAATCCCGAGCCGTCGCCCCAAGAAACGGAGCGCGGTTGGATGAAGCTGTTGATCAAGCTGCTGGGCCACAAGGAAATTCCCTCTGCCTTGGGGATGGGAGGATATTTGAGATACATTGGAAGGGGCAAAAGGGAATAGAAGGCGACGTCTGACAGCCCAGGGACGGAATCCCAAGGGAACAGGGTGGGAAGGGGGCGATATAGTGCTTCTGATACAGGGCGTCTGCAACTCCTCATTTCTAGGGAGACACCCACCACCTCTGTCTTGATGATTTGTTTTTCTTCAGGTAACCCGAAGAGGTTCAGGTGGCACAGTGGCTAAAGCACTTGGTTGTTAACCAACAGGTCCGCAGTTCGAATCCTGCAGCTACCCACAGGAAAAGAGGTCACAGTCTGTTGCAGAAAGATTGCCACCATGGAAACTCTGGGGCAGATGTACTCGGTCTTATAGGATTAATGTGAGCTGGAATGAACTGTAGTTGGGTGCATTTCTACTCTGGTAAAGAGTTACCGTCTCAGAAGCCCACATGAGCAGTTCTAGAAGGTAGGACACATGGAGGGCAGTGAAGAAGAGTGAAGGCACTCAATGAGATGGATTGACAGCATGGCTGCATCAATAGGCTCAAACACGGGGGAAATGGCTAGGATGGCGCAGGACCTGTTAGTGTTCTGCTCCACTGTGGACAGGGTTGCTGAGGGCTGAACAGACTCAATGACACCTCACACCAGCACCATCATTCTTGGTCCCAATTGTGTATTTTACCTGGAATCCGATGTTTTACAGGTAGTCCACGACTTACCATGGAGTTCATTACAGATGACTCAGTCATAGCTTGGTTCTGACATAAGCTGAATATTCTAGTTTTTGTTTTGTTTTCATTATTGCCTTTTATTATCAGTATCTCAATAAATCAAATTTTTGGCTTTGGAGTTAGAGAATAACATTAGCCAATTATAGCCAATTGGAGTCTGAGAATAACATTAGCCAAGTATACACTGCAGCATCGGCTGCAGTACGAATATTTTGTTAATAGTTATCCAGTGAGTTCTAACCCATTTCCACCTCATGTGCAGTGGGAGGAAACACTGCCCAGTCCTCAGCCATCCTCAGAAACACATCCCAACACATTTTTGCTTAGTGTCTTGGATTTTAGGGCACTGGGGTTATATGAGGCACCAATTCAGAAAATGGCACCCGATAGACCACATCAGCTCTAGTTTCTATGTTACGGTGTCCCACTGTATTTACAGCTACTAAGTTACACTACTTAGTTTATCATCCTAGTTTTGACTATGAGAATAATTAAGACCCACAAATCACAGAATAAAACAAAAAAAGGTAAGAAATATTTGGAAAAAATGGCTATGAAGGGACTTCAAGGCAAGCTGTATGTGGACCAATGATAGCAAGTTGTCTTTGCATTAAGCTGCCGATCATGAGGTGAGTGGTTTGAATACCCCAGTTACTCCAGTCTTTAAACTATTTTGAGGCTTGGAAACCCCCAGGGGCAGTTCTTCTTAGTCCTATAGGGTCACTATGAGTTAGAATTGATTAGATGGCAGTAGCTTTTTCTTTTTGGTGTGGGAAGCTGTGTGACAATTACAAAGACTACACGTTGGGTCCTGCAAACCAGAACCCAGCTTGAGAAGAGTGGAAAATAAAGAAGAAAATTATAAAGAAGCATGTATGGAAGGTGCGAGGGCAATTTAGAGCACAGCAAACCTAAGATTGCATGGCAATTTTCATAAATACTTTAAAGACCTAAGTTTTTCTCCTTCAAATTATGCAGTCAACATTTCAGAACCAATTTTAATATATGATATATGATTTACATATAAATACATCTATATATTTAATATGTGATAATAAATATGGTCTATGGATAATTCATGTTGTTTCAGAGATGAAGTTGACTCCAAGCACCTATTTAAGAAAAAATTCTGCTTTTTCTCTGAAGTTTCTGTGCACAGGTGGAGAAGTTTGCCATCCTATAACACAACTGGAACGCTTTCATTTGCTTAAAAGAGTTTCAACCCCGACAGATTCATTTTGGGTTTCAGAACATTTGAATCTCTATTTATTATACCAGGCTCACCGCCAGTCAGTGGATTCAGACTCACAGCAACCCCGTACCACAGAGTGAAGCTTCTCCTGTGGGTCCGGAGGCTGTACATCTGCAGGGCAACCTTTGAACCTTTGTCTTGGAAAGTGGCTGATGGACTTGAATTGCTGACCTTATGGTTAGCAGTCAAACACAAAACCCACTATGCCCTCAGGGATCTTTATTTACTGGTCAGGATCTCATTTCTGGCCCCTTTTAAGATAACAAATGGGAGCTGCCTTCTATTCAATTACGAAGTGATAGTGGGGGGAAAATCCAAGTTCGTGTAATTTGGACTCATCAAGTATGCTTTGGATCAAAGCACACCATGTGAAGTAGAACTTCACCTAAATGTTTAGGACCATACGAACAACTTTAAATAAAGCCAGCATGCACTTCCTCTCTCTCAGGCTAGCTAACACTACCTTAAAATATCCTGATTTTTGATGGGCAGAGTAACCACGGGCTTATGTTCTATATCTCAAAAACTAGAGTTAATAGGAGAAAACTGATCTTTTGTTTTTTTCAATCGGCATGTCTATTACACCCAAGAGCAAGTCTAACACTCGAGGCCCTTAAGAGCAGTGGTCAGTGTGATGTGTCACTCCCTGTCACCCAGAAGTGCTGACCCATAGCAACCCCAGAGAATATGGTAGAACCTCGCCTGGGGGGTCTGAGATTAGCTCTTCACAGGAGTAGAACACCTCATATTTCTCCCGGATGGTTAGAGAAAGAAAAAAAAATCCCACTGCCATTGAATCCATTAGGATTCGCAAGGACCGTATATAGTGCTCCTCAGACTGTAAATCTTAATGGGAGAAAATTGCCCTATTTTTCTCCTGCAGAGCAGCTGGGAGCCTTGACCTGCCAACCTTGTAGTTAGCAATCCAACACTTCCTGGACAACACCACCTATATACTCCTATAGTGGTAAGTGCAATCCATAGCACAAATTCCTCTTGCGGGAACTCCTGTATTTATAAAACTGCCCTCCTCTTGAGTAAGAGGTATAAATGTTTCCTCATAAAACTTCAGTCTTATTAGCCCTTCATCACCACCCCATGAAAAAAATAGGTGTTCCTGTTTGACAGAAGAGGAAGCTAGCATTCACAGATATGTTGACCTTGCTTAGAATTATATACTGTTGCAATGAGGTCCAGCAGACAAGAAATGTCTAAGTTTATCTCCTAACCTACTCCCCACAATCAATAAGCTTTACCTAAGGCAAAGGCTTAAGAAATTTACAAACCACTTCTTGTGAAATGCCAATCATTTTTAAGAAGCCAATTAAAAGGTGTTCTTCATTTCCCCCTAAATTCTTAAATTCTAAGGACTAGGCTAATGCCTTAGTGACTGAATTTTGTTGTTGTTGTTGTTGTTGTTGTTGTTGTTCATTCCTTCAGAAAGCATTTCCTAAGACCAATATATTGAGTAAAAAACGTGTCGGATGATATCTCACTGTTGGAATGCTGTGGTAGTTACATAATCTGTTGTCAATTTGAGACTTAAGAGTGAAGGGGTGGAGTTTAGCCTTTCAATTAGGTCACAACTTGATGACCTCATTTGGAGGTGCTTAGGAGACAAATAGCTAGCTGGAGGCGGAACACATGCTCACTCCCTGGGAAACATTGCAGCTGACAAGATACATGGAGCTACATTAGTGCCCTGAGCTACAGGAGTCACATAGAGACCCTTGTTAGCGCTGAGATGCTTATACCACCACTGGATCTACAAGACTTTCCACCCACAGGCCAGTGATCTTCCTGCATTCGGCGTCATTGCATGTGTCGCATGAGTCTGAAGAGGAATTTATAGATTGGTATCAGACATATGGGCTAATATCAGACTTATGGACTTGATCTAGACTGGGCTGGGATGTTTTCTCAATATTCAATTGCTTTGTATATAAAGCTCTTTCTTATACATATCTCAGTGTCCATGAATTTGTTTCTTTAGCCTACCCAGACTAACACAGATGCTTTGCTAAGGCTACTCTTGCCATAATTATGAATTAGTGACATTTGTTGAGCCTAATAAGTAATTAGTGTGGAGTCACTGGGTGGTGGGAAAAGTTTAGGCCATCAGCTGCTGATGAAAAGGCAAGAGTGCCCTCAGAGTTGCCTCAAGGGAAAGTCTTGGCCATCTACCTCCAAAAAAAGCATCCACTGACAAGAGTATGGAGTGCGGTTAACTTTGGCAGATGTGGAGTTGCCATGAATCTGAATGGACTCTGGTAAAGCTGGTTGGTTGTACTCACTATACAGTGGTGCTTTTACACAGCTAATATCTGTCTTTGGGGGTCACAATTTTCCTCCCTCCTAAATCACCCGCTTCCCTCTCCACTTAGAATTTTGGGCCATGTCCAGCCTAAAATAGAAAATCAATAAGTGTTTGATCTTTTATTTCTTAGCCCCCAACTTTCCATTTCCTTTTTCCTTTGGAATCTATCTCCAGTAACTTTTCTAGGTCTTTCTTCAGGGCTGCTGAGAATGCAGCTGTCACCACTAGAGCCAGAGCCACTCTGTAATAACAGCAGTATGTCCTTGATTTCCCATGGGCAATTTATCGGGAAGAGCAAAGCAGACTGCCCTTAGGCTAGCCACACAACTCATCTGTTCTTTCACTAGGTAAGTCAGGAAAGCGGATGCAATATGAATTCTATCTTTATCCTGGTGCTTCTCTTCGTGGCCCAGTAGTTTGCCTTAAAGTGGCTATACTCATCTGAGCATCTTCACGTTACAGCATGCACATTAAATGCAGAACTGTAAAGCAAGCAGATTTATATTTCAAAGATAATACTTTTGGTTTCCTATCTAAATATGTGGTTTGAAAGCATGCTTCGCCCAAGACTATTTTAGGAACAAGTGACAAACTCAACCCCTACTAGGTAAACAAAGTAGAAAGCATATTGCCCCACATAACTCAGGAGTAACAAAGGGTGCAAGGGCTGATCCAGAGCTGGACAATGCCAGCACGAACATGTTTTCTGCACTCTTAGTCTCAGCACTTCGTTCTATGTTGGCTTCATTCCCATTTAGGTTGAGTCCACAGCATAACCCCAGGCCGCCAGAAAGCAAATTTTTCCAATCTTGAAAGAGGGCAGACCTCTGACTCCGATGAGAAGAACCGTCTTTGAAAAAAGACTCTGACTGTCCTACCTGGGTTACCCGTCCAATACTGCTCCTGTTAGTGGCTCTCAGGCCCATTCAGACTCATGGTATTAGACTGCCATCTCCAAGGAAGAAGGGCTCATTAAAGGAGAGAAAGTTTCCAGGTAATAGGAGGGCTACAGAATGCCCCCAAAACAGCAATGAAAGATATCCACCACATCCATGGACCAGCTTATTTCTCCACAGATAAATCAGGATCGCATACTTTGAGTAAGATATCCTTTGGCTTGAGTTATTCCAAAATGGGGGGGAAAGAATAGTCATGCTTTGAAGTGCGTTGTTTCCTGTCTTTCTATGCTTTGCTTTCTTTGCCTAAGGGGAACAGTTGGTCCCTGCTTGGTCCTCTTTTCATCTTTATTTCAGGACCCTGGTCACTGCCAAGGTGGTGCCACTCATTAAAGTCACCCAATGAGCTAACCAACCAGCCGAGGCCTCCAGCGCACCCCCTCAGTGATCTTGGGAAAAGATGATCGCATGTTATTAAAGCCATTTCGTTCTCTTTTGGTTTGACATACGTGAACATTATATAAATTGATTCATAATGAAAAATAGACTCCTTCCCCTATCACCCTAAATCTGGACAGATAGGGGGAAAAGCTTTTCTGTACCTCTGGTAACTATAGTATTTCTCCTTATGGATTACTGCCAGAATTCTTATAATTATTGACTACCTCTCCTCGTCTCTTTACTTATGGTCAAATCCTATGTAACTCATGTGTTTCATCTTTCAATACTTTTGATGAGTGAATGAAATCCATGAGTCATATCACTTAAATTGTACTTTATATTTATACCAAAATCACCAGTCTCTGTCTTCCTCTTCCTCTTCTTCTCTGTGGGCTTCTCGGCACAGTATCCACCAGGAATCCCTCACTCAGCTCAGTCATGTCATCCCTCCCCATCTATCTGGGAACTATTTTCCTAGTTATTTTTTTCATTGCATCTGTAATCTCTGTAGCTCTTAGGACTTAACACTTTCCCTTTTGCTTTACTTATCTGGATATTTGCTTTCTTTCTTCCATGTAAGTTCATGATGAATGAAGATTATTGAAAATTTGAGGAGATGGTCCTCAATTTTTAGCTGCTAAAATATTAATGGCTTATTAGAAGAAGCTGAATATTTTGGTCTGAAGCAAGGATTCATGAATCAGTACTACATCACCTGCTTGAGGAGGCAGAGGAGGAGGCTAATATAAGGACATGGAATATAGACTTGACCATGGCCTCTTTCCATTTCCTTTACTTTTTCTCATGAAATGTCCATAACTTTCAGTTTCTACAGGGTCATCTGTACATCTTTTGTTCATCCAAATATTGGCACTAACCACTTTGCCTATTATGTTTCTATTACACAGAGACAGCCAATTGTAGACACTTAGATAATGAGCTCCCTGTCCATTGCTCTTCTTGCATACCAAATACACTTTTAGAAAATCAGAAACAACTTAAGAATGTGAAATAATTTATAATTCAGTCCTCGAATATAAAAGGAAATATCAAGGAGACTTCTTTGAAGAGCTATTAAAAACCTGTCTTCTTGAGATCTGATCTTTTCACATTGTTAAAAAAAATTAAATAAGGAATATATAATGGAAGTAATTCAAAGTCACCAATGCCCAAATTATTCTTTCATTTCATGACTGCAGAAAAATGTCATAACAAGTCAACTAATAATACATATTAGTGATATAAATGTTCATCCCCCTCCTGCCTTTGCATTTTAAGGCTAAAATTGTTCAAAGTAATTGTTCTGGGACATTAAGCATATTCACTGTATTTGTGAATTAAAATGGTTTCTTGACTAAGAGTTTTAGCTCTCATGGGCCTCTCATTGGGAAAGATTAATGTGGATAATCCTGTACATCAAATACCAAGCTGTTGGATTTTTTGCATTTAAATCTAATATAAACATGACTTCGTTGTTGAACAAGTAACAAGATCTTGATACAGCCGCAATTCCTTTTCGCTTTTCATTTAATCTAATTCTGCAATAACAAATATTTTAATGTAGTATATTAAACTCTAAGTAGTATTAAAAATTCATAACCATGGTAGAACTGTTGTGAAAAATTCTTAAAAATGGCTTTCATCAGGTGTCATTGAATTGGTTCTGACTTATAGTGACCCATGTACAAAGAACAAAATGCTGTTTAATCCTGTGCCATTTTCACAATCGTTCTGTTAGCATAACTGCCTCTTGCTTCATGTATCAGTTCCGCATAAGCACAGTGAAGTGTTCTGGAATTCTCATTGGTTCGAGACTCTTGATACTTTGTTATGGGTGACTAGATAGAGAATTGTGGTACATACATAAAATGGCAAACAATTTCAGTCACTAAGAATAGTGATGAATCTCTGAAATATCTCACAGCTTGAATAAATCCAGAGGACAGCATACTGGATGGAATAAGTCATTCACCAAAAGGCAAATGTTGCATGAACCCACTATTCAAAAAAACAAGCATAGTTTTAAACACAGAAAGAAACCCTATTTGTTGGTTACCATGGGTGAGAATGGGGTGAGGGACAATCAGTAACTATAAACACATCTTAATTCTGGGGAAGGGAACGGCAACACACAATACTGAGGCAATCAGCACAACGTGACTGAAGGAAAGGAAGATACTGACAGGTTTGCAGGAATGAAGGAGAACTATAGCAGATACCATCACTTACATACGGGGCAACAACAGCGAATGAGTGACAGTAATTTGTACATGGATGTGTAAGTAGCTATGCATGCGGAATAGGAATGGGTGGCTTCAATAAGTTGATGGAAAATGGAATGAAAAGATAATAGAATGTTTAAACAACCTTTTTGAAAGTTGAAATAAGTACGATTGTGGATTTTCTACACATACATTTGTATGTGCTGCCTGTATATTTATGTATGTTAGAGAGACCAAAGGGGCACAGCTATGAAGAAAACTTCTTAGACATACTCAGACATGCCCTGGACAGAGTTACTGGGCTTAAAGGCTAATGATGATCATTTTAGGATTCTTCTAGATCAATTGGCTTAACAGAATACAAAAAGCCACTGGCTTACATTCTCCCTTGGTGAGAAGTGCCTTGAGCTTTAAAGCTAGCAAGTGGCCATCTAATACACAACTCTTGGTCTCTTTCCACCGACAGAAAAGGAGAGAGAAGAAAACCAGAGGCTGAAGGAAGCAATTTCTCCAAAAGACTGATGACCCACATGAACTATGACCTTTTCCAGCCTGAGACCAGGGGAAGTAGATGGTGCCCAGTTACCACTAAATACTATTGTGAGCAGGGACACAATAGAGAGTTCTAGTTAGAACAGGAGAAAATATAGAACAAAACTCAAATTCATTTAAAAAATAAAACAAATTCATTAAAAAAAACTGGACTGATAGAACCTATGAGAGGATTGTCCTTCAAACGTGGAATTGAAGCCACTCCTGAAGATCACTTCTCAAGCAAATAAAAGACTAGCCTATAAGACAAACAACAGTAGCTATGAGGAGTGCATTCCATAGAAAAATCCACTATAAGAAACCAAAATGCTATTATTTGCCCAAAAGCAAAGCTGAGAGGGTAGGAAGGGGCAAAAGGAACAGACAAATGGAAATGGGAGAGAGCTGACAGAACCATGGTCCTGCAACAATGTGTGCATTAATTAGTAAATGGAAAACTCATCTGCTATATAAACTTCCAACTAAAGCACACGAGAGACGCTTAGGCCCATTGTAGAGCCCCTTCCTGTGACGTGTGTGGTTACCTATAATCACGCCCCCCCACCCTAAGTATAGATGGGCCTTGGCCAGAAATAAAGGGAGACTCTCCCCTGCCCTCTCTGCCCGCACTGTGTGAAGACCTGGTGGTTCAGATCATGGCCATCCAGGAGGGAAAGAGGGACCAGACTTCGACCCAGTGTCCCCAGGTGTGAATGCAACATGCCGGCGTGGAGTAGGGAACCAGTGGAGAGGTCTGAGGGACCGACCCCAATCCCAACTACTACGTGGACACCTGCCCCTCCCCCCAGAAGAATTTATTTCAAAGGACGGCATTGAATCTGCAGCTA
>NW_022103896.1:32936879-32947111 GCF_000313985.2 Echinops telfairi
AAAAAAAAAAGCACACGAGAATGTTTAAAGAAAAAGAAATTCATATCTATTTTTAAAATTTTTCACAATGTTTTTAAATATATAAGCATTCTGGTGTCACCATAGATTCAGCTTCTGTCTATTAACCCAAAAGTTAATGGTTCAAACCTACCAGCAGCTCCAAAGGAGGAAGATGAGACAGTTCGCTTTCATTACGAATTTGTTTGCGTCCTGTTTTATATGATTTTCTGTATTGGAAATCCTGGAGAGGTAAATCTATAGAGACAGTACTGGATTAATAATTACCTAGGAGCATGGAAGAAATGGCATAAGAGGTTTGGTGGATTATGGAGTATTAACAATGAGTAAAAGAGAAAAAATATTCTCAAATTGATTGTGGTGATGATTTCACAACTCTTCTTAATATGATTGAATGACTCAATTGTGTGATACATGAAGTATATGCCATTAAAACTATCAGGGTCTATAGCTTCAGAAATCCTATGGGACAGGCCTGGTTTGTGCTAGCAGGCCACTTCTGCATCTGTATCACTTCAAAGGCATTGGTTTCAGTTTGGGTTTTTTAATTTTGTTTTATTTTGTTTTTGTAAAATATTCTGACTCAAAACACTAATCCACAATTATAATGAGTCAACTCATAAGATCAATAATAATGATTTGTTTACCCTTGAGTGAATTTCAACTCAGGGCCACCCTAAACCTCGCAGAGTACGTCTCAACAGTGACCTTCCAGAGCCGATAGCCAGGCCTTTCTTCCGCGGCACCTTTGGGCGGGTTTGACCCATCAACCTTTTTGCTGCCGTCACGCCCTTAACTATTTATATAGCATCGCGGATTCCTAGAAGAGGAAAATAATTTAATAATGTGAGTTTACTTATCAGAGTGTCTAGATTTAATCTACTATCTTGATTTTTTTAGTCCCCCCCCCCATTATTTGACTGACTCCTCTAATATACTACTCAAAATTATTGTGAAAATGTGTAATGGTGCATTACACTAAATGTCATTTGTCTGTGTGGGTCATAACAGACTATGAGTAGCTTTAACAAGAATGGGAATTCCAGAACACTGCACTGTGTTCATGTAGAACTTGAACGTGGATCGAGGCAGTGTGCTAGCATACATGGGAATACTGCGTGGTTTAAAATCAGGGAAAAGTGTGCATCAGAGGGCTGTCCTCTCACCATACTTATTCAATCAGTCTGCTGAGCAAATCAGGAGAAGCTGGATTCTATGAAGAAGAATTTGGCATCGGGATTTGAGGAAGGCTCCTTTGATGTGCAGAACAACCTTGCTTGCTGAACTTGTGGAGGACTTGAAGTACTTGCTTAGGAAGATTGAGGATTTCAACCTTTTGTGTGGATGACCACTCAATGTAAAGAAGACCAAAGTTATCACAACTAGGATATATCATGAAAATGGAGTAAAGATTGAAGATTTCATCTTGCTCAAATCTACAATGAATACTCATGGAAGCAGAAGTCAAGAGCTCAAAAGACACATTGCATTGGGTGAATTTGGTGCAAAGGACCTCTTTAAAGTATTGAAAAGTAGGGATATTAGTCTGAGGACCAAGGCACATCTGTCCCACGCCACGGCATTTTCAATGGCCTCGTAAGTATGTTGGAAATTAAATAAAGAAGAAAAAGAGAAAAATTAATTCATTTATATTATGGTGTTGGCAAAGAATATTGAAAGTACCATCGACTGTCAAAAGAACAAATAGATCTACCTTGTAAGAAGTACAGCCAGAATGCTCCTTATAGGCAAGGATGGTGAGACTTTGTCTCATATACTTTGGATATATTGTCAAGAGTGACCAGTTCCTACAGAAAGCCACCATGCTTGGTAAAATTTAGGGACAGCAAACTACAGGCAGATCCCTGACACGATGGATGGGAACCGTGGCTGCTATGATGGGCTCAACGTAAGAACAAGCGTGAGGATGGCTCAGGCCTAGGCCCTATTCTCCCTTTTGATCCAGTTTTAATTTGTTCTCATTTTTAATATTTTCTACTTTCTTTTCCATTGAGATTTTTCTGTTTTACTTTGTTGTTGTTTCTCTTTTCTTTTGTTTTCTTGCTTTTGTATGTTTTCTGTATATGAAATTCAGGATAGATACATTTATACAAACAATAACTGAGTAAATAATTTCTTATGGCAGGAGAGGTTGGGGGGAAAGAGGGAGCTAATAATAAATGCACAAAAGTAGAAAATGTTCTAAAATTGATTTTGGTTACACTTTCACAACACTTTTTAATATTCGGTTATATATAAGGTGACTAAGAGTCAGAATTAACTGAATAGCACCTAATAATAACAACATACAGAATGGAAATTGAGATCCTTAAGATTCTTAAGTGTAAAAGGGATGTAATTGTGAAAGGGATCCAAAGAGTTATAGAGGTAGAGATGCTGAAATGGCATTATCTCGGATGATTGGCTCAGCTACTTCCTAAATATTGGTCCCCGAAATAATCTAGAAGATCTTTTTTTTTTTAATCAAAGTACTAAATATTTCACTGAGTCTTCCTCTGTAAGAGGGGGGTGAATATGAGAGATGCTGGCATCTAAATGTTCTCTAGGTTTTAATGGAAATGAAAGATTACCAGGGTGGAAGAGGCCACTGGAGCCAAGATGGGTGTGATTTTCATAAGAGGAAATAGGGCATAAATGATCACCAGAAAGTTAGATCCACAGAAATCTTTGAACGTGGCTGAAAGATCACAAGATCTCTGGAATGGAAATGTATGGATATTACACTCAAAACCCAAAACCAAACTCACTGCTGTTGAGTTGGTTCCAACTCACGGTGACCCTCTAACGACAAGATAGAATGACCTCTGTGGGTTTTTAGGACTGTAACTTTATATAGGACTAGAAGGTCACACATCTTTCTTCCTTATAGCAGCTGGTGGTTTTGAACTGCTGACCCTGTTTGTTAGCTCCTTAGATATCGCATTAGGTCTTATTAGCAGTTGCTGACTAGATCACCAAGATAACTACAGTTCACACCAGCCTGTGTGATCCAAGGACTGTAAATAATAAAACCCAAGACTTGAGGAGGGAACACTATTAGAGCACCCGGTTTGCAAAAGGCTATAAAGGACAGTGAACAGCCTCCGGTGAATTCCCTCTAACTATTGTCCAGGCATGGGAATACCCTGCTATCAAATAGAGTCCATTGAAAGTGTCAAGGCAGATGTCATTAGGTTAAAATTTAACACCTTATCATTTTTTGATCAAATTTAAATTTGTTCTAGGTTTTACTGTTTTCTGCTTTCTTTACTATTGAGATTTCTTTTCTTTTTTTATTTTATTGTTGTTTTTGTATCTTTTTCTGTATATGAAATTCAAGATAGATAAATCTACAGAGACAGTTACCGGATAAATAGTTTCTTAGGGTTAGCGGGAGAGGTTGGCGAAAAGCATGGATTTAATAATAATGAGTAGAAGAAAGAAGAAAATGTTCTAAGATTTATTGCAGTGATAATTGTTCAACTCTTTTTAATAGGATTAAACCACTTAAATATATGAGATGTGAGTTATAAGACAATAAAACTGCCCAAACTAAATATCTACAATTGTGGAGTGCTTGTTTTCATTATTTGCTCTCAAGTCAATTTCTATTTACGGTGACCCCACGTGTTCCAGGGTAGAGCTACTTAATAGGGTTTTCTTGGTGGTAATCTTCAATGAAGCAGATCTCCAGCCTTTTCTTCTGAAGTTTCACTGGGTGGCTTTGAATCACCAACTTTTAGGTTAGCAATTGGCCACACACCGTGTACACCATACATATCTTCACAATAGAAATCGATAGCTCTTCACCTAATTGATAAATCCAAGTACACCTAAGAATCCCACATCACACGTATTCTTATATACTTGACTCTTCCTCCTTATCTTCCCCAAAGGACCTGAGGTCTTTGACCAAGGTGCCTGTGTCCTCAGAAGAAGTACTCAGACTTTGCTGGAGATTATTGTATTCTGCATCTAAAATCAAACTAATCCCTTCGGATCCAAAACATCACAACGGTTTACTGTCCTGGGCTAAATAGAAACATTGTGACAAGTCTGGGACACAGAAGGTCAGTGGTTACGTGAATCTATTCTGTGCTTAATTCGCCACTTCCTAAGGGAAGAGTTGTAATAGATCAATTCATCAACTGCTATTAGCTCCCTGACATTATCATGAATTCTGTCAAGGTAGAAAAGGAAATAAAGGGGGGGGAAAGGACCCGAATATATACAAAACTCTAGAATTCAACCTCCTCTCAATATATCAAGCAAAAGCAATACCATGTACCTCATGGAATTGCAGAGAATAATGTTACCACCAAGTGCGTGGAAGATGCAAAGGTCATGGTTACAATCATATCATCATAGTGCTGGAAAAAGAAAGAGGATTATAAATGTTTTAATTAGATGTTTCATTGAAGTTGATTTTCCAAAGGTAAATGAATTACTGGAAATTTCAACACAGCTCCTGACACCTGGCATGTAGTCATGTCTTTTCTTTGTTTTTCTATGTACCTATAAACACAGGACCACAAAAGTTGTTTGAGTCAGCCTTTAACTTGGTAGAGAATGCAATTCACTGTCTTGTCTCAGGGTTATATCAAGTCTCTAGCCTGGGCCATTGTAGAAGCCACAGACTCCTTGATTGGGTTACCATCACCCTGGTTAATGCTGGACAATGCAAGTGATGATACCATACCAGGGATGTCATAAATGACCAGAAACTAGCACGTATGCTAGAGCCTTGTTGTAATTGTAATTGTTAGCTGCCATCAAATTGATTACACCTCACTGTGAACCCATGTATAAAGTGCATAACTTCTCCATAGGGTTTTCAAGGCTGTGGCAAGACATGTATTTTCGAGTCTCGGAGAGAGATTCAGACTTAAAGCCAGGAGGCGCAATATCAGAGAAGTTTCTTGTGGCGGTGATGTTGGAGTGAGCTCCTCCAAAATTAAAATAATCTGTAGAACCTTGCACCCCTTAGCTAGAGGAAAGAAAATGTTTGGGGGGGCCCTATAAGTTTTGAGATCATATTTGGATATACTGTATCAACCTATTCACCAGATATCCCTTAGTGCTCCCAGATTATATATTATATGAATGACAGTGTACTTTCCATATGAATCAAGCTGAAGTGCAGGCAGTTCTATAACTTGGACTTCATGCCACAAATCATCCAATGATGTGTAAGGGTCTGTGATTAAGGGGCACTGAATGGAGCTTATCTCAAACTACTACATGAGAGTTATAAAATAGACCCTCTATGGATTTTGAGCAAAAACTCCTGAAATGGCTACCTTGCCTACTAATCAAATGTCCCTTGATTACTGGGACACTCAAGTAATCTTGAGTGTTAGCCCTGAAACCATGACATTTGATAAAGCACACAGAGCAAATGATAGTTTCCTGACTGCACAAGTAAGTTGCGTAAACAATGGCACATGCCACTAACATGTCTATCCCTGCTATGCTGTCATTTTTCCTCAATTCATACACCTGGCCTCATGGAGAACTATGTCTGTGGATGAAGGAAACATGTCGGTTCTTCACATTATTCTGACAAATACAGTGGAAAGCGAAACTTCAAATGAACTTCATTTTTTTCAGAAAGAAAACTGAAAAAAGAAAAACACCCGACAACCCTCTTTGCCATTGAGTTGATGCAGACTCACAGTGACCCTATAGGACAAGAGGACAGGGTAGAACTGCCGCCTGAGTTTCCAAGACTGCTTACTGTCTATGGGAGTAGAAGCCCCATCTTCCTCCTGTGAAGCAGCTGTTGAGTTCGAACTACTGCTCTTTTGAATCGCAACCTAACATATAACCACTAAGCCATTCCTAGACAGTAACTGATTATTTCTCTATTAATGATGGAAACGGTCTGGCATAAAAAGATAAATGGAAGTCTGATTCTATAGGGGTTCTAACTGTTAGGTACTGTTTATTAAGTTCCAATTCATGGTGAATCTACACACAATAGAACAAGACACTGACCAGTCCTGTGCCAGGGCACAATGGTTTCTTTGCTGAAGCTCCTCCTGTCAGTTCATGCCATTGAGAATATTCCTCTTTTTCGCTGACCCTTTACTAACTATGATGCTCTCTCCAGGAACTGGGCCCTCCTGGTTACATGACTAAAGTTTGCAATGAAGTCTCAACTATTGCTGTATCTAAGGTGCATCTTGGTTACACCATCCTTTATTAGGGCTCAGAAGTTGCTCACTGCTATTACAAGACTGGATCTATAGTAGTAGAAATATGAAGGGCTACCCCCAGAAAACTGGAATTTTCTTTTTCTAAAAGCTATTTTTAAAATTTTTTTTTTTTAACCAAATAACCTTATCACCTTCGAAGCACTCTCCATGACACCTAATACATTGGTCAAATCTGCGATTCCATTTGTGGAAACATTTTTTCAGATTCGTCTGTTTGGATAGCTGACAGCAAGCACCTCCCTTGTTTTTTTCTTCACCTCTTCTATGTTATCAAATTGCTGTACTTTCATGTCCCTCTTCATTTGTGGAAACAAAAAGAGGTCACATGGAGCGAGGTCATGGGGTGCATGGGGCCAGAGACACTTACCGGTTTTTGCACAAAACTGGCACATTGAGATGGCTGCCTGAGGAGGTGCATTGTCCTGGTGGCAAAACCAGTCCCCTGTCTGCCACAAATCAGACCTTTTTTTGTTACACACAGTTATGCTATCTTTTCATAACCTCTAAATAGAAAGCACGATTAACAGTGTGACCTGGTGGAATAGCCTCCAAATGCACTACAAGTTGACATTTTTGTACACTTCGGGATGTTGACGGAGGTCCAGAATGAGGTTTGTCATCAATCCCCATTTCACCTTTTTTGAAATGAGAAAACCATTCATATACTTGAACTTGTCTTTGTATGCTGTGTTCAACATCACAACAGTTTCTGTGGCATTTTTCCCAAGCAGGAAACAAAATTTCACAGCTGAACACTGTCCTCTTAAATAGGCCGTACAAAAACTGAGATTTGAGCGAAACTGCTTTTATGAAAAAATTCACTGTAACCAGAGAGGACCTTCCCAGGTGACGCCACTAGGTGCACTAACTCAGAGCAAGTTGCTGAATGCTCACCTAGGGCATGCGTGGGGCAGGAAATGCACACTACGAAAGCTCTGGTCAGTGCAGTGCAATTCCACTTGGGGGGAGAGGATGTAACCCCTCATAGTTTGACTGGAGGTGATTTATAAGAAATGGACTAGAGAACCCATGATAATTAATCAGGCCAGGGAAAGTCACAAATGAATGTGCCTTTTCCAGTAGTCTCATAGTCTCACTGAGAATACCTCAAACTGATGGACAAAATGATGAATTTTGGAGATCTCAAAAGCCATTCAAATGCTTGCTCAATTACTCAAGGGAAAATTGATCAATGTGACACAAATGAAGTTTCTGCATGCATGTAATGAAATATATTTCTATTTACCAAGCTTGATAAATTCTGGTTGAAATCCTCATAATTCAGCTAAAATCCTGTGTTCCATAAGCAGCAATGACTTTGGTGATTCCCTGATCCTCACATTACAGCTAAAATGATTCAACCTGGGGATCTCTTGACCTCCCCATTTTCCTCAGATTCCTGGACAGTACAAGGTGCAGTTTCCTAGAAAGCCCAGCTCTATGATTCTGATCTGTAAAATCAATCATAAAGCTCTTTCAGCCCTTCAAATGCTTCCCCCAAGTAAATTCCTAGTATCAGAATCCTAAATATTTAAAATGGCCTCGGAGTTTATGCTATATGCAACTATTAATTGACTAATATATATGAATTAGCTAATACTGCCTCTGCACCCCAGTCACATAATATATCAGGCACCTTTAATATACCTACTTTACAAATGAGGAAATTGAAGTACATGTGGTAGATCTGGGATATGGATCCAGGATGTTTATTCCAGTAGGGATTAAATTACTAAAGATTCTACTCTAAACTCTCCTGGAATTAATTTAAACTAATTTCTAAAAATTAGTCACAGTTGACATCAATGTAGCATCGAGCTTATTGTATAACTAATATGAATGAATATGATCTCATTTTTGTCTGTCTGTCAACTCCGAAAAGTCAGGAAAGCTTCCTTAATTCCATAATTTGCTGTCAAGACATCTCTTACTCATGGCGACCTCAAGGGTAGCCTCGTGGAAACCTGAGTTTTCAGAAGTAGATCATGAGGCCTTTCCTCCAAAGTCCTTTTGGGTGGCACATGAACTTCCAATCTTCTGGTCAGCACCTGAAAGTGTTAATCCTTTGCACTACCCAGGGACCCTGTCTTTCAAAGATGACACTCATTATATAACTTCATAACTGCCCATACTTTAGATTCTCAGCCTTAACATGATGTAATTTAAGTTAATTCTGAATGATATAATGTTAATTATATCAGCTAGACTATACATGTCATGTGAATAAGGATTGTGCCTATCATGTTTACCACTATATATGCGGCACAATTTTGACATCTAGAATAAATGTGGGTAATGGATCAGTAAATAGCTGTGTTCTTTACTGCATAGCCTCTACTAAAGAATGGTGATGTTTCAAACAGCTATTCAAACAGAGTTGTAGAGACGAAGGGTTTACTCCTAGGTATTAAAATTCAGGAAGGTTTTGAATTCTGCTGAAACAAGATAGGAAGTAAAATTATTTATAAGAAGAACCATGGTTTGGAATAGGTAATGGCATTGTAAATTTCCTCAATTCTCAGTGACATGTTCAGGAAAAAACATAAAGCTTCAATTTATGAAAAAGGGCAGAACAATTACTTTGAAATGTGCCAGGAAGGTATCGGTCACAAAGGCAATTATGACATGCTAGTGGGCATGTATTGTTTGCTTTTACCAGTTAATATTAACAAGCAGTTCATGAAACACCAAAATGATGTTTAATAAGATAGGCAGTAAAGGAAATAAAAGCCAGGGGTAAACAAAAAAAGAAACACCAACAAAGCATTATTTCACATCAAATTTTGTTACATTATTAAAGAGTTAAATATGTATGCCAACTTCTCATTTACTAATATGGAAGGTCCTCATATGAAAATTGGTATTATTCAAAAATAGAAGATGACTACATCATATTACAAATTTGAGAATGATAGCATCATTACAGATGAGCCCTAGGGACAGAATGGGTTAAGCTTGGGTCTGTTAACTGAAAGGTTGGTGATTCGAATCCACCAGCAACTCCGTAAGAAAAAGATGAGATGCTCTGCTTCTTTAAAGCATTTCAGCCTCAAGAACTCGAGTGGGTAGGTCTACTACGGCTCATAGGGTCACTATGAGTCTAGGATGGGTTGGATATCATCACATAAATTCCAAATTATACCATTACATAACTACCAAACCACCACAGTAGATTTCTGACTACTACAAATCAGAACTATCTGATAATGAGACGATTGATAATAAAGAGTTGATGTAAAGTTTTTTGCTTACCCAAATATCAGTTGGTGAATAATTTGTTGAGGTTTACTTTTTTGACCAAATATTAAATTGAAGTTTTAAAAATTTTATGCTATTTATAATGAAAATCATAATGATCATAGAACCCTTATTAATTAACAAATTTTTATACCAACATGTCAGGGGAGCCAGTCCCTAACAAATCATCACAGGCCCAGCAGGCACAATTGTACAGTGATAATAAGTAAAGGTTACAGTAAAATCATAGAGAAATGGGAGAGATGGGAGAGAGAGAGTAAAGTAAAGGGGTCAGACATATGTCATGGCAGCATGCTCACCTCAGTTCCTCTTGGGGGTACACATGGAGATGGGAGTCAAGAGGGCAGTAGAGAGCGAGAGAGCGAGATTCATTACTAACCAAGGCTTATATATCTTCAGGGGTGTGCATGCCCCCCCATTACAGGTAAAGACATACGTCAAAGGAAGGGGTTGTAACATAGGCAACGCAAGCAACAGGAGGGGGACATACACTGGGCATAAGTGTAACAGGAAGGGGATGAGTTAGGAGTGTACACATAATAGGAAGGGGAGGGACTAGGGGTATACATGTGACAAGAAGGGTGGACCCTAGACTCAATATGGTGGCCTAAACTTGGTCATACTTGAGCGGGCTTGACCTCCTTGGGCTCTCCTTCAAGGAAACAATCTACTACTACCCTTATCAGAAAGGAATGGGCCCTACTTAGGGTGGGACAGACTCTACAGTTTGGTTGCTCT
>NW_022103896.1:32947851-32952048 GCF_000313985.2 Echinops telfairi
TTTCAGAACATCATGGGCCACAAAAAATTACCTTGGGGGCCGTATGCAGCCCGTGGGCCACCAGTTTGACACCCCTGCTCTAGATGATTGATAATCCTTAGAGAGAATAACCTGACCTACTTTTGTTGACCTCGAAGTGGATAGTCATTTACCATGTGTAGCAAGCAGCTAGGTTTGGCATATATTTGGGGGAGACAACTTGGGAGAAATATTTGTTTCCCACACCAACAAAGGAAAATTTACACAAGAAATCAATGTTACATATATTTTACATTTTGCTAGTTCATGATAGATTAATTTACTTCACCTATCCATTTCTCCTTCTCTATCTAGTATCATTTTAAATATCACTTAGTAGGTACCTTGTCCCACAATTTAGAGTGGCCTGTCACTCACAAGGACACTCATATCATCATGTTCTATTCATTCTCTATTATGTTCAATAAAGTTCCTTTTCTTTCTTATCTTTAGAGTGTTGAAAAGCAGGGAGGTTACTTTGAAGATGAAAGCTACTTTGAGGACCCTAGCCATGGTATTTTCAATTGCCTCAGATGCATGTTTTCAAGAAAGACCAAAGAAGAATCAATGTGTTTGAATTATAGTGTTGCTGAAGATTATTGAAAGTATTGGCAAAACAACTGACAAATCTGTCTTAGAAGTACAACCAGTATGTTCTATAGAGACAAGATGGTAAGACTTCATCTTACATATTTGGATCTGTTGTTGGTAGAGACAAGTCCCTAGAGAATGACATTGTGCTTGGTAAATCAGAGGGGCAACAGAAACAAAGAAGACCCTCCAGGACATGGATTGATGTAGTGGCTACAACAATGAGCTCAAGCCTCATATGTTAGTCTGGGTAGACTAGAGAAACAAATCTAGAGACACTCATATGTGTAAGAGAGAACTTTATATCAAAGAGCAATTGTACATTAAGGAAACATCCCAGACCAGTATAGATCAAGTCCATAAGTCTATTATTACCCCATATGTCAGTACCATCCATAAATTCCTCTTTAGACTCATTATATTCCATTACAGACTCAGCCATGTAATGACACTGAATACAGGAAGATCACAGGCTCATGGGTGAAAAGTCTTATGGATCCAGTGGTGGTGGAAGTGTATCAGCACTGGTGTGGGTCTCCACATGGCTCCTCCAGCTCCAGGACTCTGGCTTTTTCAGCATAGCTCCATGTGGCTTCCCAACAGGAATGTCTCGCAGAGAGTCTCTGTGTGTCCTGCCTCCAACAATCTATTGATCTCCATAGCGCTTCCAAATGAGGTCATCAAGCTATGAGCTGATGGACAGACTAAACTCCACCCCTTCTCAAGTTGACAGATTATGTAGCTGCCACACCTAGGAATAATTGTGAGGATAATGAAGCACTGGGCGATGCTAACTTCTGTTTTGCTCATGGTCACTATGGATCTGAAGTGCCTTGATTGCACATAACAACAACTCTCCATCTTGTTTATGATAAAATGTTCCCAGCATGTCAACAAATAACCCACTTAACCAATTGCCATCGTATCTACTCTGATTCATAGCAATGTCTTGTGTTTCATGTAGAACCAACTGTGTTCCACAAGTTTTCCAGTGGCTGAGTTTTCAGAATTAGATTTGCAGGCCTTTCACCCAAGTTGCCTCTGGCGGTACTCAAACCTCTAACCTTTTAGCTATCATCAAGCACATCTACCAGTTACACTACCAAGGGACTCCTGGCATGAGGTAGCTTTCATGACACATAGATTGAATAAATAAGAACAGAAATACTAATACTTGACACTCTCTCTTCTGAGAGAGGGTCCTTCTGGATATGAAAGAGAAGAAGCTACTGATCTTTGATGACAATCTTTAATTCACCAGAAGGATTGAGAGAAGGACTAACTTGGGATTTGGTGAAAATATACAGCCTGGATTTGTACTTTGTTGTAAAAACAGTATTTTGATCCATTCAGCATTGAGACAAAGCCCAGTGTTTTGTCCCTACTGGTAACTTCTGTACAGAAGAGAAATTATACAATAAGAGAGTTTTCTAAGGCAAATTCATTCTCCATTGTCTGAAGAACATTATTATTGCATTCTTCTTTTAGGTTGAGTACTTTTTGTGTCCTGTCTATCCCAACATCATAAGCTCTTATTTTCTTTGATGCTATTATTGTAAACGGTATTGCTATTTTAATTTCTTATTCAATTGTTTGTTCCTTGTATATGCAGCTTCATATATACATATATTCCTCAAGCCTTCAGAATTCCCCCGATTAGTTTTCGTTGTTGGCTTCCATCAAGTCAGTTCCCACTCATAGTGAGCCTTTGCACAACAGAATGAAACTGCCCAGTTCTGCACCGTCCTCACAATTGTTCTTACGTTTTAGCCCATTATTGCTGTGTCCATCCATCTTGTCTAGGGCCCTCCTCCTTTCCATTGCTCTGATACTTTACCAAACATGATGTCTTTCTCCAGGAACTGGTCTCTCCTGACAACACGTCCAAAGTATATGAGACAAAGTCTCCCAATCCTTGCCTCTCAGGAGCACTCTGGCTGTACTTTTCCAAGACGGATTTGTTTGTTCTTTTGAGAGTCCGTGATACTTTCAATATTCTTCACCACCACCATAATTGAAATACATAGATTTTCCTTTGATCTTCTATGTTCACTGTCTAATTTTCACATGCATACGAGGTCATTGAATCTGTGACAGCTTGAGTCAGGCACTTGACCATACAATGAGGGTCAGAGCCTGGCCTGGGGTGAGCTTCCCCATTTCATCTTCTCACAGATCTAGCCAATTTGACTTCCGTGTATTCCACTGGGAGACATCTTTTTTCTTTTAAAGGTATTAGCTATGAACAAGCCATTGGTCTTACAAAATTCTATCATGCAATCTCCAGGTTTGTTTCTATCGCCAAGACCATATTTCCAACTGCCGTTCCTTCTTTTTTATTTCCAACTTTTGCATTCCAAGCGCCAATAATTATCAATGTATCTTGATTATATATTTGATCAATTTCTTTCAAGTTGTTGATAGAAATCTGTCTTTTTCATCAGTAGCCTTTGTGGCTGGTTCATAAATTTGAAAAATAATTGCACTGCTTGGATTTCCTAGAGGCAGATAGATAGATAATCCTATCACAGACAGCATTGTACTTCGTGATTGATTTTGCAATGTCCTTTTTGAAAATGAATACAATACCCTTTCCCTTGATTGTGTTATTCCAGCATAGTAAGACATAAGATTTTCTGATTGAAAATGTCCAATATCAGTCTGTTTAAGCTCACTACTGCCTAGGATATTGATCTTTCTGCGTTCCATTCCATCTTTCAATTTTCTTAGATTCATACTTCCCACATTCCAACTACCAATCATTAGCAGATTTTTGCAGCTGTTTCTCCTTACCTTCAGTAGCTTATTCGTGTCTTCAGGAAGCCCCCACGGTCAGGAGCATTGTCTGCGAGTTCTGTGGCCATTGAAGCAGCCCATCAAACCCACCAGAAAAGTAGAGTGCACGGAAGGATGGCTGGGGAAGCAGTTCTGTCCTCCGCCTTCTGGCAGTTGTCTGGGCTGGTCTGTAGCTGGATTCTCCTTCCCCTGTGTCGAGCAAGATAACAGACTATTTCTTCACCCGCATGTATGCCCTTTATTTATTGGCTTTCCATATTATACCGAATAGCTATTCCATTACAGTAACAAATGCACATGAATGGGAACAGAGGATCGTTCCTTTTTTTGATGTTGGCTGCAAAGCATTCCTTTAATTATTCTATTAAGCATATGGAACCCTGATCAACAGTTCGAGACCACCAATGCTCCACAGGGAAAAATGGAGCTTTTTCCTCCATCGAAAGTTACAGCCAGTCTTGGAAATTCACAGGGCCACTCAGAGTCAGCATCGATTCCATGGCAATGAGTTTAATTTTGGTTTATGAAGCAGACAATTAATTCCATGTGTGCTTTAGATTCCTAACAATGGCCTCTATTAGTTTATGGGAATTCCCCCTAGTCTTGATCTGTCCATGTTTTCATGATAAATGAACACTGTGTTTTGCCAGCTTTTAAACAATTATTATTAAATTTAAATACATTGATTTTTTAAAAAGCTGGTTCAAGTTTATGTTCCTCAGATAAACCTCATTTGATAATGATGTGTTATTTTTCTATTTATGCAACTGGATTCAGTTTGATCTTTTTTTT
>NW_022103896.1:32952610-32963056 GCF_000313985.2 Echinops telfairi
TCTTTAAGGGGATGTCCAGTGGCCTACAAATGGGCTTCGGGTCTCCACCCCGCACTCCCCACCTCATTCACTATGATAAGATTGATCATTTTTTAATGTACCCCCCCATTAGGAATATTTTCTTGTAATTTATATATATTATCATGCCTTCAGCTAGACAGGAGGAGCATGGCAGTCTCAAAAAGTTACTTGGGAATTGTTCCCTTCTTTATATTTAAAATAATTTGTATAGATAGGCATTTTTCCCTCTTAAGGATTTCATAGAAGTCATCATCTGAGACCATCAATGCATGGCGTTTTCTTTATGGAAAATATTTTGATTATCAATTCATTTCATTAGTAGATTAAGATGACCCATACATTTTATTCATTCTTGAGCTTTTTTTTATGGTTTCAAGGAATTTTGAGGTAAATAGATTGGGCAAGAAAGAAGAGAACAATGGAAGGAATTCCTAACATACAGAGAAGTGAGGACACATTTCCCTTATCAATAGATTCCCAGTGAAAAAGGAAAGGGGAGGGCAGAGAAGACATATTTCATTTATCAATCATTTTCATAAAGGAAAGAATTCCCAACACAGGGAGGAGGGAGTAAGGGGCATGAGCTGAAATCAGCAGGATATATGCTCCACCAACAGTGCTGAGTGACCCACGGAGGGACTGAAAAATTCAGCCAGGGTCTGGGCTGGCCACAGGCCACAGCATGAACCAAATGTATGCATGTATCACCTGTGAAGGGGAGGTGCATTGTAAAAACTAGCCAATCACGGAAGGCCTGTCAAACAGCAGGATAACAATCTTATTTTCCCAACCAGCAATTCACCCTCGGATGAGCTGACGTGCCCATCAGTGTGTTATATACTGATATAATATTTTTATTAAACTCAATGGGTCTCCTCTAACCTTGTTCTGGTCTCTCATCTGAATTCCTTCCTCTGAGCTGGACAATAACCAAAAGAGGAGGGGCCTGAAACCTTGAACCCCCTCCCAGTAACAGAATTCACCCATTGCTCTTAATTATTGAATATAGTAACTGAAAGATGTTCAGAATCCTATATTTTAATTTTTTATTTAGGACCTGTACTGATATCTCCTTTTTCCAACCCCAAATTAATAATTTATGTATTCTTTTTTTGCTACATTGTTACATTATCATGTTAATAAAATATATTGCTCTCTTAAAAAATTCTTGTCTTAGTTAATAGTCTCTATTGTTTGTTTTATATTGATTTAGGCCATTTTACTTAGTCTATATTTTCTCCTAATAACTGGGTTTAATTTTTTCATAGGTTAATGTGATAATTTAGATAATTCATTTAGAATCTTTCTTCTTTTCTAGTAAGGCCCTTTAAAGTTATATGTCTATCTCTGAGTACTCTTTTAGCTTTTCCCCACAATTTTATATGATATTGTTTTTATTGTTATTCATGTCAAACTGCTTTAACTTCTATTTCTTGTTTGAAATCTAGTTATTTAGAAGTGTACTGCTTATTTCTCAAATATATGTAGCTCTTTCCACATGTTTTACTATTATTGATTGCTAATTTTTTTTTTTTTTTTTTAGGCTGTGATTTGTCTTTTCATTTAAAACGTATTTTTTTTTTTAACATTTTATTAGGGGCTCATACAACTGTTATCCCAATCCATACACACATCAATTGTGTAAAGCGTATTTGTACATCATTTCTCAAAACATTTTCTCTCCATTTAAACCATATTTTTTATTTTGTCATCTATATTATATCTGAGTATATCGTCTTGCTTGGAATACTTTATGTGTATTTACAAAGTGTCAGTATTTTTCAGTTGTTTGATGTAAATACCAACCATGTCAAGATGATTAATCGTATAAGATCTTCTATATAGGCTTACCAATTTTCTGTCCCTAAGTTCTAATACTGAAAATTGAGTGTTAAAATATTCAATTATGTTTGTGAATATCTTTCTTTAGTTCCCATAGTTTTCGGTCCATAAATGATGCTGCTTTCTGACTAAGTATATGCATGTCTATTTAGGATTACTGTGGTTACTTGTTCATTTCATCATTAGGTAATCTCCTTTTTAATTTCTGTTTGGTAATAATATTGTTAATTTTGTGGTTAAAAATCCACTCTTGACCTAATCAGCTGTAGATGATGTCTGGGGATGGATCCCATTAGACCAAATGGTACTCACCAGAATGGCTTCTTCAACAGAGGCTATAGTTGGGGTAATTTCCCATAGAAAAGACTGGTTCCTGGAAGAGGACTTCATGCCTGGTGAAGAGGGACAACAAAAAAGAGGAAGACTCTCCACCAGGTGGATTGGCAGTGTCTGTATCAATGGGCTCAAGCATAAGAACAATTGTGAGGATGGAGCAGGACTAGGCCGTAGTTCATTTTCTGTACATAGCACTGGTAGGAGTCAGAATTGATTAGATGGCATCTAACAATAACAACAATATTAATACCAGCTACACTGGTAGCATAGGAGCCCTACTGGTGTAGTGGTTATGAGGTGGGCTGTAAACTGCAAGATCGACTGTTCTAGCCTACCAGCCAGTCTGCAGGAGAAAACACCAGACTTTCTACTCCTGTAAGTCTCAGAAACTCACAGGGGCCATTCTATCCTGTCCTGTTGGGTCACTACGAGTCAGCATGCGCTCAAGGCAGTAAGTTTGCTTTGTGTGCATGCATATATAATTCACGGATGGTTATGGGATCCAAGACCTGCTCAGTGGTTAACATTCTTATTTAATCTTGTAGTTGTTTTGAAGGAGCCTTAGTGGCACAGTGGTTAAGGGATAGGCTACTAACCAAAGGTTGTTGGTTCAAATCCAACAGTTGCTCAGCAGGAGAAAAAGAAGTACATTCTGCTTCAGAGAGAGTACAGTGTTGGAAACCCTATGGGTTAGTTCTAGTCTGTCCTTTAGAGTCACCATGAGCCAGAATCTGCTCCATGGCAACTTGTTTGCTTTTTAGGGTTAAAACAACAACACCAGAAAACAAATGCACTGCCATTGAGTCAGTTCCAAGTCAAAGAGACCATAGATAGTGTATCTGAGGCTCTGAATCTTTACAGGAGTGGATACCCTCATGCTTAAATTGCTGATCTATGGTTGGCAGTCAGATGCTTACTCGACAGTGCCACCTAAGGATGCATATCTTATTATGCATGAGATACGTTCAACACTTTTCCTAAAGTCACATGGCCATTCATTGCAGAACTGGAACTTTAATAGCTAAGCTGCATAACAGCACATGGTGCTGCATGCTGTGAAACTAGCCTGAATAATCTACTTGCAAATGTGTGACAGAACAATGAATTCTCTCTGGGAATAAATCCCTCAAGAATGATGGACATTTGGTTAGAAAGTATCAGAATTCAAGTCACATAGAAATAGCTCTACATAGTTCTCTCTATCTTTTTATGATTACAAGGTGAATTTTTCCTTAGGAGATACAAAATGTAGTAGAAATAGATGGAGAAGACAGTGCTTAAACCCAAACCCCACTAATGTCAGGTCAATTCTAATTCATAGGGACCCTATAGCATAGAGTTAGACTGTCCCATAGAATTTCCAAGACCCTGCATCTTTGTGGAAGCAGGCTGCCTCATCTTTCTCCGACAGAGCAACTGATGGGCTTAAATCCATAACCTTTTAGTTGCTAGCTGTGTACATTAATGAGGGCAAAACCAGGGCTCCTTATGATACTGCTTACAATGATATAAGTGCCCAACTTTCCCTAAAAGAGAGTTTTGGCCTTTTAGTTATTAGAAAGAATAACAATAAACCAGTTGCCAAATGTGGCTATTTAGTGATGGTGACATCATAAATCACATTTATTTGTTATTATAAAAGCATAAAAGTATTATTTATTTGTCATTATAAAAGTATGCCCCCCACTTTGGTGTCTTGCAAGGCCATACATATTTGAAACATGTGGAATATAATTCTCATTCCACAAATGTGTCTGTGCAAGAGATGATTCTGATGAGTCATCTTATTCTAACCAGAGACCTTCCCCCTGCAGCGCAGGTGTGAAAAAGCCATCTAAGACGTTTGCATATTGCACGCACCGCACACCTTCCCCAAAGTCTCTACCTCCCATTGATTCACACTTATTATGAAGCAACTGGCCAGGATGTTGGGCAATAGGCAGAGAGACCCATTCAAGGCCGACGGATGTGTTAGGGTTCTACTATCTTACATCTAGGATATTTAACCATTTTCCTCAAGTCCCTTATTCAGACAATTCTGGGTCTTCTTTGCCTTCTACTACTAGTTTGCCTTCCACTCCTTCCCTCAGGCTCCCCTCCAAGTACTTACCTCTTCCTTAAGGGAGAATTTCTTTTTTCATTGAAGTTTTCACAAAAGACAAGCAGAGATCTTGTCTTCTGGCTATCAATTCCCCCCTCCCCGCCAACCTCACCAAAAGCTCCTTTCTAGTCTTTATGATATTCAGCTAGCCAAGGAGTTTTATCAGTATGTGCAGAGGGAAAATTTTGCTAGGTGCTGATGTTAAAGGACTCACAATGCCCCAGGAAAGTTAGGACCCATATAGAAAAATAAGCAACCTATCAGAGCCAAGGAGTTGATATTAAGTGGTGCCAATTTTACTGCCATCTCCTCCAAGATCTCAAAATGTTTTCCACGTCTCTCTGTTTCCTCTGCCTCTCTCTGTGTATGTGCAAGCCTTTCTTCCACATATCCTTAATCAGTATCCCTATCCTTTATTCCAAATAGAAGCAGACAGATTTCTTCCTTCCTACACAGTTTACTCAGTCAGTATGTCAGAAGAGTTTTTGCTTTTCTCACAAAGCAAATTAGGAATTTGAAATGTCAGCTAGACAGATGTGTTAAAAGTCCCTGTCAGGTGGAAGGAAAGGGATGATTCAACAGCTACACACAGGAAGCAAAACAGAATTTAGTTATATATGTTTTCAGAAGTATAAAACTCATACATTCCAGTTCTGAATTATCCCAACAAAATCATTGCCATTTCAATGGTTTCTCAAGGAATGCCACATTGCTAAAAGACAATGAAGTAATATCAAAACAAAACTGACTTTTAAAACCCCATTCCCTAACATGAAACATTTCATGAGCATTTCTTTCTCCCATATATGGGCCTTATTTAAAGAGATAAGCTTTAGCTTTTCCTCTATGAGCTGGTTTCCCTGGTTTCCCTTGTCACGCTAATGTCCACCCATTGAATCTCTCAGAAGGAGAGAAAACGGTAGAGTTAGCAATCAAGTTAAGGAATAAGTAACTATTCACAATCCTTAACACTGGAAGCTGAAAGGGACTACAGAGAAGGCCATGCTATCCTGGCCTGCTGACATTCTCCCTTCCTCTCTTTCTTGCCTCTTTGTCATCCAAAGAAAAAGAAAAACAATGCTTCTTAGAATATTGCATTTTAAAGATTTAAAAACACATAAATACTTCATACGAATAGCACAATGAAGAGCTCTGGTGGCACAGAAAAGTCAGTGGTTCAACATCACCAGCTGCTCCTTAGGAGAAAGATGGAGCTGTCACCACCGCAGAAACTCACAGGGCCTGTTCTACCTGCCCTGGGGGCTGCTGGAAGTTGGCGGTGACTCCACGACAGCGAGGGTTTTTTGTTTTGTTTTGTTTTTTTAGTGTGAGTGTACTGTACCTACTCATCACTTATTGGATAGCTTATTCACCAGCATTATGTATTTATGACAAAGTATCAATAAATAAATGAATGAGCAAACTACTATTCAAGATTTGCAAATTAAGGAGACAAACATGGCAGTAACAAATGCTGATTTTTGAAGTGAGATGCGTTTGCTGTAATGGCTAACTGTATGTGTCAAATTGGCTGGGCCACGAGTCTCGGTAGTTTGGCTGATACATAATGATATTACTTGACAGCAATATAGCCATTCTCCATCTGTGATCAATGTGATCATCCTGCATTCTCACATTGTGCCAATTCTTGCACACTGACCCGATCACTGGGAACTGGCCGTGTTCATATGTGAGGACTGAGGGTGTTGTCCTGAGATGAAAGTTGTCAAAAGCTATCTTCTTGATCATCTGAGCTTCACTGTCAAGACTTGGATTCGAATTCCGACATCTATTCCTGGACCAATTGTGTTGGGGGATTGGCAAATACTCAGTGTTGTAGGTTCCTCAACAGCAAGATGAGGACAATATTAGAACTGACTTCCAATGAATTCTATGAAGGGTAACCAACAAAGCCTATGGTTGATTTAAAAAAACACTTTCTGGATTATAAGAGAAATGAGACACTGATTTGTCAATTATAGTTAGAGACTTAGGACTTGTCTATACATGCTGCTTCTCTTTGGATATATGAGGGGGGACCCCAAAAATCCCGGAGTTTTTTCTCAAAGCCATATATATATATTTTTTTACAAAACAATCACCTCCAAAGTACTCTCCATGACAATACATTTGTCAACTCTGCGATTCCATTCTTAGAAACGTTTTTCAAACTCATCTGTCTGAATGGCTGACAGTGACTCCCTTATTTTTGTCTTCACCTCTTCCACTTCATCGAAGTGCTGTCCTTTCATGTCCCTCTTCATTCATGGAAACAAAAAGAAGTTGTACAGAATGAGGTCAGGTGAGTAAGGTGCATGGGGCAAGAGAGGCATGCTGTTTTTTGCCAAAACTGGTGCACTGAGATGGCTGCATGAGCAGGTGCATTGTCATGGAGGCAAAACTAGTTCCCCATTTGCCACAAATCAGACCTTTTTTGTCCCACACTTACACTGTCTTTTCAGAACATCTCAGTAGAATGCATGATCAACACACTGACCTGGTGGAGCAAACTCCAAATGCACTAACCCCCTCACATTAAAAAAAAACAACTAATCAGCATCATCTTGCTCTTTAATTTTACTTGAGAAGCTTTTGGGGGGAGGCTAGGGAATGATGGTGTCTTCCACTGACTTGATTGATGTTGCTTTCAGAGTCCTAAGAATAGCACCATGGCTTGTCACCAGTAATGACCGTGGAAAAAAGTCTGGGTCACTTTGGAGCTGTTTTTTCAAAGCATGGCATGTTTCCATTTGAAGCTCTTTTTCCTGGTCAGTCAGAACTCGAGACACAAATTTCTCAGCGACCCTCCTCATTCCCAAATCTTCTGTTAAAATGTGCTGACCCAAGCTCCAAGATAGTCTAAACACCCTCCCCATCTCTTCAGTGGTTCATTGTCGGTCTTTGAGCACAATTGCATGAATTTTGTTGACCTTTTCACCTGTTCAGGAAGTTGACAGAAGTCCAGAAAGAGAGGTTTGTCATCAATCGACATTTCAACTTTTTTGAAATGAGAAAACTGCTCATACACTTGAGTTCTTCCTATTGTGCTGTCCTTGTAAACTGTTGAATATCACAACAGTTTCTGTGCATTTGTCCTGAGCAGGAAACAAAATTTCAATGCCACGTACTATTCTCTTAAATTGGCTATCACACACACACAAAAAGAGGTTTGAACAAAACTGCTTTTATGAAAAAATTCACTGTGACCACAGTGAACTTTCCCAGGTGATGCCACTGGGTGCACAAACTGAGTTGCTGGATGCTACCCTAGTGGTGAAAAGGCGTACTACAAAAGTTCTATCTGGCAGAGCTTTTTTCCATTTTCGGGGGGTACCCCCTCATACATCAGATACTGTTAGGTAGCTCCAAAAGAGTTTAGGGTAAAGTCTTTTAAAAAGAGCACAGTTCTGTCATCTTCCAGACAGATTGTGTGCTACAATTTCTTGACTTTGACTTCTGTGGAAACACTAACCATGATATCATTTAATGTTTTCCATATCACTTACAAATTATCAGCCACCTTTTTCCTCCCCCTCACTCCCATATCCCCTTTATTTCCTGCTGGCTTTGCCTAGTGCATGCCCAGGGAATTGACTTTGGTCTTCAGCTTACCTCTAGAAATTATCCTGGCAGTGATGCCTGGCAGAGTTCAGGATTGCATTCCTCAAAGAGCATGGGAAGTAATTTAAAAGCTATTTTGGAATAAGAGCCAAGAGAATTGTTAGTAGGATGATACTATTAAAGGTTAATATTTTATAACTCAGTTTCTCTTTAGTGCTTCTCTTTCCAACAAAACTTAAACACACACACACACACACACACCACTTCTTTAGTCGTAACATCAAAGATAGACTTTTTATAAATTTAAAAAACAAAATAGCCTTAGCATGGTATCTAAGATGCAGTGTGTTGCTCAATATATTTGCTTTGCTTGTTCTTGTATCTTATAAATGTTATGTAGTTTTTAGTAAATGAAATGCTTCTGAGATTTTCCAATGCACCAGGTACTGTGAGGCACAAAGATAAATCTGATGTAGACTGTGGTCTTAAGACGCATGTGTAGTAAACAGTGCTAATGCTATAAGGCAAAAGATGAGCACTAGGGAATCTGCCTTTGTAAATATTTACCACCTCAAAAATCCTTTGAAGCTAGTCTACTCTGTTCCCTCGTGTCACTATGAGCCCCATGGCCTCAGCAGTAGTGGTCTTTGGTTCCTTTTTGTAGGATAAGTTTTGGTTTCCAGCATCCATTTACGATGCCCTTCTTTCCTACTGGGGTCCAGAATGGTCCTCCTATGTCGTTAGCTCTCCCAATAGTGCCCGTGTCCTTAGAAGAACATGGAGTGCTTCTTCAATTCCAAAGGTGTCGCACTGAAACAAAGGTGCTCTCCACAGGGCATGATACCTAACCCAGAAAAGTGATGTGGGGGGAGAGGTTTCTGATGAACAAGTTTTCCTCCTCCCCTAAATGGTTTTCTACAAAGGAAACTTGTTTCTTTGTAGATCATGGTGGGTGGCCAGAAACACTTGGATAGGTAATTTCCACCTGCCTCTTTCTTTCTCATACTTTGCTTCCTAGAATTATGTATAAGGACAGAGAGAGAGATGAAGAACTTTTATTTTTAATTGCTGGTGTTTGATTCAAAGAGATAAGCCTGTTTATCTGGAGGGCCACCTCAGAAAGGAATGGGTCAAAAAGTGAGAACCACGACTTTCAAAATGTCATTGACTGTCCTCATTGCCCACAGCCCAGGGTCAGTTAATTCCAAGCCCAGAGCTCGGACAGCATGCCCCACTGCTTCACATGTGTGCTAGTCATTCACAAAGCTCTTCAAAGAGCATTGATTCAAACATGTATCATGGACTCATTCAATTCTACCTGTTTTTCCCCTGCCACTAAAGATTAATTGCTCAATTACAGAACTTTAAATAAAACCAATCGTTGACCTTTTTAATAAACACTTTCATGACAGACATTCTCTAGAGCCGCATTGGTAAGAACTATCTCCCTGCACTTGACTTTCTTTTTAGTTAGACTCATTGTTGGTAGGACACGCTATTGCTGCATCTGTTTGTATACGGAGAGCCGAGCTGGCATCCCAGAAGAGGAGAGGAAGACAGAGTGTCGAAGGCCAGGCCCAGATCTCTCTCTTTTCATAATGATGAACGGCGTGGACATCTGGGAGTGCTTGTTTGCCCTTTCCTCTTGAGCGATATTGGCTGTGCTGTGTGTTTTCACATGAGTGTAAAATACTCAATTTGTCAAAGCTTAATGAGAATAAATAGGTTGCTGTGCCTATGAAATTGATACCTTGGAAGAAAGTGCTCCTCTACAATATGGGTCACCCCTTGCCTCTGTAAAAATTAAAGCAAAGTTTCACATGAACGGAAACTCATTTATCTGCATGTCAAAACTACCTTGGGCCCCTGTTAAAATCACAATTTAGTACTGACAGTGCAGTTTTTAGTAATGAGTCAAGATAAACCCAATTAAAGTAATTGCTTTTTGCATTCTTTCATAATTTGGCTCTTATTTCACTTAAAAACTTTTTGTACATTCAGCCCAGAAAATATTAGAACAAGAAGTAGGTTGTACAGGAAATGTCTTGCTTTTTAATCATCTGCTTCTCCTACTAATGTTTTTTTCAGCTTCATTTGTTTGTTTTTCCTTTGGCTGTTTATGATCTAGTTCTCCAGTTAAACCCCATAAACTGTATGGAATATCTTAGTATTCCATACAGTTTATCCCCTTGACACTGATGTCTGCAAGGAAGTTCTGGAATCTCTCTGGGAAAGGTCTTTATTGTTCAATAAGGTAAGGAAATATTGGGCATTAAACAAACAAAACAGTTTCTTCACTTCTTGACTTTTGAGAGCTTCTACTATGCTAATGTGCATAAGGATTCTGGCAGAGGGTGGATTTCAAAAGCCATCCTCTCTGTTGTTTATTTGACTAGAGTCAAACCAACATGTTATCAAGTTTATTTTGGTTTATAGTGGCCCTATAGAAGGGACTAGAACTGCCCCCTTTACAAAGCTGTAATTTTTTTCTTTTAAAAGTTTTAGTGAAGAGGGTGGCGATGGCAGGAGGGTGGAGGGAGGGTGAGGGAGGGTGAGGGGGAACAGATGACAAGGTCTGCATATGG
>NW_022103896.1:32963156-32986436 GCF_000313985.2 Echinops telfairi
CATTTGAGCCCTCGGGATTAGCTGCTCTTTTTTCCCTCCCATGCCCACACTCTCACCCTAGTTAATCTTTGATAAATTATCAATTATTATTAAATAATATCTTACACCATCCACTGTCTCTTTTCACCTACATTTATGTTGTTTGTTCCCCTAGGCTGGGGAGTTTATATGTCGATCATTGTAATCAGTTCCCCATTTCTCCTCCTTACCCCTACTCCACACCTTCTCCCTGCACTCATGGTATCGCTACTCCTATTACTGCTCCTGAGGGGTTTAACTGTCTTGGACTCAAAGTATCAATAGCTCTTATCTAAACCAGTGTACATGTTCCAGCTCTTATCTGTACCCATGTACATGCTCTAGTCTAGCCGGATTTGACTGTAAGGTAGAACTGGGGTCATCATGGGGTGGGGGCAGAGGAGGGGACTGGAGGAAGCATTAAGGAACTAGAGGAAAGTTGTATGTTTCAATGGTGCTATGCTGCACCCTGGCCGACTTGTCCCTTTCTTGTGACCCTTCTGTGAGGGAATGTCTAATTGTCTATAGATGGGCTTTGGGTTTCCTCTCCTACCCCCAACATTTGCATAAATATATTTGCTTATTTGGGGTCTTCTGATGCCTGATCCCTGATCTTGTAGACACACCATGATCACACATGCTTCTTCCATGTGTGCTTGTTGCTTCTCAGCTAGTGGGCCTTTTCTTTAACATCAAGGCTTTCAGACCCCAGACACTATGTCTTTTCATAGCCAGGTACCATCAGCTTTCTTCACCACATTTGTCAAAGCTGTACATTTCTAAGGAAGCCCATAGTCACACTCTTCTATCAAAGAGAAGCTCTTTGACTCCTAATTCAACCACTCCATTTTCCTACTTACTGCTATCTCAAAGTTTCACATGATTTTAAAAAAAGGAAAAGCTATTATCAAAATGTCAGCCTCTGATAGCTTAAGGTAATTTAGGGAAAAATATTGTAGAACCATACTCATTTTTGAAAGTTCAAAGTAACTGTTATGGGCTGACTAGTATATCACCCCACTGCACACCACCCTTCAAACACCTTCATTCAACCAGCAACTATACACAGCAATTATACATGTGGACTTTGTCAGAAGGACTACACAGGGGTCAAATTGACTACATCTGTGAAAAGTCATAACAAAGAAGCACAATACCATCAGTCAAAACAACACCAAGAATAGACTGCAAAACAAACCAACTGCTCATATGTGAGTTCAAATTGAAGATGAGGAAACTTAAAGTGAGTTTAAGATAGCAAAAATAGGATCTTTAGTGCATACGACCTGCATTTAGAGACTATCTCAGGAATAGATATGAGGCATCAGACACTAATGACCAACAACCACACAAATTGTAGGATGACATAAGGAACAGCATGTCATTTCAAAGAAAAGAAAAAAGCAATGGCCAAAGTGGATGTAAGAACACACTCAGAAACTTGCTCTTAAAGCACTTAAAGTGAATGGAGGAGCTGCTGAGCTTAAGGAGGGGCAGGGAAGCTGAATGTAAGATTTGAAAATATGGCTATAGAAGACAAAGTACAATATTATAGTGATATGTACAAAGACCTGGAGATAGAAAACCAAAGAGAAGAACACGCACAGTATTTTCCAAGCTGAAAGAGCTGAAGGAAAAAAATCCAAATCTTGAGTTGGAATATTGAAGGATTCTATGGGGAAAATGTTGAACAACCCGGATGCATAAATAAAATAAATAGAATACAAAGAATCATTGTAAAATTAAAAAAAAACAACAACCAAACACTGTTAGACGGGGTTTTCTAGAGAAACAAAATCAGGACACGTATGAGTTACAGATAGATAGATATTCCGTATATACTCGAGGGTAAGCTGACCAAATATCAGCCAAGGCACCTAATTTTACCACAAAAACTGCATAAAAAATATGCTGAAGAACTCAGCTTATACACAAGGATATACAGTGGATAGATATAAATACAGATGATATAGATATACAACACGAAGAAATAAACAGCTAATTAGTCCACAAAGCCATACAGAGGGCTCAGTTCAACTCACTTCCAGAAGTCAGTTAATATACTGGCAGTCCTTCAACTCATGAGGGCTGCTGGGTGCAAATCAAGGAAACAGACAGCTGAGTCTTCTGTAGAGCAATACAAGCAATCCAGCAGGGCAGGTCACCAACAGCCAGATGGCAGGGTCTGGCAGTCCCCAGATCAAGTGATGTATGCTCCAGCAGTGTGGCGAAGCAGGTCGCGAAGGAACTTCAAACTATAGTGACATGGTCCATGGGTTGAGTGTCTCACAGGTAGTGTAGCTTGCAAGTTGAGGCAGAGAACTAGCTAAAGCAACCACACACTGGTCCATCATCAGAGAGCAAGAGACAGAAAGGCAAGGCTCGCCGAGCCATTTATCTCTTTGCCCTTCATTTAAACTGCAACCTTATTAATCCCACATGTGTTTATTGGCCAGGTTGGTACAATAAACTTACCCATCACATACTGATTGGTATCCAAATATATCAGGAGGTAGCATATGAAAAGGATACACAGAGTCATTGTACCAAAAAGAGCTAGTCAACCTTCTACCATTGCAGGAGGTAACATGAGCAAGAACCAGTGGTGCTGAAGCAAGAATCCCAGCTGTACTGAAAGTATTGGCCAACAACAAGCCTCAAGGAATTGGCGGAATACTAATTGAAGTGTTTCAATAAGCTAAGGAGAAAAAAACATTTTAAAGGACGACCTCTGAAAATAATAACAAAGAAATAAAGGACAACCTCTGTTCTTTAGAAGAAGCAATAAACATTTAGGAAGATAAAAAATAGAAGAATAACATACCAACTCAAGTTTTATCTTGCTAAGTTTTAAAAATAAGTGTTATAAGAAGTGCAGTGAAGATTTGTGGAATGTGGGGAGTTTAGTGTAGTAATGATTGAAGAAGGGATTTTGGAACTAGCTACCAACTTAATTGTCTACAAAAGGCTTCTTACTAATTTGGCCCCATAGTACTATTTTCTGTTTTCTCTTTCAAGTTTATGTTTTGTAGTGTTCCATGTTTGATATTCTGAATTTTTTTCTTCAGTTTCCCTTATGATTAAATCAAAAGATTTCTTCTCAGAGGTAACTTGGCTTTTAATTCTATTGGATGATAGTTGCCACTTTAAGCTATGAAATTAATTTTTTTCGAAATTGCTTATCTATATCATAAAAAAGGCAAGAGACTATAATTTTTGTAATTTAATTTAAAATGAAAAAAATTATCATTTAGAAAGAATCCTAGTTTAATGTCATAAGACTAATTTTTGTAGTGGAGTCATTCATTCATTCATTCACTCAATAACTACGATTAAGTGCCTTTTATAATTTGGAGATGCTCTTGCTTTCCTTGCGTTATAGCTTAACAAGGGCACTGGCATTTAAAATGCAAATAAGTATGTAAATGAATCACTCAATTTGTGATTCATGAAGCGCCATATAATCAATTATGAGTCATCGCCCAAGACACTTTCCCAATCATTTCTTAAATCTATATTTGGTCTCCCTTGCTTTCTCTTTCATAGTATCCATTCTTGCCCTCCATTATCCCTTATCAAAATTTTGAACTATCTAACTAAATTATTGCTTATCAGATTTCTGAACTATCCAACGAAATGGATAGTTTGAAATATTGATGAATGATAATCCAGGGCAAGAATGAATACTCTGAAAGAGAGACAATGTATAGATTCGGGACATGATTGGGGAAGCCTCTCTGGAGAACTGATTTAAAGAATGAACAGGATCGCTAAGTAGTAAAGAAGGGGGCATGGGAGAGGGCACGCAGGCAAAAGGAACAGCATTAGAAAAAGTCCCAATGTTATAAAAAGCCTGGTAAAATGTCTGAAGAAATGTAAAAAGACATTTAGCTAAAATAGAAAGAACAAGAGTCAGGTGTGGGAATAACAGAAGCCGAGGACACACAGATCATATTGTATTAAGGAATTTGGGTTTTATTCTAACTGAAAGGGGAAATCATTAAGTTACCTGCATAGTAAATATTATGTAACAGAGTGTAATAAATATTAAATAGTAGCACAGCTACTGCCTGTTAGCAAGTGCTACCTGTCCCTTTTCTATCATTACCCACATGAAAATGGATTAAATATGAGAATTCAGTAATAAGGAAATTTTCTTTGTAGCTTGTATGGGTATTTCTGCACCTCCCAATTTTACAAATGGAACATCAGATTGTTTTCTTGTTAAAATTGCACTTCTGGAGACTATTTCCTGAAGATTTCAGCATCCTGAAATTTCAATGCCATAAAGATGCCAGGATCCTGCAGTGAATTCAGAGATTCTGAACAGAACCATCATCTCTTAATGCATTGAAGTCTGCTTCTTGGAGTTAAAAACATCGAACCCCGGTATTGTCAACATCTATTCATCAAACATGTACAACGGCGAAGGCAGAAGCTGAGGTGGCATTTTGAGTCGGTGTTAGGCTGGCACCGACAAGGTCACTTGCTCACCGCCATCGAGACAATGCTGACTCAGAGTGGCCTTAGGGCACAGGATAGAATTGTCCCTGTGGATTTCTGAGACTGCAACTCTTGTTGGGAGTAGAAAGCCTCATCACTCTCCTGTGAGAGGCTGGTATTTGTGAACTGTGATCTTGTGGTAGGTGGTTCAAAGTCACCAACCTCTCGTTGGAAGAGGGATGAGGCTGCTTGTTCTCATGAAGATTTACAGACTGTAGGTAGTATCTTTCTTTATGAGTCTGAAAGATCAGAGATTTTTTTTCTTGGTTTATGACCTAGGTTCTTGAGCTACAAAAAAAAAAAAGAAAGAAAGAAAGAAAGAAACAACGGGAGACATTCAGAACTGGAATGATCAAGTTAAGAAGCGGGACAGATACCAACCCTGTAGGAATTCATAACAGAAAGTTACCACTAAGAATGCAAACAGTCTGAAATGTAGTTTTCCAGACAGTTGAATCGGAACTTAGACTTGAGGGCAGGGCCATGTGCTCTGCATGTCCCCAAGTACACATGAAACTCTTACACTGTGTGATATTAAAGATATTAAAATATTGGTGCCAAATGCATTATTAAGAGAAATAAAAGTATCCTTCCTATAATACAAACCACTCCTCACCAGTGAGAAAAATCTGCAACGAGGCAAACTCATCCAGATATGGTTAAGTGACAAAACCTCCACATTTTAATTAGAAACAACAGCTGAAAATATCTGTTTGGACCCAATTTTAGCATTAATAAAGGCAGAGTCTTTCAGAATATGACTTTTTAAAAAGGGGGTATCAATGATAAACACCTCACCTGATTTTAATGTTGTGTTTACAGCCACAGAAACATCTAACAGGTTTAATATTGCTTTAGTTCAATACAATTATTGAAAAATTCAATGGAGTTTTTCTTGTATTATCCCTGATAATAAACTCATGAATTGATGCCACAAAAAATTAGAAATTTCAATGCTATTTTCAGTTTGCTACCTAAAATAAATACAAAGTCACTTTCATATAGTTTTCATGATTATTTCTTTCAATTTTCAAAGAAGTCTCATTTTCTAGAATCTGGTGACCAAAGCGACATTCCATCTATTTATTGTCCACAGTATTTAATCTACTCTCAGGCATTCAGGATTTGTTCAGGACATCTGGGGACACAGTATAGTTCATTGAACAAACTATAAGATCGGTAATGGAAACATGGAGGGTCCCTGCTGGCATAGTGAGTTACAAGTTGGATTTCCACTGTCAGTGGTTCCAATCCACCAGCTGCTCTTCCGGAGAAAGATGGGGCTTTCTATTCCTGTAAAGATTTACAATATTGGAAACCCAAGAGCAGCAGTTCTCTATCTGAGAGAGCCCCGATGAGTAAGAATAGACTGGGTGATATGAGTTTTTGAGTGAATAGGAAACATATTCAAATTCCCTTTTAAAGACACAAAATCAGAATTAGAAGAGCCACACAGCTTTTTACATCATTTAAAAATATATTTATGGTTTCTTGGTTAATGAGATATATTGTCTTTACCTTTTCACCTCTCATACACACATAAATTTTATAATATTCTAAAATTGGTCATGATTTGCTCACTTTCATTTGCAATGAGCTCTTTTGTAATTTGACTAAAAAATAATTGGACAGCAACAGAAAACTATACATAACCCTTTTTGATGGTGTGTTAAACTTTGATAGTCAATTATTGTTGGGAAATTCATTACTGGGGTTCACTGGAGTTTGTCCCTAAAATAAATTTGTTATACTTCCATTGTGGCTATCTATCTTTGATCTGCTCCCATTGAAAAGAGAAAATATCATTTTCAAACTTCAAAATTTTGTTCCTGAAGTCAAATTGCTAAAGACAATATACCAAAAATCAAACTTACTCCCATCGAGTTGATGCCGACACATAGTGACCCTCTAGGACAGGATGGAATTGCCCCTGTGAGGTTCTGAGACTGGAATGATTGATGGGAGTAGAAAGCTATCTTTGTCCCTTTAAGGGGCTGGTGGTTTTGAACTGCTGACCTTATGGGTCATAGCCTAACATGTAACCACTATGCCACCAGCACTCCTTCTAAGACAGTGTAGCATATCATAAATCACTGATATTTTAGGGCAGGGGGTTTTACTTCAGCATAACCTAGTATAAGCTGGCCATACAACAGAATATTTACTGCATTTTCTTTTCTTACCTGGAATCCTGAGAAGTAGCATGCTGTTTTCCAATAGAGAGGCCATAAAATAGCTCCATGCAAAAACTCTCAGGATATTATGTAAGGTATAAAGACTAAAAAATATGTTATGCGTCTATTTTGTTTCTCTTGTTATGAATTATATTAATTATCTCCTAGGGAAAATCTGGTGGAAGCCTTTCTGCACCACACCCTGCTAATGACAGTTTACTACATCCATATGCTCACAGAAGATGGAGGCGAAGTCACAGGGCAGATAGCTCAATGCTCTCTCAGCCTGATGGGGTAGGAATGGCCAAGAGACTGTATCATTTTTCACATCTCTATTTCCCCCCCTCTATTGATTGTGAACAGATGGAAGCTATACTATTTAAGGAATAGTAAACCCTGGGACTTGGCCATTATCCAAGGTAAAATGAGAGAAGGGAACAGTATTCATCTGGCTCAGGCACAAAAAAATAACTAAAAATAGGCACCCGGGCCAATCATAGCTGGGCTTCAGTTGCAAGAAAAGAGTGCTTTTTCCCCAGCCCTTGGAAACCACCATTCACAAGTTTTGAATTGGCCATCAGTTTGTCTAATACATTTATTTCATTGTGCTCATTCAATGTCCATCTATGTGGCCTCCCCTAATCGTGCTGACTTAAAATGCAGTCTAAGATGTTACAATGGAAACCAGCAAACGGTTTCCCCAGTTTCTTGAGTGGTAGTATGTTATAAGCGGCCCTTAAATGCTGCTATCCAAATATTAATATCACGATTTCCCTTACATTATAAATGTGACACTGTTTCATTAGAATCTCAGTAAGATTAAAAATGTGATCTTCTGAGGCTTACTAATATTAACATTAGATGATTAAATGAAATGTTTGCTCCTTCCATGACCAGTTACTAGAATTACTCTACCTTTCACCATGGCCAGACCTGTCATCGAATTTTCTATTACAGTCTCCTAGAGCAAAGCTGTTAGACCCCCAACCAAAGGCAATAAAATAATTCATTTAGAACGATTGTGCTATGTCATCATCATGCTGCTGATAAGTGGGATAGTTTGTTGATTGGGTGAACAAAAATGAAGCATCACTCCATGTAGTACAACTGTCTCTTGTAACTGCCCAAAGCTTTCACTTCTTTATATACGTGTGATGCTGTCAATGAAAGTGTACTCTTAAATGAAGAAAGCAAACCATGAGAATTCTCTGGAACATAGAGGGATCGGACAGACATAACACTGAAAAAACAAACCAAATGTCTCCCCACACCAATTCATGGCGTATAAATTCTTTTGTGAAATTCAAAAACAATGAAAAGTCATCTATGATATTGCAAATTAGATTGTCTTTTAGAGGAGAGGGTAATAAAAGCAGGGAGGGTCATGAAGAAGTCTTCAGGTGTGTTCATGTTCTAATTTTTACCTATGTGTAGGTTCACAGGTGTGTTCCACTTATGATAATTCACTAAATTGCCCATTTATAGGGCCCCTAAGAGTCAGAGCAGTGGATGCAATTTTATTTGGTATACTTATCAGTGTACTTTTCTGTATAGTACATTAACTACAATTTAAAAACTGAAAAAAATTATTCAAAAACTAAAACCAAACTTGGGCTGAAGGGCCTTATTACTTATGTTGCTATTATCAGTTCTTTATGAACCTGTAAATTATATGTTGTGACTTAGTTTGAAGTGTTGTTTCCATCTTCTCTAATTCTATTAAATCAAGGTTATTATTGTGTGTCTATTTCTGACCAACTAACAACCTTAGGTTCTAGACCAGTGGTTCTCAACCTGTGGGTCGCGGCCCCTTTGGGGGGTCAAATGACCCTTTCACAGGGGTCATCCAACTCATAACAGTAGCAAAATTATAGTTATGAAGTAGCAATGAAAAGAATTTCATGGTTGGGGGGGTCGCCACAACATGAGGAATTTTATTAAAGGGTTGCGGCATTAGGAAGGTTGAGAACCACTGCTCTAGATCATGGGTAAAATCTGACCCACAAATGAATGTTGACTGGCTCATGCATATCAAACACACTGAAGCATTGCTCATTGATTTCCATAGTCCCCTAATCCCTAAAGTTAAGCTGTATGATTTTTATGAGGATTAGACATTGACAACATCTGCTTCAATTTGATTGAGTTATTTTCCATGGAATTTTTAGAGATTGGATGGCCACAATGAAATACAGGCAAATTTTATATCCAAATACAATTTAGCTCCATGTGGAGACTCAGAATATATAATCTGCTGCTGTACAAACTCGTCAATGAGTGAGAATGAATATTCTGTAAAAAACAAAAACAAAGAAGTATGAAAGATTCATTGAATGTTCAAAAACAGTACAAATTAGAACTGAGGGCATATCTGATCTCACAAAGTGTCCCAAAAAGGGTGAATAAAAAAGACATTTATGAGGACTAAAATTAAAAACAAGGACTCAATGTATGGCATTCAGATCAGAAGTTACAAGATCAGGAAAGCTAGAAATGGGGCAATTCAAAGCAGGGGCTTTATAATAAATGATTGGTTGAAACACAAAGGTGAGCTATTTACTTAGCAACCCTATCCGTAAGGGGATAACATTCTGCTTGGTCCTGTACCACCTGACAATTGTTCTTAGGCATGAGCTCATTGTTTCAGCCACTGCTTCAATCCATGTTGTGGAGGGTCTTCTTCTTTTTCTGCCCCTCTACTTTACCAAACACGATGTCCTTCTACAGGGACTGGTCTCATCTGACAGCATGTCTTAAGTTGTTAGATGAAGTTCTCCATCTTTGCCTCTAAAGAGCACTCTGGCCATACTTCTTCCAAGAGAGACCTGTTTGTCCTTTGAGCAGTCCATGGTACTTTCAATATGCTTCTCCAGCACCACAATTTAAATGCATCCATTCTTCTTTGGTCTTCCTTATTCAATATCCAACTTTCGCATCATATGAGGCCATTGAAAATACCATGACTTGGGTCAAGTGCACCTTAGTCCTCAAAGTCACCAGTGCTTTTCAATACTCTAAACCACTCTTGTGCAGCACATTTACCTAATGTAACTTGGTTTTTGATTTCTTAAATGCTGCTTCCAAGAGCACTGATTGTGGATCCAAGCAATACAAAAATCCTTGACAACTTCAACCTTTTCTCCATTTATCATGTTACCTGTTGGTTCCATTGGGAGGACTTTGGTCTTCTTGATAGTGAGTTGCAATCCAGACTGAAGGCTGCAATTCTTGACCTTGATCAGTAAGTGCTACAAGTCCTCTTCACTTTCATCAAGCAAGGTTCTATAATCTTCATCTCAAGGGCTGTGAATAGGCCTTCCTTTAATGCTGAAGCCCCATTCTTCTTTATCTAATCCAGATTCTCTGATAATTTGCTCAGCATTCAAATTGAATAAGTATGGTGAAAGGATATAACCCGCTCACATGCCTTTCCTGATTTTAAAACATGTAGTATTCCCATGTGCTTTTCTGAAGAGTTAACATTGTATGTATATCAAGAGAAGAAAGTGAGGCTACATGTCCTTTTCCTTAGAGTGATTAGGCTAAATAGGATCAGTGAAATTAATGTACGTGAGCACTGTCCCTTAAAATTGGAAGAGACTAAGAGTCCAGTTCATTATTAACTCACTTCTCCATTGGCACATTTATTTGGACTATTTAAGGCAAAGCTTGCTTCAGATTCAAGAATCACATTTATTTCTTTGTTTTTTCTCTCCCCCCTCCCAAGAAGCACATTTCTAACTTTCACCGAGTGCACTGAAATTGTGGGACCCTGTTGACTTGGGGCAAAGATGTGACACAGTCTGGAAATTTCACTTCTGTGTTTTCAAATTATTCTCAGGTCACCAGGATACTGAGTCTTTTGATAGAGGCGCTTGATAACTCTTAAAAGCATCTCTCTTGTGACTTTGGGGAATAAACATGTGTCTTTGAACTCTTGATTGTTTGTTTTTTTCTTTTCCCTAACAAGGTTATTTATTCGCTCAGTGATTTGTTTCTCTTTCCCAGATTTCCACATTTCCTTCTCAGTCTCTGATTCAGTCTTCTATAATTTGATTGCAGTCATATGCTGGCTAAAGAAGGTAAGATGTGGGAAAGATTGGTTACTTCTGTCTGTCAACTACCTACCACTGAGTTTCTAGGACACCTTCTGCAATACTAAAATAATATATTTTTATTCTCCTGGTTTGAATTACATTACTAAATGCTGTTTTTTTTGTCTCTATTTTTCATAAGCACTGATTGGATTAGCAGTGTGAATAAATGGCCTGAGGGCCACAACTGACCTCCTTTGGCTACACAAGGAAAAGAAGAATTCAAGTCCACATCTGTCCAGAGATGAATCTCATGAGGCAAAGGTCAGATATGCACCTACCCTCCCTCCATCTTCCATTAAAGTATTCCAACATCATCCTTCCTCTCACAATATTCCACTTCTCTATGGGGGTCATTGCTATGGCCACACAGACAGACAGACAGACAGACAGACAGACAGACAGTTATGAAAGTTTAATAGGGAAATGCAACTATTTGTCTGCCAACTTTTACTACTGTGGGGCTTTGCTTGTTGCTGTGATGCTGGAAACTAGGTCACTTGTAAATCAAATACCAACAGGGTCACCCAGGATTAATAGGTTTCTGTAAAACTTCCAGACTATCAACAGACTAAAAAAACAGAATAAGCTGTCTAGTTCTGAGAATTTAGCCATTGAAAACCTTATGAATAGCATGGGAACATTATCAGATCCTGAAAACCTCATGATTAGCTACAGAACATTGTCAGATATAGTGCCAGGTGATGAGATCCTCAGGTTGGAAGGCACTCAAAATGCAACAGAAGAAGAAATGCCTCCTAAAGTCTTCATTTGCTAATGGGGCAGGGCACAAAATGAGAAGAAACCAGCTTTCAATATCCCTTAATAATTGTAATGTACTAAGTTTGAATCTAGGAAAGTTGAGAGTCATCAAAATTAAATGGAATGGATCAAAGTGGACATTCTAGGCAACAGTGAACTGAAATGGGCATGTACTGTCCCTTTAAAAGTGGTCAATCATATGGTTTAATCTGCTGAAAATGGAAAACTCTAGAGGAATAACATTACACACATAATAAAAAAGAACAGTTAAAAATCTCTTTTGAAGTACAATGGTGCCTGTGATAAAATAATATCCATATATCTATAAGAAGCACAGCTAATACAACTATTATTCAAATTTACCCACCAAACACTAAAACTAGTGATGAAGAAATTAAAGAATTGTACCAACTTCTTCAGTCTGAAATTGATCAAATTTGAAAAGATGCATTGCGATTGGCATTGGAATGTCAAAGGTGTAAATGACAAGGATGGAACAGTCATGGGAAAATATGGTTTTGTTGACAGAAATGAAACTAGAGATAACACGATAGAATTTTGCACGACCAATGACTTCTTCATTGTTAATAACTTTTCATATGGGCCTTGTCACATGATACACACAGGAATGAAATTGACTACCTCTATTGGATGAGACAATGGAGTAACTCAATATCATTAGCAAAATGAGGCCACTCATTTCCACTTCTTCAAATGGAAGTTGAAGAAGAGTAATTAAAACCTGTCCAAAAGAACCAAACAACAACGCTGAATACACCACCTAAACTGAGAGACCATCTCAAGAAGCAATTTGATGCATTAAACACTAATGACAGAAGACCTGACAAGGTATAACATCAAGAACATCGCACATGAAGAAAGCAAAAGGTCATTGAAAATATAAGAATGGGAGAAAAGATTAAAACAAACTGACAAACAAAAACAAACCCTGAAACCTCTTGAACATAGAGTAACTAAAGTAGATGAATAAATGACAGCATAAAAAGAGCTGAACAGAAAATTGTCCAGGGCAGCTTAAGGAGATAAAGTGAAGCATTACAAGGAATGTGCAAAGATGTGGCACCAGAAATCCAAACAGAAAGGACACAGTCAGCATATCTCTAGCAGAAAAACTGAAGGAAAAATTCAAGCCTTGAGTTGTAATAATGAATTCTATGAGAAAAATATTGAATTATGAAGGAAGATGGAAGAATAAGCCATTATTGTACCATAAAGAATTGACCTACATCTAGTCATTTCAGGAGGTAGCATAGAACTGATGGTAATGAAAGAAGTCCAAGTTACAGTAAAGGATTAGTAAAAAACAAGTTTCCAGGAATTGAAAGGACTTTGTGAAATGTTTTAACAAACTAATGAAGGACTGGAAGCACTCACTAGTCTGCAAGCGCTCACTAATCTATGCCAAGAAATCAGGAGGACAGTTACTTGGCCAACTGACTGGAAGAGATACACAGTCAAGGTACCATTTGGAAAGATAGCATACAATCAAGAACTAATGGTGCCGAAGAAAAGTCCAAGCTGCACGAAAAGCATTAGTGGAAAACAAAGCTCAAGTAATTGGCCAAATACCAATTGAAACAAGTTGATGAAGCACCAGTCGCACTCACTGATTCACACCAAGAAATGTATTTGGAAGCCAACTAGCTGGCTGACCAACTGTGAGAGATATATATTTATATCCACTCCAAAGGAAGATTATCCACCAGAATCCAGAGATCATCAACCATCTCATTAATGTTATAGTTTGCTGTACACAATTCAATAATTGTTGCACTAGGACATCTGCAGGAATCTGCCGGAAATTTGAACTAGCTATAGAACCGAATGTGGCAAGAGGGTTATCACTGCTGATATAAGATCGATCACAGCTATCAGCAAAAACTACAAGTAAGATGTTTATTTGTGTCTTATGGACCATGCAAACACATTTAATTGTGTAGATCATAGCACAATGTGGGTAACATTGAAAGAATGGGAACTCCAGAACACTTCATTGTGCTCATGAAGAACCAGTATATGTGCCAAGAAGCGGTCGTTTGAACAGCCCAAGGAGATACAGCATGGTTGAAAATCAGGAAAAGTGTATGTCATGGTTGCTTCCTTTCATCAGACTTATTCAAGCTGTCTGCTGAGCCAATAATTTGAGATGCTGGACAATATGGAGAAGAGAATGACAGCAAGATCGGTGGAAGGCAGATTAACAACGTGGGACATGCAGATGACACAATCATGTTTACTGAAAACAAGGGGGGGGGGTTTGAATCACTTGCTGATGACGGTCCAGGATGGTAGCATTCAATAGGGATTATAATTTCATGTAAAGAAAGTAAAAATCCTCACAATTGGACCAATAGATAACATCATAATAAATAGAGAAAACTAAAGTTGTCAGGGATTTCATTTTGCTTAGATCCACAATCATTCATGGAATCAACAACTAAGAGATCAAAGTAGTGCATCGGGCAAGTTTGCTGCATAAGACTTCTTTTAATTGCTGAACATCAAGGATGTCTAAGGGTAACCTGACCCAAGTCACGACATTTCCAATCATCTCATAGACGTGTAACATTGGACAAGGACTACGAAAGGCTGCAGAATGGATGCATTTGAACTATGGTGTTGGTGACAAACATTGAAAAGTACCAGGGACTGCCAGAGAACAAACAAATCTGTCTCGGAAGATGTACAGTTAGTGTTCCTCTGACACAAGGACAGTGAGACTTTGTGTCACAAACTTTGGGCGTGTTATCAAAAGACCAGTCTCTAGATAAGGGCATCATGCTCGATAAAGGGTGAAGTCAGCAAAATTTAAAGAAGAAGAAGACCTTCAACGAGATGGATTGACACAGTGGGTGCAACAGTAGGTTCAAACATGGCAACAATTGCGAGGATTGTGCAGGACCAGCTTGGTGCTGCTCCTTTCTCTCACGATCCTTTCTCTCATGCTCCTGGTGCTGTGGCCTCTGGTGCTTCTGCAGCCACCACCACTTTTGCATGCACTCAACTAATGGCTCTTTTTTCTTGATAGTTCTGGGATCCTCTCATTTTCCTACTGAGATGGCTGCTCATTCTTTTATACAAGGGCATGGCAAAAGTGACAACCCCCAAGTTAGAAACCTTATTTGCATGTGTCTACCCAGTCCTTTGGTGGTAGCTACAAACACCCTGGTTAGAAGAACCCTATCAATTAATTTTAGTTCACTGTGGGGAAAAGCTCACTCGTATCACATTTTCTTTGGAATGAAAAAAAGTATCAACTCTTAAGCTAAAGTTAAAACATGCTTTCTTAATAGAAACTAAAATTATCTAGGTATCTTTAGCATTAGCTACCTCTGGATTCCCTTTGTTGCTTATATCTCAGTTTTGTTCAAAGAAAATATGCATCTTATTTCCCAGCATTTCCTCAACTCAGCTCTTTACATATTATGAATAATTAAAACTATGTAACTAAGAAAAAGCCTACAGTCAAGCTAATTTATTTTAATTAAAATTTGATTCACAGAATTCAAACTAGTCCCACTAGACAAAAATATGCAGCCAAGTTCAGAACTTGCTTTGGGACCCTGGAGAAGACAGTCAGCAGTTCCATGTCCCAGTACAGGTTTATAATCATTAAAATGACCCCAAATAAAATAAATCATAATTGTGAGGTATATGTAGATATTAATGCATTTTAAAACGTATTTGCTTAATGGGACTTTTAAATTTGTAGTTATTGATACATCTGAATAAATCATCTATAAATATTTGAGATGCATGTGCATAATTGTAAATTTGGGGTTCCAAATTAAAGTTAACCTAAAAATTAGAATTCTGCATCCAAGAGCAAGAATGGAATGCCTGCATTAAATGAACGAGAAATAAATGCCTGGACTACAAAAATATTCCATTTTTAAGGAACTATTCTCTTCAGTAATTGTATATTAATACCATCAGTCACTGTTATTGGAGACCATTTTATTATAATATTATGTCCTAGATTTTCCACCTATTTCATGCTATGTCCTGTGGCAATGTCATCCAATTAGATATACAATTCTCTCATGCTCTGGGGCACTCTTTACTAGCTAAAAGCCATTTATGATCATTGTAGGCTACTCAAAAATGTCTGCTATAAGTAAATCTCTCTTGGCTCTGAAATGCCTTGTTATTTTGATTGCTGAGTAACTCTGCATGTCCCCAAAATAGCTGTCTCTACCTTCCATTGGGGAGACCTCAGACTACTTTGGATAGGGCACTACTTTTAGCAGGTTATTGGAGAAGGAAATGAACCAGATGTGGAAAACTTTCCATTCCTCTGGACTTCATCATCCTTCCTGGGATACAGAAAGCATCAAACACATTGGTAGCCTTTGGATGCAGACTAAGGGGACATCTGGTCAGAAATACCATTCAGTGGTGCATGTGAGTTAGGGCTTACATTTGACATCCTGCTGGATTCTGTGCCCGCACTTGCGGTTCTTACTGAGGTCCTGACAACAAACAGTCTCCATAGCTTTCACCCACATGAGGCAGGACAAGACAAGGAAGGAAGAGAAAAAGGGAGCAAGAGAGAACATTGCAAACACAACTTTAAAAAGACTACGTACGTGCTTACCCAGCGGATTACAGAATTTGCGAGGTGCATGAATTCAAACATGCAATATCTCATTAATAGGGGAATGTGGTCTCAATATAAGAAAAATGAGCAATGGTAGATGAATCAAGAAGAGAATTATATCCATGTATTTTCTAAGAGCTCTTCACTGTTACAGCATCAGGAAGATTCGATCCTTATTTCTGAAGAGCTTTTGGTTAAAGATTTTAAAGAAGTAGAAGCTACAGTCTCTACTGAAATTTGCCATCTAAAATGAGACTGATTTTCAGTTACAGTGAAGGAAAAGCAGATCACCGGTGCAGGCCCTCTAGGGGGACATCCTAATTCTGAGGAGGCTGGCGGCTTTCATCTGCTAAGACCATAACAAGGAGCGAAGGTGGTATGTTTCTCACAGGAAGGTAGCGTCTAGGCGCAGCAGCTTCTCTGAGAGAATGATGAGTTGTTTGCTTCCATAAATATTTGCAGCCTAGAAAATCCTTTGGGGCAATTTGAGTTTACTCTATGGATTCCTTATGAGTCTGAATGGATTTGACAGCCCCGGGGTTTAAGACTGTCACCAAAGAGCCCCGCTAGAGCATTGGGTAAGTGCTCCTTTGCTCATGGAAAACAACACAGGTGGGGTGGAGGGTGGGGTAGGGGGAATGACAATTTGCTTCCCTTGAGATTACAACCATGGAAACCCCATGAGGCAGTTCTAGTCTGTGCCAATGTCACTATAAATTGGAATTAACTCAATATCAATGGGTCTGGGAATTGTGTGTGTTTTCAAACCATGACTTACTTTAGGAGGGTGGAGTTGATCCACCTGTTTTTATTATGTGTTTTATACACAGAGTTCATATACTATGTCCTTCGAGGGGCAATGGAATCTTTGATCTTTATGGGTTCTTTTCTACCTTAAACTTGAGTTGCCGTGTTCCTGATTTCACCAGTGTCTGCCGCCGTGTGGATGGGGAGGACAGACGGCTGAACTTGATGTTTGGGACTCACCAGCACTCACAATCACATGAGCACTTCCTCAGAACTCCGTGAATTCTGTGAAACAGTGAATTACAGGCCCCACGGGCCTGAGGGAATATACTAAGGAGGAGGAGGAGTGGTGTTTGACCTTGGGGAAAATAGAGAGGTATAACATCTTGAGAAAGTTTGACATTTGGGACATCCTTAATCTCAAGCACCTTATAACAACAACAACAACAACAACAAAGCATTGTGGAGCCAAGACATCCTGCGTATGTCTCATGGCTAAGTGTGCCCCCAGGAAAGAATAGGACACAGAGCACTGGTGGGATTTAGCCAGTTTCCACCAGTTCGACAGAGACAATAGGTCATTTTTTGTTGAGTTAAGCGAACTGGTTGTTTAAATGGCCCTTGTAATCAGGGTTCTGTCTACAGTGGGCACCTGGGCAGCTACTCAGCGTGGAAATCACAATTTTTCATTCTTTACTCTTTTTTCATGTGCACCTCTTTTATCGTTCATATTTAAGTACTAATAGTATGAAATAATAAACTACTTTTTGGTATATCACTTTTGATACTTCAAATGATCAACAGTGCAGCAAACCAGTTCAAGTATTTGAATCCCTCTGCTGACTCAGAGTCCGGAGCTGGAAGGATCCCTAAAGCGGATGCTCAAAGTGAGCTTCTGAACAAAATGGGCATTACTTTGAAATGAAAAAAATAAAGAATGGGACACTTCTATTTTGTACAATCCAAGGATGTGTGATCTTTCTTTAGATATCTTAAATTTCAATAAAGCCAGAGATTTTCAAAGATTTAGGTATTGCAATAAATGACAGAGGGGGCGTATATGACATCTTCTGGCTTCCCAATTGCCAAGAGGTAGGGGTAGGACAAGCCCCTATGGGCCAACCTTCTTAACCTACCTTGACACCAACCATTTCTCCCACATCACTCTACTTCTATGCTAGGTTCTATAATTTGTTGCCAAAGCCATACAGAGCTCTCAGACAATATTCACCATTATGAGGGTTTACTTGGAGAGTTAATAGATTACAACACATCAGAATCAGGAAGCAGTAAGGACAAAGTCATTGACTCACCGCAGCACCTCTCCCAAGGCAGGAAGCAAGTCTCTCGCTCTATTCCTCCACCTTTCAGCCGTGGGGTCCCATGGCTTCCACTCCATATCTCTGTGCTACACTTCCTGGGGCCTCTAGTCTTGGCCTCCACTATACTACTTCAGACAGATCTGGAACATCATCTTCCAATGGCCCTGCTATTTCTCTCTCTCTCTCTAAGACAGCTCTTAGGCATAGGGCAATGGCTTTGGCGAGGAAGTAGTTTGTTTGTCATTTAGCCTACCATACCCCCAAGGAAAATGAACAATGTCTTCAGTCATGTCCTCTAGTATGGTCTAGCGATGTCCCTAGGAAAATGAGGTGTATGACTTGGTCCCACCCTCTACTGAGATCAGGACTTCACTCCACCTTAATCTTGTCCATTAGTAGAGTAGAGAACTCCCTCCAAAATGAGATCTTATTCACAGGCATAGAGTCAAGAATCAGAATACATCACATATGAAATTACTGCTGGAAGGTCCATATCAACTGGCTACATCTAAGGTATAAATGGGTATATGTTTATAACATATTATCGTCTCAGTGTGCACAATATGCATATGGCAAAGAGCACATATCAAAAGTAAACAGACGAATGAACACAAAGTGAACATCCGCAAGTCACCAACCACAATCAGAAAATGCTATCAACATTTCAATACAGAGACTATAAATGAGATACTGTAGAATGTGGGCAGGAAACATGATGATTCAGACATACCTGGATACTAAAACTAAATGTGAAAATGTTCATTTTATTTCATGTCCTTTAGCTGTACTTATAAGTTTGGGTTATAATGCATTCCCTTCTGCACCCTATCATGCAACTCTTTAAGGCAATTGTCCATCACCCCACCCGTCTTTTTTCTCCCCAAATCTTTTGCTCACATCATCCTTTTCTACATTTACACTTTAAGTCCTTAAGTGAGCTAGCCTTCATCTTCATTTTCAACAGCTTAACCTGGGCCATCATTATGTGAAAGATAGGGACCACGACGGGTTTGCCTGGTTAGCATCCCCCGGCCCTGGAAGACTGATAGTAGATGGAGGTTGAGTTTGAGAATATTTTGTAACACATTTTTTCCCCTTAGTACCTAACCCAAAGCCTGGCACATAGCAGGGACTCCGTAAATATCTGTGGAATGGCTGGGTTTGTTTCTTTTATTCGTGCCATGTCCCCAGCAGGCTCGCGCGGATGATTTCCTCTTCAGAAACCAAGTTGTCTTTCCCTGTTGGGTACCAGCAACCTTGGCAATGACTTCCTGTTTCCACAGCCTTGGGTGGGGGTGGGGGTGGGGGTGGGGGTGGAGGTACTTTTCCCCTCTCTGGGGTCTCATGGGTGAAGTCTCAGGCTTCCAGCTTCATTGTTACTTTGGCGTTTTAGTGAGCAGTTTGGCAAATTCCTCCGTGGGTTCATTTAAAATTTTCAGGGAGCTACCATCTGGTCTCAGGGATTTCACTACAGTCAGTTGGTTCATAATTTCCAGAGTAACCTGGGCACTTGCCAGTGTTTGCTCAAGTACCTCCGACCTGTACACTTCAAAGAGAAATTCAAGTGAGAAAACCCCAAAGGCTTCCTCCTTCAAAAAGTTGACAAATCATTTGTTCGCGCTCTGCTCATTGTTCTTTTCCTTTTACCTGCCCTGCAAGCCAGGCTTGCCGAGTGCTTCCACACTGGGATCCCTGGAAGGCTCCTTTTATAAAGCCCCTCTGCGTTTCTCATTTATATCAAACCTGGGTCATTCCTATTTGCTAATGCTGGGTTGTTTTTGTTTTTTTACTATTTTTTGAAAGAAAAAGTAAATATTTCCAAGATAATCTAATGCCTTTTGATTTCCCAGTTCAACATGCCAGACTTAAATATATATATATCTTTTGTTCAACTGACATTCACATAACATAAAATTAGGCATTTTAAGTGAACAACTCAGCGAGATTCCGCACATTATAAATGTGCAGCTACCACCCTCTCCTTGTTCTAACTTAGAGCCCAAGTTCCAAAGCACTTGGTTTGTGGAAGACTTTGATTTACAGTGGGAGCCCTACCTCTACTTTGAGCCTTGACAGAAGTTCAGACTTCACTTTGAGTTTTGTTTTTTTTTAATCATTTTATTGGGGGCTCAGACAACTCTTATCACAATTCATCCATCCGTCCATTGTGTCAAGCACAATTGTACATTTGTTGCCATCATCATTCTCAAAACATTTTCTTTCTACTTGAGCCCTTGGTATCAGCTCCTCATTTCTTCCCCTCCCTCCCCACCCCTTTCTCTCACAAACCCTTGATAATTTACAAATGATTATTTTGTCATGTCTTACACTGTCTGATGTCTCCCCTCACCCACTTTTCTGTTGTCCATCCCTCAGGGAGGGGGTTTTATGTAGATCCTTGTAATCGGTTCCCCCTTTCCACCCCACCCTCCCTCCACCCTCCAGGTATTGCCACTCCCACCACTGGTCCTGAGGGGATCTTGTTCTTATCCTGATCCTCATTCTTTCCTTGCTCTGCAGTCTTGTCTTCCACACTGCTGAATCGACTCGCCACCATCAATCATGATTTTGTGATGGATATGAATCATTCTCATGCTTCATATGACTAATTGGATTAATTCCATGTTTCAGAACTAAAGAAGGCTGTTTTTTGGTACTGCATCGACTCTCCTCCAACACTTCCTCAGAGAATCTCTCCACACTTCTCTGTCACACCAATGCCTCCCAGACAGGTGGCGGTTGTTGAAGGGCTTCCTTGGCTCTTACCTCTGGAGGCAATGTTAAGAAACCTGACAAAACATAAAAGTTGTGAACCTGAACCTTTGAGAGCCCTATTGATTGTCTCCTTCCTTGATTGAGAGATGTAAACAACAACTGCCGAGGTACCTTTCTATGATTGACAAGGCTAGGGAAATGAGACCCTTCCGGTTGGCAGACCCACCTCTTAAGTTTACCTCTCCAGACCAACTTTTGAGTGGTCATGAAATAGAAGTACTGTCCTGAGAATAGTTCTCTGCAGATTCAGACATTGCCAGTTCCTTGTCACTAGGACCTAATCATGAAGCTAAACGATGGAACTTTGAACAACACATATGCAGCCCAGCGGGAGAGCCCTTAGAAGTGTAGACATTAGCACCACCACCACCAGCCTCACAAAATAACAGCTACCTAGTTCTTTAAACATCTGTGCTCCACATATTCTGTTGCCAGCGCTAAATACATTTCTGACTGAGACAAGTCCCTCCAGGATTTTCACCCTGGGGAATGTAGTATTTCTAGTCCAGCGGTTCTCAACCTGTGGATCACAACCCCTTTGGGGGCTGAACGACCCTTTCACAGAGGTTGCCCGATTCATAACAGTAGCAAAATGACAGTGATGCAGTAGCAAGGAAAATAATTTTATGGTTGGGGTCACCACCACATGAGGAACTGTCTGAAAGGGTCGCGGCCTGAGGAACGATGAGAACCACTGTAGGGAGTCAGCCTGGACTAGAGACCATCCTTCCTTACAGCCTCTTTATTTATAAAGGCAAGGTCTCTGAGGAACAATTTGGATGTTTATGGAATTATGTAAGCTTAGGAGTAGAAGAAACCTTCAGAGATAATCACATTGAAAAATCACACAATAGGAATTGTCTTATTCATCTGGAAAAAAGTGAATTCATTCATTTACAAAGTAGCTCACAGAACATTTGTGTACCAACTACATTTGAATATTGACATTGTAGAATCTCAGTACTTAGGAAGATGGCCTTTGAAAAGCTTTAGTTAGGGGACAAAAACCTCTTAATGCACCAGACTAGTTTCATTTGCTACACACCATTGTTTCTTTAAAGTCATGTCTTGGTCTTCTAGAGTGCGAGATCCCAGAATAAGTACTGATAAAGCTGATGGGGAAAGTCTCCTCGCAGTGGAAGCCACAGATCTTGGAAGCAGAAGAGCACCGTTTGCAGACTCTGTTTTCACAGCTTCTTGTTAGCTGTGTGACTTTGGGCAGGTTGTTTGTGTTGGATTTTCTGTTTCCCCTGCTTCCTTACGATGACTCCTGATGCTTTTTATACCCACGTCTCCCTTGCTTTGGGTTTGTTCGGTGAACGCCGTTGGCAGGAGATTGGAAGGTGGAGGAGAGAGGATCAGAGCACTGGATTTCCCAGTTGGCTTCCTACACTCATCGTGGTTCTGGCCGTAGCTACAGTCCACTTTGGTCATAGCCCTTCAGAATGGCGTTTCTGTCCTCAGAGCTTCATGTGCCTCTGGGAACACCCATCCCCTCCTTCCCTTTTTGGACCTAGCTGTGGTATTAGTTTCTTATTATTGCAGTTTCCTATTAATCTTATTGGATACTCACTCTAATACTTCATCGCCTCTCATTGGTTCCCTTCGTCTTTTTCCAACTTTTGAAAATTGTCCCTTTCAAATAGCCATCTTTCCTGCTGAGTCCCCAAGTGATACGTGACCAAATCTCCTGGAGTTCAGTGTACAAATGTGCTTGGATATTCTCATCAAAAAGTGCCTTAACCAGTTCACTTAGCCAGTTCACTTAGCCTAAAGTCTGGCCTGTAGTAAATGTTCTGCAAATATGTAAATATAAATATTATATTTGGGGATATAACCAACATAGTAGGGGGGTCACCAAGGTCATTCTTTCCATTTTTACATGTTGGCAGCAGGGAATTCATTTTCAATATTAATATATTATTCTAGCTGGAATCAACTCCATGGCAGTGATTTTCTGAAGACATGGAAACACAAAGAAGATATAATAATAATATAATAGGCTTCAAGTGTAACAAGGAGCATTGCTTTCCTTCATATTCTCAGCTCTCCCCTACCAAGCCCATCTATCTTTCTCTCCCTGAGTGTCTGCTCGTTCAAGGATGAGTAATAGATAATGCTTCACAAACTGAAAGCAGTACCACCTTCGTTCATTTTATGACCAGTATAATTACTTGGAAAAGGGCCATTTAAAATACCCTATCGGGACCAGTGATTCTTTATACACACACACACACACACACACACACACACACACACACACA
>NW_022103896.1:32987138-32989073 GCF_000313985.2 Echinops telfairi
CCTTTGGCAATCACAGCAAGCACTTGGGTTTTCTTCAAGGCCAGCAAGGCCCCTGGGGGTTCATTGTAAAACCGAATTCCCTCTACCTTACAGAACTGACTGACTGTCAGACTTCTTTTTACTTTCAAAAGTCTAAATCTATGTAAAAGGAACATTCTTTGGATCCCTTGTGCGTGTCCACATGACCATTTGGACATGGTCCCTCTCATTAAAGTGCTCACACTTCTTGGTGAAGGGTCTTGTTTCTTGTTGTTGTTGTTGGGTGCCATTGAGTTAGTTCCAACTGCTAGTCCCTGTTTGGACAACAGAAGGGGACACTGCTGGGTCCTGTACTGCCCTCACTACTGTTGCTGTGTAAGCCTGTTGTTTTAGCCACTGTATCAATCCATCTTGTTGAGACTCTCTTTTGAGTTGACCCTCTACTTTACCCAACAGGAAAGGGCTAGGGAGATAAAAATGCAGCTTTCAGGTGTGATCTGTCAAAAGATAATAGTTGCAAATTTTAATGTTTTTAAAATAAAGAATTATTATTATGCAAAATGGGTCCTCATATATCACTTATGAAATGGTTTTATAGTTTGCATATTATTCTCTGTTGTGAGACTTATTGCAGCACCTAGAAAATGGCCTTGCACACAGTAGGCATTCAATGCTTGTTGAGGGAAGGACATGTGTAAAAAGTTATTACTTTTATTCAGGCTCCAAAGTAAGATGCAGATGGCATGGCAGATGGCATGTAAGGTCATGCAATGCCTTCCCAGGGAGCCTGAAATTATTCACAGAAAGCCATTACATCACCAGCTTGAGCACTCCTGTAACTCTGAGCAGACACATTAGCTAGCCCTAGAATGATTAATAGGGGAGAGTTCAACATCCTGTCTCCTGCTGCAAAAGGAAACTATTCAAAAGTAAAATAAATTAATAGCCTGAGGTGCCAGAATAGGTCAGTGAGATATGTATCTTTATGTTGAACCACAATTTGGGTCAAGAGCATAACAAATGGTGTTAGTACGTTTTCCCTCCTGAAATTTGTTGCATTAAATGTTGAATATGCTAAAATAATGGACAGGCAAAATTGGGTGATTATTAATGATTTAAGGTCATAGTTGAAAATAAACCAGTAAATAATTTCTCAGTCTATTGAGAATTCCTTCATTGAAATCACATTCCTTTGCACTGATTGCTGTCATCATTCAAAAGACAGGCTGCAGCTACAGCAGTGTAGGTACTTAAAACTCCCTGATTCATTTGTCACAGTGCAAAAGGTATAGCATCTGTAGTCTTCATCCTCTAAACATTTTTCTAATGCAAAGAAAATGTCAGTGTAAAGTGCTTACAGTTTATTGAACTTGTCATGACTCTTTCTGGCTGAGCTCCTGCTGATGTTAAGCTAACGAAAGTGCTCATCATATTTGGCAAAGTGAAAGGGCAGTGACAAAGGGAAGGCCCTAGACCAGATGGATTCACCCAGTGGTTGAATCAGTGGACTCAGGGATAGGAACAACTGTGATGATGACATAGGCCAGGCAGTGTTTCTTGCTATTGTGCACAGGGTTGCTATGGGTTAGAGACGATTTGATGGCACCCAACAACAACATATATAGTTAGATAGATGGATAGGTAGATAGATAGAAAGATAGATGATAGATAGATAGATAGATAGAAATAAAGAAAGATGTGTGTGTGTGTGTGTGTGTGTGTGTGTGTGTGTGTGAAGCACTAGTGGCATAGTTATTTAAATAGGGTGGCTAACTACAAGGTCAGTAGTTTGAAATTAATAGCCGGTCCCCAGGAGACAGACAGAGCTTTCTACTCCTGTAAAGAGTTACAGTCTTGGAAACTCATAGGAGAAGTTCTACTCATTCCTATAGTTTTGCTAGGAGTTGGATTCAATTCAATGGCACTGACTAAATATATATATAATTTTTCTTGTGA
>NW_022103896.1:32989854-32991280 GCF_000313985.2 Echinops telfairi
GAATAATATCTGTGAGAGTTGATAGTAGGAGTAACCTAACAAAGCACATGCTGAAATGGGAATTTGAATTGTATCACATCACTGCCTGGCAGGCAATGGAGTCTACCTTATTAAGGATGTCAGTTAGAGAGCCCTCGGCACCAAGGTAACAGTGTTGTTAAACTTTCATCCATAGAGACCTGGCACGAAAGACAGGTAGAGGAAACATATAGCAAGTGTGATTAATCAGGCATTTGGGAAATTTGAAGGAAAAAGTAAATATAAAGACTATGGAGGTGACTTGCTCCTGGTATGCTTAATCAATGCACTAGGAAACTATAACAAATATCTGAGAACAATTAGTTTTCATCTAGAAAATAACTGGAAACCAGAATCCTTTGTAATATAAAAGAGATTCCTATCTCCTTCAGTAGGTTAGAAAAACTGGGGACAGGCCCTGGATTTAGTTGTCATGAGCTCTAAAAATAGGTTAAATTCCATTCAAGATAAACCTGTAATGCCAAGATCAGGGCAGCCTTGGTTGAAAAGATGGGACCATGGCCCACTGGATGATACCATAAAAGCTCGAAATCTTCAGAACCTCTTGACTCTGCTGGGTCTTCAGAAATTATATCCTTTGTTCCTCATCCTTTACTGACTCTGGCTTAAATTTCTGCCAGTTCTTTGTAAATTCACTGGGCAACAAATTTTGAATTATGTCCAGCAAAAAATTTATTTTGACATGAAATTCATGATTTCATTTGGTAATTTCTATATTCTGTCCAACTGACTGTCTTTGGAATGAGCACAAATATGGATTTCTTTCCTTTGAGTACTAAATAACTGTCTTCCAAATTTCTTGGTGTGGTAGTTACATCATCTGGTGGCAATTTGAGGATTAAGATGTACGGTAAATCAGACAGAATGTGAATGGGGGGGTTGGGGCATGGAGTGGAGACCCAATTCCCATATGTAGACAATTGGACATCCCTTCACTGAGGGGACACAGGGAAGAGATGAGCCAGGCAGGGTGCAGTATAGCACCGATGAAACATACAACTTTCTTCTAGTTCTTTGGTGCTTCCTTCATCCCACTATCATGACCTCAATTCTACCTTATAAATCAGATTAGATCAGAGCATGCACACTGCTACAGATAAGAGCCCGGACCACAGGGAATTCAGGATAGATAAACCCCTCAGGATCAACAAGGAGAGATACCAGGAGGATTAGGGGAGAGTGTTGGGCGGAGGGGGAGAAAGAGGGAATGGATCACAAGGATCAACCTAGAACTCACTTCCAGGGGGGTGAATAATGGAAAAATGGGTGAGGGGCGATGGAGGATGATATAAGATATGGAAATAATAATCTATAACTTATCAAGGGTTCATGTGGGAGGGTAGGTGGGGGAGGGAGGGGGAAGAAATCAGGAGCTGATATCAGGGGC
>NW_022103896.1:32992456-33002558 GCF_000313985.2 Echinops telfairi
ATCTGGTTTTGAGTTGGTTTCTAAATGTAGGGGAGTGTATTGAAGGTTGTACTTAGGCTTGTTTTAATTTTCTTCATGCGGCTCTGTAGTTGACCCCCAGTATAGCTCTGACAGATGGCATGGAGCTTTTCTTAGGTCTTTCTTCAAAATGCAGTGTATTGGTTTTTATATGTTCCGTCCAGCAAGATCCATGTGCACTTATTGTTATTGAGTTGGTTCCCATTCATAAAGATCCTATTATAACAGAATGAAACACTACCACTCCTGAGCCATCCTCACAGCTTTTATGTTGGCTTTCAGTACTGCAGCCCCTGGGTCAATCCTTATAGTCCGGGTGTGTTCCTCTTTTTTGATGAGTCTCTACTTTATCGAGAAGAATGTCCTTCTTGAGGCAGTATTTTCTCCAAATAATATGTTCAAACACCAACATCTCAGCACCCTAACTTCTGTCGAACCTTCTAGCTATACTTCTTCAAAGACATATTTGATTGTCCAAGGGTTTTGTCACTTTTCATATTGTTGAAAAAATGGCTTATTCGGTGAATAAATCATTGTTGTTGTAGTTGTCATGTGCTGCGGGGTCGGCTCCATGGTACTTTGTATATTCTTTGCCAGCGCCATATTTCAAACGCAACGGTTCTTCTTCAGTCTTCTTTATTCAGTGTTGAATTTTCACATGGATATGAGGTCATTAAAAAGACCCTGGCTGGGGTCAGACACAATTTGGTCCTCAAAGTAATGTCCTTGCTTTTCAAACCTTGAAAGAGCTCCAGAGTCCCAGATTTATCTAATGCCATATGTTGCTTGATTTCATGAATTCTGCTTCCATGAACATTGATTTTGAACCCAAGCAAGACTTACAAAATCCCATCATATGATCTCTGGAGTCTTGTGTATTGTCACAAGGTTATATTTATAATCTATGGATCTATCTTTGTTTCAGGCTTTTGCATTCCCCTCACCAGTACTTATCAATGCATTTTGACTGCATGTTTGATCAATTCCAGATTATAGAAAGTTCTTAAAATACTTCAAGTTATTTATCTTTGCATTAGTGGCTGCATTTAATTTGAAAAATAATCATTGTCCTGGATTGAATTTTATCCCCCAAATATGTGTCAAGTTGAGTGGGTAATGTTTCTTAATGGTCTAGCTCTTCTGTGATGATGTAACCATCCCTAATAATGGAAGCTGATGTAATCGGCTGATCAGTTTTAAGTGTAGTAAGGTGAAGTGTCACCACTTTATCAGATTGTTGTACTGTGATGGACTGTGTATTGAAATGATTCTGAAAGTGTGATGATGTATTTCAAATACCAACAAGGTTAACCAACTTGAACGTTTCATCAGGGCTTCCAGACTGAAATCAGACTATGAAGAGGAATAGGCTGTCCACTTCAGAGGACTTAGCCATGGAAAACCTATGGACAGCAGCCAAACATTGTCACGAGATACTGAAAAGCTCATGACTAGCAGTAGAACGTTTTCAGAGATAATACCAGAAGATGTACCCCCAGTCAGAAGGCATCCAAATATAACTGAGGAAGAGCTACCTTTTCAAATCAGAGTCAGCAATAATGACTCGAAGGGACTAAAGCCTTCATGAGCTTCATTTGCTAATGGGCCACTACTCAAAATGAAAACAGTTGCAAATATCTATTAGTAACTGGAACTTGGAATGCACAGAGGATAAATCTAAGAAAATTAGAAGTCACAAAAACGAAATGGAATGCACAAATATTGATATCCTAGGCATTAGTGAGCTGAAATGGACTGGTATTGTCCATTTTGAAGGAGGCTATCATAAGGTTTACTATGCCGAGAATGACAAAGTCAAGAGGCATGGCATTGCGTCATCCACACAAAGGACACTTCAAGAGTGATGTTGAAGTGTAAAACTGTCTGTGATCAGATAATATCTATTCACATAAAAGGAAAAACAGTCAATACAACTAGTGTTCAAATTTATGTACCAACCCCTAAAGCTAGTGATGAAGAGATTGAACAATTTTACCATCTTATTTAGGCTGAAATTGATTAAATATGCAATCAAGATGCATCACTAACTATTGGTGATTGAAATGCAAAAGTTGGAAACAGCGAGGAAGGAATAGTAGTTGGAAAATATGATCTTGGTGATAGAAACAAAGTTAGAGATTGGATGATACAAATTTGCAAGACCAATGACTTCTTCACGAAAACACCTTTTCTCAACAACACAAAAGGCGACTGTACATGTGGACTTCTCCAAATGGAATAAACAGAAATCAAATTGACTACATCTGTGGGAAGAAATGATGAAAAAGCTCAATAACAGCAGCTAAAACCAGGCCAGGAGCTGACTGTGGAACAGACTGTCAATTAGTCATATGTAAGTTCAAGTTGAAGCTGAAGAAAATTAAAGCAAGTACATGAGAGTCAAAATATGACTTTGAGTACATCCCCACTTAATTTTGAGATGATCTCAAAAACAGATTTGATGCATTGAACACATGAAAAAAAAGCAAGAGGTCATTAAACAAGCAGGAAAGAAAGAAAAAATCTAAGTGGATATCAGAAGAGACTCTGAAACTTGGTCTTAAAAAAGAGAACCTAAGGCAAATGGGCGAAATGATGAAATACAAGAGCTCAACAGAAAATTTCAAAGGACAACGCGAGAAGATAAAATCAAATATTATAATGAAAGTGCAAAGACCTAAGTTAGAAAACCAAAAGAGAAGAATATGCTCAGCATATCTTACACCGAAAGAACTCAAGAAAAAAATTCAAGCCTCAAGTTGCAAAAGAAAAAGAAGAGGGAAAGGATACACAGAATCACTGTACCCAAAGTAACTAGTCCACACTCAACTACTTCACAGTAGCATATGAGCGAGAACCAATGGTGCTGAAAGAAGACGTTCAAGCTGGGTTGAAAGCATTAGTCAAAAACAAGGCAGCTGGGCTTGATGGACTACCAATTGTCACCCTTCAACAAGCTGAAGGGGCACAAGAAGCCCTCCCTCATGTACACTAAGGAATTTGGGAGACCTACCTGGCCAACTGACAGGACGAGATCAGTATATGAGTATATCCATTTCAAGAAAGGTGATCCAGCAGAATGTGTAAATTATAAAACAATATCATTTCTATCAAGTAAACTTTTGCTGAAGATAAAACATTGACAAGGAGCTGCCAGAGGTACAGGCCAGCCTCAGAAGAGGACTTGGAGCAATGGATAATATTACTGACATCAGATAGATCTTTACTGTAAGCAGAGACTATCAGACAGATATTTGCTTGTTTTCTATTGACTACACAAAGGCATCTGACTGCAGGGGTCATAATAAAATAAGGATAGTCTTGATATGAATGAGAATTTCTGAACACCGAATTGGGCTTTTGGGGAACCTGTACACGAATCAAGAGGCAGTTGTGTGAACAGAACAAGGGAACACTTCTTGATTTAAACATCAAGAAGAGTTTGTGTCAGGATCAGATCTTCCCACCATATTGTTCAATGTGTACGCTGAGCAAATAATCAGGGAAGCTGGATTATATAAAGGAAAGAGCATCAGGATTGGAGGAAAGCTCCTTACCAACCTTTGCTAGGCAGCTGACACAGCTGTACGTGTGGAAATTGATGAGGACTTGTCTTATGAGACAGAACCAAGCAGAGAAAGCAGGACCTCAGTATCGAGAGAGAACTGGGAGGGAAACAGAACCTTTGGCACTGGGGTCTATGTGATGAAATCCTCTCCTCTGCCCCCTCCCCACGCCCCCACCCCCCACTCCCCACCAAAAAACCCCCCCAAATTCACTGCCATCAAGGGTTCATTTTCCAACACTACATCAAACAATATTCTGCTGCTAGTCTTTAATTTTACACTAGCCATTTCTATCCCCCAAGAAGTACATTCCCAGGTCATTCGTGCAGCCTGTCTTAGTCTGGAATCTCTGATGAGAACTGTCCACAACGGGTGACCCTGCTGGTATTTGAAGTCCTGGTGGCATAGCTTCCAGCATCACAGCAACAGACAATCAGCACAGTATGACTGACTGACATACAGGAATGCTAAGGTCCCTGGAAAACAGTATAGTGTAGATGCCATATACTCAAAATTATCATAATGAATACACATTTGGAAGGTTAATGAAATAGGACTGGACTCTCAAAAGTTATGAAAATTATTAAGAGAACATGATTTTCCTCAGGGTAAAATATATGGGCAACCCACAAAAATAGCAATCATATTGTGGGATTAAAAGAATTATGAATTGATATGTGGGAGGCCCAGGGCCCTTGGCCTCCTCAAAAGTTAATGTCCCTCCCCCAGCCTAAGTCAGCTGTGGGTGGGATGTACTGACTGAAGGAATGATGGCTTGTTTCCCAGCTGTCAAGACCCTGTGACACCCCAGCAAGTGCACATGTTATTCTGCCAGGCTGTCCTCAATCTTCAAGTTTCAGGTCACCAAGTTTTGAGGTGGCTTGTCACACAGTACTACATAATGAGCCCAGTCATTCCAATCTCTTTTTGCGCTTTACCCCTGAATAAGCAGTGGGGTAACTGGGAAACGATTCAGAGTGAATCATTTCCCCCCTGATTATGAAGCGCCTGTACTGTGAGAATCTTTTGTGAAAATTCCTATGACTAACACCTTTCCTCATGCTCTGGTTCTATCCATAGATTTGTCCCCAAAGCATCTTTGTCACTAATCATTTCTTGTTATTTTGCCCAAACCTACCATTAAGTCCAATCGTTGGTTCTTCATTAAAGGAACTTATTCCTTTAGGCCAAGAGGGCAATGACATCTACTATCCCAAGTTTGTTTACTGTTAGGATATTATCTGCCTACTAACCTTCAAGTTACTGTGAGCCACTGCTGTTGAGTATGTTCTGACTCACAGCAATCCTTTAGGCTAGAGAAAACTGTCCCAGGGGACGGCCAGAGAAGCAAACGGTCTTATATTTTTTCTGGTGCAATGGGTGGTGGATTCAAAGTGACTTCAGTTCGGCTAGCAGCCACATATTTAGCTACTGCACTATCAGGGCTCTTTAAAGTAGTCTTGGAGATGCCAGCACAAGAGCGAGACACTGGTCCACGTCCTAAGACCATAACCTGGATTTGAGGGTTTCATTTGTTCTCCACAAGACAAGTTCTACTAAAAGTCCTTGTCCAACTTTGTCCTACAGTCAGTTAGCATTTCATGTCCTTCAGATGCCTCTGATACCACAGATGCTCAAAATCTTGCCTGTTGTCAATCTTCTATTTGAAGGGAATTCGAGTCTTATTTATTGATCCTAGCTGCTTGCCCTGGCAGTTTCAAGGCTGCTGTTTCTTAAGAGTGATTCAATTTTCTCTTCCTACCCACTTCCCGGAGCTTCTGCACCACAGCCACCCCTGGTACCATTTTCTGGGTAAGTCAGGGCTTATATACATGATAAATAGAAGCTGACTTTGGATGAATTAAACTGAAAATCATTTATTTGGTAAAATAATTTATTCTATGTGAACAATTTTGTCAAAGTTAAGGAACCAGCTCAGCAAATAGTCATGTATAAAAAATGGCTGTGTACAGAGAATCAAAATAGAAAGCTGGCGAAAATGCTGGACAGTTCTCACCAGACACTGCTGCTGCTGCTTGTGCCCACACCATAGCTGTCACCCAGCACTGGCTGTCGCCATGGCAACATTGTCAATTCTACTTTTGAGACTTGGATGGTGCTACTGCTTTTTCTGCAACAAGCAATGAGTCTCCAGTGTCCATTCTGAAGAAGCCTTGTTGGTGCAGTGGCTAAGTGGTGACTGCTAACCAGAAAATCAGCAGTTCAAACCCACTCCGTGCAAGAAAAATATGGCTGCCGGCTTTCATAAAAACATACAGCCTTGGAAAACCCCATGGAAGAGTCCTCCTCTGTCTTCCAGGATCTTGAGTAAGTCCGAATCCACTCAGCAGCAGGCACGCCACTTGGGCTTTGTTAGTTTGTCTGCTTCTTTTTATATCCATGAACTCCAGGCGCTAGAGCCAAGATTTCTGCATTTGATTGGCTGAACCCAGATCATGTTTGTGCAGCTGTCATCTCAGGATTTGAAAAGCAACAAACTGGCTTTGATTGTCTTAGTGTAAGATGGATCCTGTTTACCACACGGTTCATGCTCAATTTACCAACCATAAAAAGGGGGTTCAGACATTAGACAAAGAAGAAGACAAATGCACATTACGTGAGATACTGCTACTATCAGGTCCCCACTATATTGTACAGTGTGTCAATCTGCTTCACGAACTCATTTAAATCAAGGGATTAAAGATCATACACTTTATGAATTTTGAAAATTTTACTCTAGAAGATGCAAAGCTAAGTAACTATATATGTTTTTTTCAGTTGGAGAAATGTGTACAACTTGACCTCCAAGATACAAGAACCTGCTAGTATTTTAAGTTTTGCAAGTATTTAAATTTCAGTAACCTAAGTCCATAATCCTTTCTACAGAATTGGAAATCGCTGCTCTATTGAATAAATGAAAATGAGTTATGGAAAGGACTTGCATCAGATTCATAATAGATAAAGTTAATACATTTAGATTAATAAAACAGAATGAATATTTTAGTTAAGAATCTGAACTTAAGGTCTTCCATTAAAGAATGAGTCATAATTACTGAAAAATATAATTTTATATCTTCTGAGCCAACTTCAAATAAGAGGTTTAACTATAACCTGACCTCTGATCTGCGCTTCATGTCTGGGCCATGCTAAATGTGGAGGAAATATGACAATCTGAATACATGCTTTATAGAGGACTGAAAAGATATAGTTTAGAAAACATTTAGACATGACTGATGGTGTTGGTGCTAAATGAAATGTAGCCACAAATTTATCGAATGTCCTGGCTTTGCTCCTCATTCTGTTTCAAGACCATGTATTCACAGAGCTTCTCTAATCAGGAACATGTTCTCTGTGTGGGTGTCTGAAGGGGCCAAATGGACAAGTCATCAAAGGTCATTCAAAGGTCATAGGGCCTCTCAGATTCATTGTCAGCACAACGCAGACAGCCGGGAAGGAAAATTCTAACAATCTAGGAGAGATTCTGCATGTGGGTCATAAGAATTAGTGACGGGCCCAGTGCCATGTAGGCTCACAAGAACCTCAGATTCTCTAGCACTGCTGTTCCAAGGCCTACCCCAGTACCAAATCATCTACCCGAGGTATCAGGTTCTCCTATCCCTAGTCTCTGTCTCTCTGTGTCAGTCTGGGTGGACTAGAGAAACAAATCCAGAGACACTCATATAATAGAGAACTTTATATCAAAGAGTAATTGTATATTAAGAAAACATCCCAGCCTAGTCCAGATCAAGTCCATAAGTTCAATATTAGTCCATGTGCTCCCTACCAGTCTATAATTTCCTCTTCAGACTCATGCAACACATGCAATGACACCAAGTGCAGGAAGGTCGCAGGCTGTGGGTGGAAAGTCTTGTGGATGCAGTGGCAGTGGAAGCATCTTAGTGCTGGCGTGGGTCTCCATGTGGCTCCAGGGGTTTCCATGTGGCTTGTCAATGGGAATGTGTAGTAGAGAGAGTGTCTCCCGCCTCCAGGGAGGAGGATCAGAGTTCCCAGAAACCTCAGAAGAAGGCCATTCCCACACAGAGGTCTCATTGGCTATGATCTGATGGACAGGCTAGACTCCACCCTTTCACAAGTTGACAGGAGATTATGTAACTGCCACACCCTCTCTCTCTCTTTGCATATTTTTTTCCTTCTCTTTGAACTCATATTTCTATTTACTAACTTTTGATTACAGAAAAATTCAACCCAAACTGGAAAAGGACAGGATATAATGAAGCTCTCTATGTCCATTTCCTAGCTTGAGTAAATATCAATTTAGAAATAATATCATTTTCCTTCAGTAACACCAACCCCTCCCATATAATTTCTAAACATATACCATATATTTTTGGTCATGATTTAAGAAATTTTTATTAAAGTATGTATTTTATAACCCAAATTATATATCCTTGCTCTGTTATTAATTCTATTATCTAAAACAGAAGTGACACTCTGAACTATTCTACATTAAAGAATTACAAAGTTAAAGAAAGGAATATTTTAAATTCCTTTTGTTTTAAATTCTCATACTTTGCTGAAAATTGTTTTTCCCTGGGTCTGTTAAGTATTAATTTGTTTTTATCTTTGACTAAATTTTTGTTTTGTTTTTAATGAAAAATTAACCCAAGGTTAGCATTGTTTGCTAGGCCTAGCATTTGCCCAGTACATTCGATTTGAAGTTTTCTTTCTTCTTTTTTTAAGTTTATATTTTGTAATATTTTCCCACAATATTTAAATTTGTTGATGTTTGGGGTATTTTTCTTCAATGAACCACACATTTCTTTTCATGGTGCCTGAGCATGTTAAGAGTTGGGACACCTGTGGAATTGTTAACTGCTTTCTGGGCAGGCTCTTCAGCATGGAGGGCTCGCAGCACCGTTCACATTTCATCACCCTCAGAGCAAGAGACTGTTGAGATGCAGCACCTGGAGACCTCTGAAATCATGACTCTCCAACAGCAAGCCAGTGAGTTTACCAGCCAGACATCCCCCAACATTTGCTTTTGCTCTTGAGGAAGCCTGCCTATATAATTTCATCTGTAAATATTTCAGTTCTTTTAAGAAATCACAATGCCACTGTCAAATGAAATTCAAGGTGTGTCATTAATGTTGTCAAATAATCAGTCAGTGAGATAATCTCCAAGGATCTCAGCAGCATCACACATTCCAGTGCAGCGGTTTGGAGTTGGAAGATGAATTGGCACCTAGATAAAGTCCCTCCTTGTGACTAGTTGTTATTTCTCCTTAGTCTTTAAGTTCTCTCTTCGCCTCTGTCCTTCTCCCCTTCCCTCCCTCCTTGCAGTGCATGTGTTGAAGAAACCAGGTCACTGGTCCTGCAGTTCCTCATAGCCTACAGCTGTGACTTTTTGAGAACAAAACATAGGAATGGATGAGGTGTGAGTATTCACAGTCTTCCGCGCCCGGCCCCTCAGGGAACTCTGACTTTGCCATCACAGTCCTTGGATTCTGTGCCACAGAATGTACGTGAAAACAGAAAGCAATGGATTTGGTTAAAACTGGGACCAGGAATTTGATTTCAAAACTGGCCAGATAGACTTGACTTGATGCAAGGAAGGAAAAACCAGCAGGGATAAGAGGGAGAGACGGGAAATGGTGACGAAAGAGAGGCTCTGGAGAATGCCTAGTCTATAACTGTGAGCAACCAGATACCGCAAAGGGTAAAACTGGGAGAAGGAGACCTTGGCGGGTCAGTGTGCATTTCTATGGGTGTTGTTGGGTTAGCAGAAACAGAGATGGGTGGGGGTTTTTGTTGTTGTTGCTAATCGCTAACCCCAGCCCTTTGTAGGTGTTTCAGAGGTTTAGGAAATTCTGGAATTATTTTTATTTGCTCAGAGCACTATATTTTTGGTGTGAGTAGAAATTGAACCATTTGAGGTCCCAAATAGCATCCGTTTTCCTGCTTCTTTCTTCAGGTTCCTTCATTCTGAGGGAAACTTGGGATGTTGTCCTTTGCAGCAACTCAGCCTTCACGGTGGCTGGAAGGGAATTTTACACTTTCCTCGTTCTTTCTCACACTACCACTCAGGGCCCCATATCAGCTGATATGCTTTTGGCTGAAAATGATTAAAACTCTAACTGGAAGTCCTATAAATAAGAAAAAAATATAATTTTACATAATAAATAGGTCTAGGCTAGAATAAATAATTTATATCCCAAGTGCATCCTTAGCCCTGTGGTTCTGCCTTACATTCACATTTCGCGTGATCTTAATCTGGTTATTAGTGCGATAGTTATAATATGTTATAATAGTTATCATATGCAATAGTTACAACCACCACACCTTCACAAAACAATACCCATAGGGGAGAAAGAGGAACTTTTTCTGTTTCTTTTTTTTTCTTTTCATCCTATTTTTATTTATTTTATTTTTTAACTTTTAAAAAAATAATCATTTTATTAGGGGCTCATACAACTCATCACAATCTGTACACACGTCATCTGTGTTCAGCACTTTAGTACATATGTTGACTTCATCATATGACATATGACTTCATCTTA
>NW_022103896.1:33004010-33011068 GCF_000313985.2 Echinops telfairi
CAGGGGTTTAAGTGGAGAGGAAATGTTTTGAGAATGATGAGGGCAATGAATGTACAAATGCTCTTTACACAATTGATGTGTGTATGGATTGTAATAAGAGTTGTATGAGCCCCTAATAAAATGATTAAAAAAATAAAATAAAATAAACAAAACCCCCCAAAAAAGTGGGAAAAAAAAGACAAGAGGAGGCACAGTTTAGGTGGAGAGGAGGGATTTTTTTGTTATTTTGTTGTCCTTTCATTCTGAACAGTCAGAAGATCAAAACTAAGCGCAGAGGAGTGAAATTAAAGTTAAGATGTTAAAAAGAAGTTCTTTTTATTACCCAAACATGCCGAATAGACCAGGGTTGTAAAATGGAGACTCTGCTAAGAAATGGGGCAGGTGGTACCTACTCATATCGATAGAGTATCTTTTTTGGTATACCTACCATGTTCCCCCGAAAGTAAGACATCCCCCCAAAATAAGACCTACTTACAGTTTTGCCTCTCGCTGAAATATAAGGCATCCCCTGAAAATAAGACCTCCCCAAACATAAGGCCTCCCCGATAATAAGGCCCCCCGAAGCTACCGTAATTCTGGACTCGACCGTAGCAGCGGGTGCTGCGGCATAGCTCACTGCTGACTGCAGCACAGCTGGAGCAGACAGGAAGTACGAGTAAATGTACCGTAGATTGTTGTACATGGAAATAATGGTAGTAGCAAGAAATTCTTGACACTGTAGGATGCACAGTTTGTCTGGTTATGCTGGTTTGTGATGACAACTACTACCGTACTGTATACAGGTAATAAATTTCCTTTTTTGTTGTTCAACAATAAATATGTACCGTATTCTTCTTCATGGAAAAATAAGACATCCCCTGAAAATAATACCCAGTGCATCTCTGGGAGCAAAAATTATTATAAGACCTTGTCTTATTTTCAGGGAAACAGGGCAGGATGAAAAACTACTTGGGGCTAATTCTCCGATCCAGTTGTCAGAAGTGGCCAATGGAGAAGGAAGACATTTTTGACAAATAGGTTTCATCAGGTAGGGCTCTGGATCTCAAACACAACGAACATTTTCAAAAGTCCACCCCCTCACCTCTTCCCTGTGCTCAGCCTCTTTTCCCTAGATAAACCAGGATCTATTTCCGCTGTGAGCTAGGAAGAATGTGCACACATCTAACTATTCTTTTACATATAGCATTACCTCTTTTTCCTAGATGAATCATATTCTGTATTAAGACAAAATTCTATTTTCCAACCTTACTTGCGTGTTCAGATCACTACCAAATAAGATCACTGACTCCATTGCCACTTTTTTTTTTTTTCATGCTACAGCTTTTCTGGGATGTTTTCATCCATTCCAGTCGGCTGACTACCACACACACACTGATCACTTTCATATCTGGATATGATGATGCCTCAAAACCAACTGCTAACTAAATATGCCTATCTGAATATCCTCTCACCTCCTCATAGTCTCTAGCTCTAAAGCCAGTGCCCTCAACTTTGCCCCCTACCTCACACTTCTCATATCATCAGAATCTAAAACATTTATCCATTCATGTTTAGTGCTAGGCATTTTGAGCGATCAGATGATATGTAGGCGACAGTTCCCTTTCTTAGGATCTTATTCCATCGGTTCGCCTTCATAAAATCAAAGAAGCAGGAGAAAATAAAAGCAGTGACCCACATCTGTATTTGTTTTCTAGAACCATTCGGCATTCTGGGCTACATATTTAAAATAGTGTTTTTCCAACTCTAGTAGGGATTTTTAAAAAAGGACCACCACATTCTGTTTTCATTTGGTTTTAGTAAGGAAGTGAATTTATGGCAAGTGAATAAAGTGAATGACTTAAGAGATAAGATGACATGATTAAGCAATGTTGTTTTTTATCAAGATAAGTCCAATCATGAAAGTTTTAAAGTGACAAATATTAGAGATATAAGACAGAAGCAGCAATGACTCATCTATATTCAATAGAAAAATGTCTTAAAAAGAGGATAAATCAGGTGAACAAAAATGAACTCAGGAACACTTTGATCACATAATTAGCCTCTAAGGAACCAGTTTACGTTTTCATCTAATAAACTCTTTCATTAAGCTGCACTGTAAAGGTCAGCGTTCTCTCTGTTATTCTAACTCCGAAGAGTTCCCAGCGTCTGTTGGTTTGGTTTTTTTAATGAGGATAATGCCTAAATTATTTCTGTGCATAATTTATTTTTTTGGATAGGGGTCAAATAACAATCCTAATATGAATAAAAATAGAATATTTTTTTAATAATTAGAGTTACGAATATATATGTGCTTATTATGAAGTCCTCAAGGACACAGAACTTACCCTTCAAGAAGGTTACAAGTTACAGGGAAATGAGTCATATTCACAAGGTCCTACTATACAATGTAAGTTTTGATAGGGTTCACACACACACACACAAGCTCAGTGCTATGGAAACTTAAATAATGAGAGGCCATATTTAATAGTAGGAACAATGTAGTCTTCATGGAAAAGGACACAGAGGAGCTGGATCTTGTGGATGAACTGAATTGGTAGTCATCCAAGCCAGGCAAGGACCTGCCTGCTGGTTCACGATGCTGGTTCAGGAAGAAGAAGGTGGGATGTTGCAGCAAATAAAGTAAGAGGAGCCGGAGATTAGGCACGATGAATTGTCAGGCTGGTTTCCCACCTCAGGCTTCCATATCAAAGACCAAAATCACTGCCATTGAGTCAATTCTGGCTCATGGAGACCCTATAGGGCAGGTAGAACTGTCTGTGTGGGTTTCCAAGACTGTAATTGCTCATGGGAGTCGAAAGTCTCATCTTTCTCCCAGAGCAGCTAGTGGTTTGAATGCTAACCTCTCTGTTAGGAGCCCAGCCCACAACCATCCTACCACAGGGGGGATGAATAAGAGCCTTGGTCAAATTAGGGGGGAGGGAAAGATTTGGATTAGAAGAGCAAGGCTATTAAAGGAGCTCTAGAGAAAGATAAGCCATTGGCATCAGGGCTTCAACCTGTTTTACTCTACTTAAAGACCCTGGTGATAATTTGACTTTCCACCCAGATATACTGAACCCAAATCTGTAGTTCAACACAAGACCCAGGTGATTCTTACAGACTTGTACATAAATATCACCTGGAGATCTTGTTAAAAAGTCAATTTTCACTCACTATTTCTGGAGTGGAAAAGCATTGTTTGTCATAGAATTGATTCCAACTCATATTACCCTATAGGACAGACTAGAACTACTGCTGTCCTAGGCTGTAATCTCATCCAATCACAATTGTTATGTGAAAGACAATTATACAACAAATGTCCTGTTTCCAAATATCCATCACAGAACGTTTTCCGGGGAACTGGACAAAAGACATCACTGTATTGACTTGTTTAGTAAAACAAATACTACTGAGAGTTGAAGTCGCTTGACTTGTAAGAAATATACACTAATTACTCTAAGCTGACATTCCTCTTGGGGTTAATTACATAAAAAAGGGATAACATATGCTCAAAATAAATTTATAAAATATGTAATTTCTGTTTATACTTGCATCTTGGATTTATTTTTTATCAGGTAAATTATTGGGAATTAGCAACAAGGAAAAAGAACATTTTCAAAAGATTAACAGGTTTTATGACTACTTTTCTTTCCCACACCAAAAATAATCAAATTAGATATTAAATTGGACCACTTGATTAATAGAAATATGAAGAAGAATGCAGTGACAGAAAGGCTTGAGGAAGGCTTGTTAACTACCTGTGATATACAGGTGACACAACCTTGCTTTTTGAAAGTGAGGAGGACTTGAATCCCCTGATGATAAAAATAATGGATTGCAGCTTCCGGTGTGGAGTATAATTCAGTGGAAGGATACAACAATCCTCATAATTGGACCAACAGGTAACATCATAATAAATGGAGATAAGATTGAAATTGTCAAGGATTTAGTATTGCTTGGATCCACAAATCAATGCTTATGGAAGCAGCATTCAAGAGATAAAACAACACATTGCATTGGGTTAATCTCCTACACAAGACCTTTGTGAAGTGTTCAAACGCAAGGCTGTTGCTTTGAAGACTATTCCTGACGGAGGCAAGACATTTTCAATTGTCTCATAAGCATGGACAGTTAGAGATGGAATAAGTGTGTTAGGTTGCACTGTCTAGAGAAAAAAATCAGTGACATCCATATACATATAGCAAAGAGCTTTGTATCAAGAAGAATGTGATATCAAGGAGTCATCTCAGCCCAGCCCATAAGTGCAAGTCCATTAGTCTGGTGCATTCAGGGGGCCTCTTCTGACTCACGTAGCTGCAGGCCAATGCCGCAGAAAGGTGAAGTGGGATGTAGGAAGACCAGGGGTGGGTGCAGGGTTTTGTGGATCCAAGGTGAAGGTCTTTCAAAGGTACTCTGATTGGAGATTCCAGACTCCAATCCCAACTTGAGGGGGTACCAAACTCAACCCTTTCCCTGTGTCATTGTGGGGAATCAAGACTTCTTGCCAAGTGGAAGAATCTGAAAGGCTCTCTAGGACAGTAAAATAAGTGAAAAAGTCCATTTGGAAAGGTCATACACTATAAGATTCAAGATTCCATTTATATAACATTCAAAAATGACAGTGGTTACCATGGATTAAGGATGGTGGAGGGAGGGAGTTAAGGTAACAATAAATGGTTGCTTCAGGATTTTGTGCTGGTAGAATGCTTCTTTATCTTAGCACAGTGTTGGTTAAACACATCTTCTTGTTAGGTGCCATCGAGCCTAATCCAACCCATAGGGACCCCGTGCACAACAGTCTGAAACGCTGCCTGGTCCTGTGCCATCCCCACAACTGTTCCCATGCTTGAGCCCATTGTTGCAGCCACAGCATCAAGCCATCTTGCTGAGGGCCTTCCTCCTTTGCACTGCCCTTCTGCATACATCTCCAAAGTAGGTTAGGTGATGTTGTACCATCCCTGCCTCTAAGGAGCACTCTGGCTGTACTTCTTACAAAACAGACTTGTTTGTCCTTTTGGCAGCCCATCGTACTGTCAACAATCCTCACCAGCACCACTACTCAAACGTGGAGATCCTTCTCCATTCTTTCTTATCCAATGCCCAACTCCCAAGGGCATCTCAGGTCATTTCAAAGCTCTCCGTAAGGTTTTCAGCAGCTACTTCCTCGAAAGTGGGGAGCTGATTCCTGCTTCATTGTCTGTTCTTAGTCTAGAACTCCACTGAAGCCTGTTCACTTCTGGGGTGTGTGTGTGTGTGTGTGTGTGTCTGTTTGTCAGGTTATTTTATTCTTTTGGTCCTCAATAGTTTTATTAATATAAAATTCACATAGCATACACTTCCATAGTTGTCACTTTTTAAAAGTTATATATACATCATCACAATCAGTTCTAGTGCACTCTCCCTCCTCCTACATTGATTATTTGACCCCCAATTCCACTCAACCCAAATCCCCAATGCCCCATAAATCACTGCATAAGTTATTGTCTCTGTGCTTCCACTCCTTCTCTATTTAAACTGGAAAACATAACAGAAGCAATACAAATACAAAACAGAACAGAAAAATATAAAGAGGGAAAAAGATCACAAGCAATATTAAAATAAGCCAGAGAGAACATTTCTGTTGTGGAACAACTTAGAAATACTTAAACCTAGAGCAAATTCAGGAGGGGTCAAGAAAGAGGCTAACTGACCAGGAATCACATGCTGTAGTTCCATCCACCACAATCAAGTTTACAATAATCTCTGTCTGATAACAAAGCTATTCATGTCCCTTGGCTCACACACAGTATTTCTAAAAATAGTTTTAATATATAATTCATGAATCATACAATTTAGTGGTTTAAATATATTAGAGTTATTCATTCATCACCACAATAAATTTTAGAACATTGTTTTTCATTCTTGTATACATTATTATTAGCTCCCCTCATCTGTCAAAGGAACTATTAATCTAGTTGCTGCCACTATAAATTTAAGTATCCTGAGTTTCCCATAAAGAGAATCATTCAAAAAGCAAGAAACAAAACAAAACCCAACAACTACAACAGAATGAAACACAGAAAAACCTCAATCCAAACGATAGCAAAAAGTAATAAAGATTAGAACAAGAAAGAACACTGTTTGAATGGAATTAAACTAGGAAGAGAATGTTCTATGTGGGAGTAGAAATAATTAACCACTAATTATGTCACCTTTTACCTTTTGTGTTTCATCATTTAAAGTATTCCTAAAATAGGAAGGTACATAGTACGGGCTATTTTTTAAAGAATGGAAAGGTCTAAAATACTGACTCTTAACTTTTTAATTTTGAAAATATCTTCAGTGGGAGAGCATCAAATCTTAACCTTTAACAATAGAATCCGTAGGCCTTCAAACCCTTAAGCAAAAACCAAGCTCACTCTCTACTCCTATAAAGCCAGCCTCGAACACACTGCCACAAGGCAATTCTGACTCACAGAGACCATACAGGACAGAGGAGAACTGCTTCTGTGAGTTTTCTAGACTAAACTTTTACAGAGTAGAAAGTCTCATCTTTGGTTTTAACTGCTGACCTTTCCATTGACAACTCAATGCATAACCCACTAGACTTCTGGGAGCCATTGAAATCCTCACCGTGCATATTAGTTTACGCAGGTGCATCAGTTTAAGGAGTTACCAGCCTTCGTTTTCCTTCACCTTCTGTAGGAAGTCCAAAGTACCCATTCATCCTTTGAAACAGTGTGTATTACATGCACAGCAGAACCATTGAGGTGAGATGCAGCCGAGTTGCGAATCAATTTTTCCCATAAGAAATAACTGAAAATGGATTCATCCGTTCTTGACCAATAAGCTTCACACTCTTTTTTTATACAAAACATAACACAGAAATTTCAAAGTAAATCAGTTCAGCGTTAAATAGTATCATTTAAAGAAGAAACACAACATTTAAAACGTTTTTTAACAACTACAGCATGGCCCATACCTTGAGATGAACGAGGATCTGGATCTGCGGACACGGATGTGGAGAGGAGGGATGGAGAGAGAGTCCTTGTTTGGAAGGGGAATCCCCTTCCCTCAAATCAACTGGTAGCTGCTTTTCT
>NW_022103896.1:33011839-33013438 GCF_000313985.2 Echinops telfairi
GCCAGGCGCTGGATTAGCCTCGGGTGCACACTGGTGAGTGGATAACAAGCACTACGAGGCAGCTTTAAAAAGATTGTGAAAAAATGGAATTAAAAATAAGAGAAATTGTCCAAAAAAATTATTGAATTTGTCTATGAAAATTTTGAAGGTCCCCCCACCCCCACCCCGCAATATATTTTCTGAGTGTATGAAGTTTGTTGTGTCTTGCGTTCGGACGTGACAGCTATACCCTGCTTCTTAAGCGTTCTCTTTGTGCCGCATCGGTTTTATGAGAGACTTAACGTTAGTACGCACTTTCGCTAATGAAAGAAACACAAAGATTTTCTCTTTCGCTCAATGAGGCAAAAATGCAGCAAGTCATTAACGAGACAGCATACACCCCGAGTGGCATACACCCCGAGTGGCATGGACCAGCTCTGTCCCCAGGAGGGGCCTTCAGCATTGAGCTGCCAGCGCTTTGAGCAGTGCCTGTGAAGCCTCTATGTTAGTGGTATTTTAGGTTTTATTTGATATTTGATATTATTTTGTAGGTTACTTCTTGGGCCTGGGAAAGCTAAAAAAAAAAAAAATTCCCCAAGTAACTTAATGACAACTGCTTCTTTGCTTTACACCATTTTAGCTCTGCTTTCAGATATAGCAGGAAGAACGTGTATAAAAGCAATAAGACAAATAATTTGAAATGTGTACATCAGGCCCAACTCTAAAGAAAATTGTTATACTTCTACTTCCTTTTTTAAAAAAATTAACCATTTTATTGACATGATTTGCATATCATATAATTCAATAGTTTAAACATAAAGATTGTGTAATGATCACTACAATCAATTTGAGAACATTTTCTTTTCTCTTTTACTCATTAACTCCCCAATTCCCCCTACAGCCTCTGTTACAACTCTAAGAAGTTATTAGTCCAGTTACTGTCTTTGTAGATTTACCTTTCCCGAATGTCACATTCAGAAACACATAACAAGAAAGAAAAAAATAAGAATAATTAACAGAAAATCCTAAATCAAAAATAAAGCAGAAAATATTAAAAACTAGAACAAAGTTAAAATGAGTCAAAAAGAACAAATGATAAGGTGCTGAATTTTAACCTAACTCTATCTGCATCAATCCACTTTCCAATGCGCACTGTCAGATAGCAAGGCTAGTCACAGTCTTGGCGAATAGCCAGAGGGATTCACTGGTGGTGATTTCATCCTTCCACATACTTTTAAGATATTAGATTATTAAATGAGTATCTGTGATGGCAGTGTTCTCTATAGGATGCCCAGGCAAAATTAAAATGAAAGGTTTGTCATATTATTTTGCCTTTGGAATTGCCTACCCTCTCTGCTGCCTCTTTTATTATTTAGCACATCCCCCTCCAGTTATCAAAGAGGCCCAAAAGATTCCATTAACTTCCTGTGGAATCTAGAGAACTTTATGGGATTGTTCTTAATAAGTCATCATTCTCATGATCGTAGTCAACCCTCAGTCTTTTAGAGCAACTAATAGATAGGTGTTAGAAGTAGAGCAACAGTTGAAGAACTGTTCTAAGTATATGATTCTTAAATATATAGCCATATATATATAACCTCCAGTTTAGATCTCCCCAAT
>NW_022103896.1:33020028-33021289 GCF_000313985.2 Echinops telfairi
ATATTTCTTGGTAATGTGTAGAACATGATATTAACAGTTCTTGGAAGAAGGTGGTATATTGAAGATCATAAAAACCAGGCCTAACGTGGTTATTTAACTTGCTAGGAATCACTCCAGAATTCAGGGTTAAGATTCTTATTCCTAATGAAGCAGGAAAGTCCCTGTGACTGACAAAGGAATGGAAGTTAAAATTTTAGATTGTCAAATAAGGAGTAAGCATAGCAGGGGCCAGACACGGACTGAATTATTGAATAAAAGTGGAGTTATTCCAGCTGCACAAATTAAATGTGAACAACTGAAATCAGAAGTAGGTTAAATTTTTCACATAAACTTTGGACTCCTGTGGAACATCATCCTTTTTTGGTAGCATTTTCATCAGAACACGTTCACAGGAAGAAGCTGAGGTGTCACATTCAGTACAATATGATATTCAGTAAGTAGGAACAAGTCAAACTGTGGCAGATTGATGGCCAGCATTACTGTTTCCATCTCCTTTTACTCGTCTAATTTATAGTCAAGATTCCTACACAGATACCTTACAAATTAAAAAAAAATCTCATTTCTGTTATACATAAATTTATAAGACAGGTTTTCAAAACTAGACTTTTGCCAAAACATGCTTTGAAAAACAGAATGTTCCAAAGGAACTTTAATGGACATATTGTAAAAAGCAAATGATTATGAAATACTGAATTAATTTAAAACCACGAATGGATTGTTAAACATACTGATCTTAATATTAGACCCTCATAAACAATGACTTGAAAATAAACCCAGGCACATAAACTAAAGTCTCCACTGAAGGCCCAAAGGCCAAGCAACCATGCCAGACTTTCCATTTTATTTTGTTGGAAATTTGGGACCATATGGTCAACCTTTTGTACAAGGATTATATCCTTGGAACAGCTTTCTGCAGAGGTAATATAATACGTTGCTAATCAACATGAACTAATGTTGGAGTAAATGGCAGTACAGGACAAAGTGAGAAGACTTCCAGTAAAAGAAGAAAGCTCTAAGAGAACTATAAGATAATTCGTGTCAAAATATCAACGTGACCATTCCCTGTTTTCAAGTTAGCAATGATACTTGTGATGCTGAATTACTTGGACTGGCTCTTTCTAGCCAAAGTCTTTTTAATTCCCTCTGCCTGCATGACTGGGTGTTGTTGGTGTTAGGAGTCGTCACATCAGTTCTGACTGATCTCAACCCTGTGCACAACAGAAGGAAACACTGCACTGTCCTACGCCATCCTCACAATCGT
>NW_022103896.1:33022155-33024429 GCF_000313985.2 Echinops telfairi
TTCTACATGAGTACAATGAAGTGTGTTGTAAGTTTCTTTATTCACAAGATTTATCCATACTTTGATATGATCCCCACAGTCGAATGCCTTAGCATAGTCAATAAAATACAAACATATTTCCAGTATTCTCTGTTTTCAGGCAATATACATCTGAAATTAGCAATGATATTCCTTGTTCTACATCCTCATCTGAATCTGACCTGTACCTCTGGCAGTTCCGTGTCAATATACTCTGCCAACCATTGTTGGATGATCTTCAGTGTCTTTCAAATTTCTCAGCATAGATGATTAAATGCTTCCAGTGCTTCATCAGCTTTTTGAAACATTTCCATTGGTATTCATCAAGAGCTGAAGCCTTGTTTTTGGCTAACAGTTTCACTGAAGCTTGAACTTCTTCCTTTATCACCATTGGTTCTTGATTATATGCTACCCCTGAAATGGTGGAATTTTGACTGGGTGAAAGTATGCAAATGAGGCATATGCAACTCTATCATGGTTATTGGCCAATTTTGCCATCCCAGTAGAAATGAAATGGGCCATCCCAGTGGTACAACCTTGATGAAATTAGTCATGAGGGAGCATGCCTTTGAAACCCAAGGTTCCTTTGAGAGAGGCAGTGGCCTCTCTGAGATCATGAGATAGAGTGGCTGGCTTCCTGGATCTTAACATGAGTAAGGATGAGGGTCTTTGGCATAGACAAACTGGTAGGTATTTGTAACACTTGTGCATGTAAGGCAGAGATGAAAGTACTGAATAGCTTTAAAAAAACCATTAATGAGGACCATTGTCTGCAGAAAACACTACAGACAAAAGAATTGTATCCTTAGCATTTCTGATTCTGAATTGTAATCTGTTAACTTCCCTAATCAACCATGTAATTATGAGTATTGTCTGTGAATTCTGTCTGACCTCTGTGCCATTTTTGCAAATTTCAATTGTATTTAAATTTATCTGATAAATTTGATGCATAGGCCTATATTTGCAGTTTTGGAATATAAATTTTAAAATATCAATCATAAATTCATAAGACAAGTTTGCTTTGAGGTTATCAGCATACACAGAAGTAGTGTACAGTATTTCATTTGATTTCCACCTTCACAGCACGGAATACCTTCACGACACCTTCACATTAACCCCAACTCTGGATTTAGTTTCAAACAAAACTCCGAGACTGTATTTCTATATCTTGTAATAAAGAAATGACAGCTTAGCATTTCACTGATAAGTGTCAAAGTCAGTCTTATTGTTGGAGTGTTTTAGCTAGCTCTGGCCTGTTCCAAGCAAATTCTACAATCTAAGATTTAACTAGTGATGTTGGGAATGACTCCCTCTCATAGTGCACTTCTGAAATACCAATATATTGCTTCATTCAGGACAAAGTTTCACGGCTAGGTAAAGATCCATTAACAAGAACTGTAGCTTAAGGTGAGAATTAAAATCATGATTTTAAGGAACAAAATGTCAACTCAGTGGGTAGAACGAGGCAAAGTTTGGCTAAGTAGGACATCAGCAGATTTTACTGAATCCCGCCTCCTTGGATTATTCAAAAACCGTCATCTTTAATCTCTTATGTGTGTGAAGAGGGTAGAATTGACCTACAGTATATAAGGGTCACATGGAGAAGAGTACATAGAGTAAGAGTATGTAGTTGAAGAGCTAGCTTAACACGGTCTGATTTATGCTGTACAATCTGTATTTTCAAAATTCCAAGTACCAAAAGAATTGAACGAAATATTATTATTCTGTACCAAAGCTATATAAATCCATAAAATATCAGTATGTTATTGACATGTAATGGACTTAACATGTAAATTTTTAAAAGGCTATATAAATGATTGACGTATGCAGTAACTGAGGGCACACTTATGAGAGATCATTTCAAGGCTAGATTATCATATTTATAAGTGTGTGTTTGCATGTATGCACCATTCCATGATAGCGTTTCTAATACCTGAGCAGAGAGATTTGTTTAGAAAATTTTCCACAATATAAATATCCCAAATCTGAATCTTCTAGGTCATAGATTCCCACAGCTCTGAATAGCAGGCCTTGCACTTGATATTTTGGCAACCCTGGATTTTAGGCTTGCTTGACTGAGAACTCATTTTTGTTTTTTCTTACATAATCCATGCCTGATTTTCCAGTGACAGAGATCGCCCTAATATATTCATAATAACATTTTCTAAGTGAAATAAAATAAAAGATGAAGAAGGAGAATTTGGTGGTCCAATGTCTAAAGGAAACACTGAACAGAAAAAGTTAAACAATTTTCTT
>NW_022103896.1:33025700-33028643 GCF_000313985.2 Echinops telfairi
AACCCAGCCAGTCAAACCTCTTACCTTACTGGCCTTTGGGGGACTGTACTTGGATAGTAGACTGCATGGGAAGCTTGGTGCAGACATTCTCAGTACCAAAGCTACACTGTTTTTTGCTGATTTTCCGTTGTGCTTCTTTCCTGACTTGTTTTCTGTCCTCTACCTTGACATTCTCCACCTCCCACAGGTGGCATATGTCCTATAATCACATTACCAGATGGATAGGAATCCTCATTCACAAAGGTATTTTTAACTTTATTTTATTTTCTCTAATTTTTGTACTTTTATTCTATTATAATGCATTTTAATTTTAATATAAAGTATTATTTTATAATACTTTTATCACTTTTTTCTATTTCTCTCTTTCACTACAATCCCACTTCTTATAGTTTTCAATACATCTACCCAAACAAGGACTTTTTCTCTCTTTTCCATGTAAGTGCACAGACCCACCCAAATCTGTGTTGTGATAGCAACAGAACTTCAGCTCCCACACCACATTACAACCAAGCCTTTTGTCTCTTTGTCTCTCTTTCGCTTCCCCACACAGCCACCCATTATCTCTTTCTGCTCTCTCTTTTTACCTCGTGAAATATGTTTCCATGAAACCTATTCATTGTGATGTCTCCTCTTAAAATAGATTTTCCATTTGTCTTCACAAATCTGTTGGCCTATGCAGAGAGCCACTTACTAGCATTATTTTTATTTTATTGTCTCAGTTCCCACCCCCTACTTTCCCCACTCACCCATCTCTTTACCCTTTTCCCATAACCAATGTCTGTTTTGCCAATCCTATTAGACCTCTTCTACATCACCAGACAGAACCAACTACCCTTACATGACCCAGCAGCCCACCAACCAATAACATCATACCACAACACTGAGGAAACAGCAGGCAACACTAGTAACAAACAAACAAACAAACAAAATTTAAGAAAAATAAATGAAACACAAACAACCAAGAATGACTCACACCCAAAGGAGTAGTCTGACAATGACGACATGAACCCCAAAAGCCAAATTCAGAAGAATAAGACTTATGTCCTTTCAAGAAAAGTTGGGAATAGTTCATGGGGATAATGGGAGAAATTGAAAAGCTAAAATCCTTAAATCAAAAGGAATTCCAATAAGATAATAGAAATATGCAACAAATAAAAAACCTGAGCAATAGAATGGAAGAAAAGCAAATTGAACCAATGAGCTCAAAAACAGTCACTAGACTACAATTAGTGGGAGACTCAATAAACACACAAATGAAGGAATCTGACAAAATCTTGAGAATGATGTGGGGCACTATCAAGGAAAACAGCCTATGTCTCATTGGGGTCTTAAAGCAAGACGGAAAGAAATTCTTCACGGAAAAATAGAATGAGACATTATAGAAGAATACTTCCCTGACATACAAAGAAAGACAAAATAACTAAGAAGCTAAGAGAACCCCAAATAGGATTGACCCCAAAAGAAAAATATCATGACATATTGTAGTCTCGAATTTCAAGGAAAAGGAGAGAACCTGAGAGCAGCTGGATGAAAGCCAATCACTTACAAAGGAAATCTGATCATAATAAACTTGAACTTCTCAGTAGAAATGATGTAGGCAAGAAGACAATGGAATGACAAATTTAAACTTTTGAAAGAAAAAACTGCCATCCAAGAATCTTATATCCAGCAAAATTATCCTTCAAATATGATCAATGAGCAGACATCAACTGGATTCCTATCTGCCAGTGAAGACAGTTCCAAGAAAAGTAATCAAGAAAACAATACCATCTATAATAGCCATCTACAATACCAACTACAAAAGATTAAATACCTAGGAATAAATCCAACTGAGGAAGAAAAGGAGCCGTGCAAAGACAACTACCTAATAGTACTAAAAAAAACAAACAAAGGAGACCTACACAAATAGAAAAATACCCTGTCTTCATGGATAGGAAGACTTAATCTTGTGAAAATGTCAATACTACCTAAAGCATCTGTAAATAGATCACAGTTTGAATCAAAATCCCAACATCACTCTTTAAAGAAATGGAAAAACTAGTTACGCTTCAAATGGAGAGAGAAGGGTCCCAGGATGCACAAAGACCTTCTCAAAAATAAAAAGAAAGTAGGAGGTTTTTAACTATAGAACTTCAAAACCTGTTACGTTCCCAGTAGCCAAAATAGCCTGATACTAGTACAATAATAGATATATAAACCAATGGAAAAGGGTTTTTAACTGATTTTAAGAAAGAACAAAAAACATTAAATGGGAAAGTAACACCCTTTTCCAAAAATGATCCTGGAAGAATTGCATCTCGATTTGTAAAAGGGTGAAATAGGATCCATAACTCACCCCATGCACAAACACAAATTTAAGATGATCCAAAGCTATAAGGATAGTTGGGGAGAAAACTCGAACAGACATGAAGGCCCTAGTACAGGGCACACACAGACCACCGAATGCAATAAAAGAAGCACACATGATGAAGACAGAAACCGATGACTGGGACCTACTGAAAGTAAAACACGCATGTACATCAAATACATTATCAAAATAGTAAAACGAGAGCCCTGGGCTTGTAAAAACAACTTTAGCAATAACACAATAGACAAGGGATTACTTACTAAAATCCATAGAGTTTTGCAACACCTGGATAAATGTTTAAAAAATCAAATTAAAAGGTGGGCAAAGAACATAAATAGACAATTCACAATTGAAGACACTAGGATGCCTAACAAACACATGAGGTCACTATCCATCCAGGAGATGCAAGTGAAAAAATGATGATTTCACCTTATACTCACAAAAACAAACAAAAATAGAGAACAACAAATGCTGAAGAGGTTGTGGAGAGATTGGAACACATCTACACTGATGATGGGCTTATAAATAAGTACAACCATTGTGGAAAGTGATTATGATGGTACCTAAAACAACTGGGAACAGAAATACTGTATGAC
>NW_022103896.1:33030806-33032491 GCF_000313985.2 Echinops telfairi
TTGAATTTAAGAAGAAGCAGATGTCTGCTATCCCAAGGTTATGAAATTGCCCAAGGGTTTTCCTATAATTTATATATTTTGGTCAAGGATTTTCATATAATTTATATATTTTGATGACTCCTTGCTTTCTTATGATATGTAATTACCTGGCAAGCATGGTTCAGCCTTTGTGAATGAGTGTTATGCAAAGTTTTGCCCTATCACCAATCTCTACTGCTTGTTTATACCGTATCTAGTCATTTAAGCATTTAATCTGTACAAGTAAACAATTCAAATATTGTGGTTTAAGGCTGGCCTATGCTTGTATAATTTCCTTTTTCTTAACAATGTTTTAAATTTCTGTATCATTGACCAAATTAATGACACTACCAATAGAATTATTTTATGCCCTAGAGGATTGTGGCAGTTACATAAATCCCTGTCAATTTGTGAAGGGGTGGAGTCTAGCCTGTCAATCAGGTCACAGCTTGATGACCTCATTAGGAGAAATGACAGAGATAAATAGCTGACTGGAGGCCAGATGCACAGTCCTCTCCCTGCGAGATATTCCCGTTGACAAACCACATGGAGCTATGTTGATGCAGCCAGAGCCCTGGAGCTGGAGAAGTCACGTGGAGATACAAGACAGCGCTGATGCTTCCACCACCACTGTATCCAAAAGCCTTTCTACCCACAGGCCTGTGATCTTCCTGAATGCAGCACCATTGCATGGCTGTGTGGGTCTAAAGAGGTATTTATGGACTACTAAAGACATATGGGGTAATATCAGAATTATGGACCTGATCCAGACTGGGATGGAATGTTTTCTTAATATACAATTGCTCTTTGTATAAAGTTCTCTTTAACTCATATGAATGTCTATGATTTTGTTTCTCTAGTACACCCAGACTAACACAGGGATGATTTGTAATCTTCTCCATCATAAAATGATAATGATGTTTCTAAAGTGAACCAGAGACATATATAAACAATAGATATACAAATGGATTGGGGGTTTAGACTTAATATAGTCCCAATGTTAGAACAATTAGTTATTTTGACATGTCCCTACTCAATATTAACTCTCATGAACACCTTAGAGAAAATATGGGTGCTAGAGCAGAGTGTAAACCAGATGGTCTGACCATAAGAAAGAATAGTGTCAGAGGTATTAAAGGCTTGTCTTTAAAAAGCAGCCATTTAAGTGGGGTGTCAATTATGTCCACATAGAAGAAACACACCAACCTGTGTGACCCAAGATTATAAACAATTAAATCCAAATCTTAAGAAGGCATGTATCAGAACTTAAATTGTGGCCACCTGATTTGCAGATGTACATGGATGACAGTCGAAGCACAAAATCTATTTGCAGGGTCCCCACATGGATTAAGATATGTGAATCCCCTCTGGACACAGTCCAGGGATGTAAATAGCTTTGCTATCAGACACAGAGCATTCTAAAGTTAATCATGACAGATATAGTTAAAATGTAACACCTCATCATTTGAGCTCCTTTTGACCCATTTTAAAGTTGTTTCAGTTTTAATATTTTATGCTTTCTTCTAAATTGAGGTTTTGCTATACTTGGTCTAGAAATTATTGTTTTTCACTCACTGTTTGTGTTTTGTACAATTTTCTGTACATGAAATCAAGAACAGCTAAATCTATAGAGACATCAACTGGATTAATCGTTTCTTGGGGTAGTG
>NW_022103896.1:33033786-33055763 GCF_000313985.2 Echinops telfairi
CCCCTCCCTTCCCGCTCCCCCCTCCTTCATCAGTTGTTAGGTTTTTTATGTGGAAATGTAATCCATAAGCTTCAGTCTTTGGCCTTCATCAGTGTGTTTTATGTCTTCTTAGCTGTCATCAAGCAAAGTTGCTCTCATCTGCAGATTGATGACACGATCAATTTCTCTTGTATTAAACCACGAAGTGTGTACTATTTTGTTATGGCAACCTTAAGAATCTAATAGATGTGTAGAGACTGTAACTCGTTTCGAGAGCTGGCAGCAGGATTAAGTGAGGCAGCATTTGTGAATGGACCGAGCATCAGCTAGTACCCTGATGTGAACGTTAAGTGTTAACTGTTAGATTTTTCAGTAAGGAGTTTCCTTGAGACAAAAATGTGGCATAGAAAACCTTCCTCACTTTTAAACCTGACTTAGGAATAGTGCCTACTGATGCGGAGAAAGGCCTTGTGATTTTAAGATAAAATTGGAATTTGTGCCCAAGCAAATTGATACTCCGACCGAGAGCCACGCAGGGTGAAAATGGGAGAAATGACTGTGCTGAGAACCAGTAATAGTGCCAAAAAATTAAAATTTGAACAATGCATTGCAGGCTATGAGAAAATTAACCATACCCTCAAAAAAAGAAAGATGGAAAAGCAAAATTAAGACAAATTTATAAAGACTGTAAGAGAGGAAAGGAAATATATATGTGTGTGTATGTATATATTCATCTAAAAACCAATGTCAACCCATCTCATTGAAGGCCTTGCTCTTTCTCTGCCTCTCTGTTCAATTTCTGGCACGGTTCACCTCGGTTCTTGGTTGTCAACGCTGCAAGAATGCATGTGGCAGAAGCACCAGAAAGTGTGCAAGACCACACAAGAGTCCACAACTGAAGATGTCCACAAGAGCGTGGAACCAGAGTGCGGAGCCAAGAGAGGGTAGGCAGGCACACGCACACCTGCACATGGGAGAGATCCCACCCTCCCACCTGCAAGAGAGTGCAGAGAGAGGGAGTGGCCTGCCCTTAGTCTGCTATTTATCCCCTTGTCCCTAATGACTGCGGGGGTGGGGTGGGGGGGAGGTTGGTTGGTTGTGGGTATTGGCTGATCTGAGTGACTGCGGTCAGGCACACGTGTGATGTCATGTCGCTGGTACGTAATGTGGATGACCTGGGTCTGAGCACGTCTACTTTGGGATTTCCCCATAGGTGTCTAATGTGTGCCTGATTTCTCTGCAACCCCTTTATTGTGACCTGGCCAGCTAATTTTCGTGTAGCGTCGGCAACCTCTTCTATCCCTAATCTTGCTACCTTTCACTTCCACTTTACCAAGCATAATGTCCTTCTCCAAGGACTAGTCTCTCTCTCTCTCTCTCCCCCTCTCTCACCCCCACCCCCACTCTCTCTGTCTGTCTCTGATGTTAAGGTTTACTCAACAAGAAACTTCCGGGTAAGGGTAGGAGTGGAGCGCAATCTGTCAAATGGATCAAAGCCGGACGACACCTCCTTGGTGCCATCAGCCTTCTTGCATAAGAGAGAAAAACAGAGCAGGGTCAATTCTCTTTGGATCTTGAGTCTGGTTCCTCAATCCCATTGCTTTGCCAGCTGACCCAAGGCGTGGTCAGGAGACTGCCAACAGTGATTCACTCGGCTGACTTTAGACCTCTGTATGCACCAGGATGTGCCTTGTCCCCACCACCCAAACCCTCCCCCCAATCTTTGCTTCATCATCCCACTTTCTCTTCATCAGCTTCCAGGAGTCCGGAGAAGCCTGACTTTAAGCTGACTGGACTTGCCTAGTTCTGCAACTTTAGGAAGCCTGACGTCCTTTCCCAGAGACGAACCTCTCTAGGTAACACGTCCTAGGATGTGGGATGAGGTGGCGCGATCATCACTTCTAAGGTGCATTCTGGCTCTACATCTTCTAAAACAGATTTGTTTGTTCTTCTGAATGTGCATGATATTTACAGTTTTCTTTGCCAACTCCATAATTCAAATGCATCAATTCTTCTTTGGATTTGCTTATTCATTGTCTAGCTTTCACATACTTATGAGTAAAATGTAAATTTGGTGAGCCTAGTACTCTTTAGCACTTTAAAGAGGTCTTGTGCATCATGCAGGCTTAATACAATACATCATGTGATTTCTTGACTGCTGCTTTCAATGGAGAGGATTCTGGGTCCAAGTAAAATAAATCCTGGGCAACTTCAACCTTGTCTCCGTTTGTCGTGGCTGTGATCTATGGGCGCAGTTGTGAGGCGTTTTGGTTTCTTTGCCATAAAATGTAATGTATACTGAAGTCTTTACCAATAAGCACATCAAGTCCTCTGCTTCCAACAATTAAGGTTGTGTCATATTTATATTGCAGCTTGCTAGTGAATCTTCTTCCATATATCTATAGAGGGGCTCCAGTCATTCACACACACAAACATAGAATTAAAAGACAGTGGATTCTTTCTATGAACCTTTCTTTCTTCCTTTTCTTAAAAAAAATCATTTTATTGGGGGCTCTTACAGCTCTTTTTAACATTCCATACATCAATTGTATCAAGCATATTTGCACATGTTGCCATCATATGTACATTTATGTTCTATCTGACCCCTTGGTATCAGCTTCTCTTTTTTTCTTTCCCTCCCTCCTACCTTCATGACCCCTTGAGAAATTATAAATTATTATTGTTTTCACATTTTACACGGACTACTGTCTCCCTTCACCCATGTTTCTGATATTCATCCCCCTGGGAGGGGTTATGCTTGATCATTGCAATCAGTTCCCCCTTCCTTCCCTCCTCCCCCACTTTATTTCTAAACTCCTGGTATCACTTCTCCCATTTCTGTTCCTGAGGGGTTTATCTGACCTGGAATCCAGGTTTCATGAGCTCTTATCTGTAACAGTGTACATGCTCTGGTCTAGCCAGAACTGCATGGCAGGACTGGGGTCATGATAGTGGAGGGGAGGGTGAGGTAGCCTCAAAGAACCAGAGTAATATTGTATGTTTCATAGGTGCTATACTGCACCCTGGTTGACTCATCCCTTCTTTGTGATCCTCTGTGAGGGGATGTGCTATTGTCTACAGATGGGTCTCTGCTCCGACCCTCCTCATTCTCAACAATATGTTTTTTGTTTTGTTTTGTGTCATCTGGTACCTGTTACCTGATTCTGTCAACACCTCATGATGGCACAGGCTAGTGTGCTTCCTCCAGGTGAGCTTGTTGCTTCTTTGCTAGATGGTTGCTTGTTTAACTTCAAGCCTTTAAGACCCACCACACTTTATCTTTTGATGGTCGAGCACCATCAGCTTTCTTCACCACATTTGCTTATGCACCCATTTGGTCTTCAGCGATCTGTTGGGAGTTTGAGCATCACAGAATGCCAGGTTGTTAGAACAAAGTGTTCTTGCATTGAGGGGGGGTTTTAGCAGAGGCCCAAAATCTGTCTACTTCCTCAATATATTGCCATATAAACATATGTACATAGGCAGATACCTCTATTTTTATGAATTAATATATTTACATATGTGCACACCTATTTCTATCTCTATCATTGGTTTTACTTCCTAGATCTTTCCCGTTTCCTTTTACTTCCCTCCCGCCCCATCGTCATGCTCACCCTTCTTCTGCCTCTTAGTAATTCCTCTCAGCTAGATCGCTGCTGCTCCAGCACCAACCGCATCTCCATGTCCCCCTTTCTTTAATTCCCTAGATGTTGCCATCTATGGCATTCTTTGCTCACCGCTCCTTTCCCCCAGCTCTTCCTCCTCTCAGGTCCCTCTGGAGCCTTCCGTCCTGTTGCTTTCTCCTCAGGCTTGCTTCCAGGCCTCTTCCTTTTCTGATCTCACAACAGGAGCACCAGGAGGGTGCTTCTGCCTAGACATCATCGTGATGCCTCCTCCCTATGAACTTTTCACTGTATGTATAAAGTCGTTTGAAATTGTATTCATGGAAATACCATCAAGTTTGTTCTGACCCACAGTGACCTTATGCACAGCAGAATGAAACACTAGCTGGTCCTCTCACATTCTCACAATGGTTTCCATGCTTAAACTCATTATTACAGCCACAGTGGCAATCCATCTCATTGAGGGACTTCCTCTTTTTCACTGCCCCTGTATTGTATCCAATGTAATGTCCTTCTCCAGTGACTGGTCTCCTCTGGCAACCACATAAAGTACTCCAAAAGGGGGGATCAAAGGAAGTTCAACATCAGACACAATAACATCAGAACACACTGGTCACGATCAGGCGCTCCTGTCTACAGTAGAAACCTGTAGTATGCTTCTAACTTGCACCTGTCCTTGCTAGTAGAAGGGGAAAATTTCTCATTACAAGGAATGGCCTTAAGTTATAGACTTCAATATTAAGGTTTGACAGTCTGTTTTGCAGTGAAGAGGTATAAAGAGATTGTAGAAGCTGGTCTAGGAACAGGGAGGGGATTCCCGAATGAAAGCAGAGAAGAGTCCGTTGTAACTGATTCAGATAATTCATATTCTAATCCTTCAGCTCAGTAAAATTTCCTTTTCCTGAGATCAGTAATGGAAACATATCATTTTATTTATATCATTGAACTACTCAAATCAGACTTGAAGTGTTGACATTTGTAACACAAAAGAACCATGGTTTTATTAGGCCAAGTAATTGGTTAGAAAGGGAATGTTGGCTGTAAAAGGGTCCTTCTTCCAATAGACCAGAAAACAATAAGGGATTGAATGGTGACAAAAGCCTGACATCATTGCAACATGCCATTATCCTCTTGTGGAGAATAAATACTCATTTATACCACATTACACTTGATGTTTTCAATGGTAGCTACAGAACATTAGGAGAGTCCGATATCTTATTAAATCTTTAATGCAATTAATTATGGTTTCCTTTTCATGTAATGATGTATAGTGAAGCCAAACTCAAATTAAGAAGAAGTTAACTGAAAAACAACAAAATCCTATTCCCCGAACTGCGTTTTATTTTAAGCAATCATTCACACAGTTCTGCAGCGTGACCAACGATTTATATAATCTCCTGTGAGTCACCACGAGAAGCTGGCAGAGTTGACCGAAATGCGTTTGAGGTGCAACAAAAGAGGCCCGGGGGCAAAAGGAACTGTGTCCGGAAGCCCGGGTTATTGTTTACTGCTTTAAGAACCCTCTTTGCTGCTTTTCCTTTGCAAAACTCACTCCGCACCATGTCGCTCCCACACTATTGATTAAGATTAGGCTTGAATTTCATTTTTCTCTATGCTCTTCCTTTTGATGTTTGAAGTTGCATTTATTAAAAGGAAAAGGCAAGGAGGTGAGGCAGAGATAAACAAAGGATTAGAGGGCAATGAATCAATTTATTTAAGGCGTCTTCTTGTATTATGTCTTTTTTTTTGCGGGGGATGGGGAGTTCTGCATGGATGCTTATTGGCCCAAGGGAACATAATTTTTATTTCCTCCAGAAATTCATAAAGTTACTCAATCCGAGAGGGGATTGCCAAGGACGGCAGCCGGGACCCCAGCTATAAAAAAAAAGGCAAGGTTTAAAGATTGTGATGGACTTCTGAGAACATTACAAAAGTTGCAAATCTTTCTCAAAAACAGGGTCAGCAATCCTCAGAAATCTGTGCTAAAAACCTTGGCCTGAACCTCTTCTGCCTTGTTAACCCGTGTGGGGTGCAATCTTCAGGAACTTTCTCAGTGCTTCCCCAAGCATATATAGGGGTACAACAAAAAGTAAGGGTGCAGCAGACACCTTCATTATACAAAACTATCAAAGTATGAAGCTATTATTGCACACTTCCTTCATCTATGTCAATAGATTTCCGAAGAAAGTGTTTCCATCTCTCGAACCCTTCCCTGAAAAATTCTGTGCTCTTGATTTACACAAGATGAAACAAAACTACTCCCCCTCACATCATATTGGTATCCTTAAGGGCTTCATTTTGTGTTCTCTTAAAATGGTCTTTGAGTTCTGGAACTCAAAGAAGTTAGAAGGGGCAAGATCTGGGATATATGTTAGAGGGCTAAGGTTTTTCCATGAAATTCTTATAGGACTGATCTCTCCCGACAAAACTGCCAGGAGCATTCTGGCTCTACTTCTTATGAGACAGATGTGTCTGTTCTTCTAGAAAGCCATGATGTTTTCAGTATTTTTTTTTTTTTTGCTAGCACCAGAACTCAAATGCTTCATTTGAAAAAAAAAATTGTTGTTCTTCCTTATTCATTTACCACCTGTGTTAGCCTGGGTACTTTAGAGAAACAAATCCACAGAAACTCTGGTATAAGAGAGAGTTTTATATATAGGTTAAGTGCACATCAAGAAAACTTCCCAACCCAGTGCTGCTCAAGCCCACAAGTCCAACATTAACCCACATGTCCGACACCAATCCACAAAGTTCTCCTCCATCTCACGAAACACATGCAATGATGCTGGCTGCAGGAGGAAAGCCGAATCAGTGAATGTGTAAGCATCTCAGCCCTGGCAGGGGTCTCCACACGGCTGCTGCTCCAGCACCCAGGGCTTCATCGGGGTAGGTTCATGCGGCTTCTCCTTGGGGATGTCTTCCAGGAAGTGAGCCTTGCCAGCTGAAGCAGGGAACTGGCTAAGGCAGCTCCCCCCTGGTCTGACCCAAAGCAAGAGACCCGAGAACTAAAAAGGCGAGGCTCACTGAGCCATTTATCCTTCCTCCCTTCAATTAACCCCACATGTGTTTATCGGCCAGGTTGTCCCAATAAACTACCTCACCACTTTTCACATGTATATGAGACAATTGAAAATACCATGGATCAGGTCAGGTACACCCTAGTCTTCCAAGTGACATCTTTGCTCTTAACACATAAAAGATGTTGTGTGCCACAAATCTTTTACAGATCTCTGAACATAACATGCTTGGCAGCATTTATATATAGTGCCTGGGGTTTTAAAGGCTTGTAATTAAACAAGCAGCCATCTATCAGGGAAGCAATAAAGCCCACATGGAAGAAGAAGTGGGGGGATGGGGGGAATGGGGAGCTGATAGCATTGATGATTACATAACTCCACTTGATGGGATTGCCTTGAAGTCAGTTCTGACTCATCACCAGCTTACATGACAGAGTAGAATTGTTTCTTCCCTAGGGGTTCGGAGGCTGTAAATCTCTGTGGATGCAGACCACTTCATCTTTCTCTTACAAGGTGGCTCCTGGGTTCCTTTTAAAAAAGAATCATTTTATTGGGAGCCCTTACAGATATTATAACAATCCACAATTCAATTGGATCAAGTACAATTGTACAATTGCTGCCACCATGAGTTACAGCACATTTTCTTTCTTCTTGAGCTCCTTGATATCAGCTCCTCTTGATGCCCTCCCCTCCTCTACCCAACCTTTAATCTTGTGGACACTGTTTCACAGCATTGTTAGAACAGAAAGATGCATTTATTCATTTTAGCAAACCATCTGCAGTGCCAATATATTATAATTCATTTAATATTTCCTCTTTGGGTAGCATTTATATTGTCTGTTTTTCTACTTTTTATGAAAACAAACACTCATATATATTCAATATTGTTCAAAAGGTTTCTAGATATGGGCAAAAGGCTGGGCATTTTGTTTCTCCAAAGATTGTGTTTACTTACAATCCCATTACTGTGTAGGAGAGTGTCTGTTTCCTCACATTTGCTTAACTTGGATAATTGTTTCCAAACTGTGCTGATTTAATAGATGATAACTGACATATAATTACTATTTTGATTTCCCACAGCAGAAACGTCAGTGCTATTCTCCCTGCTTTATGCACTGGCCTTTCCTTTGATCAAGTCTTTAAGTGGAATAATTTTATTAATCTTCCTGTCTTCATGTCCATTATGGAATCATAGCAATTTAGAGTGGGGAGATGCTTTGGTGGATATCTGTAACTTCACCTATCTGGTTAAGAGCACAGCAATTGTTTGATCCTCCTGTAATGAGGAGTTTCTGAGCTTCTGAAGCAGTCTCTCTTTTGATGGTCTTTCACCGTATAAGAGATTTTCTCAAGCAGCCAGATCTCATAAGCTTTCAATGTGAAACCTAAGGAAGAGTTTTTTTAATGTTTCCTAGCAATGTTACCTGGTGGTATTTTCTCTGTACCGCTTTGTCTGTCCACACATTAGTTCAAATTAATAACTTGTTAAATTCATTGGGAAATTTCAGAATTTTCAGATTTAAACTCCTTTTCACTCGTGAACAGCTAATGGTTAGAAACTGCTTTCCATTTCTGTGCCTCCAAACCTTGCTAATACTGGTGGCTTGAGACTCTAAAGCAGTGGTTCTCAACCTGCCTAACGCCGTGGCCCTTTACTACAGTTCCTCATGTTGTGGTGACCCCCAAACCGTAAAATTATTTTTGTTACTTCTTCATCACTGGAATTTAGCTACATTTATGAATTGGGGTCACAACTCACAGGTTGAGAACCGCTGCTCTAAAGCATCAACCTGAGCATCTTCCGAGATCAAGCAGATAGATAGAGGCGTTTACAGAAAGCTGCATACGTTCTCTAAAAGATACTCATTGTAGTGTGTTAACGTTAGCTAGACTGGGTTCTGATGGGCGCATTAAGGTGATAACTTTAAAAAATGAATTTTCAGGTGGGGATTAAAGGAGGGTAGGAAGACTTCTGTTCTCTTCTTCTCCTCCTTGGCATCTCCACCTTTGCACATTTAGCCTCTCTTCATCCATTTAAAATGAGGGATGTCTTTATCTGGTTTATCATTGCTTCTTGTTTTGTGACTTCAAAACCTAAATCAGATTAAAGTATGCATATTCCAACCTACTATTTGTCCCCTGAGTCCTCTAAGCAGAAAGTCGGATGACTCGGAGGGATGGGGAGTGGAGCGGGAAGAATGGGAAGTGGGTGGCCTGAGTTCTTCTTATTCCTCTTTCCTCTGAGTCAGTAGGTCAAGCCTTATAACGTTCTGCCTGGACTAGTGTTCATCACACAGTCGTCGGGCAACGCATTGAAGAACTGTGGGTTCTCTCTTGCTTTCCTTCCTGCTGTTACGTGTCCCAGATCCTCGGCAAGTGAAATATGGATGAAACCGTTTCAGAATGCTGTCTGTGTTTTCTTTCTAATTCAATGACCATATTAAAGAAATACACATTGAAAAGAATATTCATGGGTATATTTTTAAATTAACTCAGAACTTCAAAGTTTCTATCTATTTGGATCCATCTGTAGAAAGACTGCTAATGAGAGAACAGGGGGCACAGTTGTTGACATGTAATAAAGAAGCTAGAACTTCAAAGTTTCTATCTATTTGGATCCATCTGTAGAAAGACTGCTAATGAGAGAACAGGTGGCACAGTTGTTGACATGTAATAAAGAAGGTAGAAAGCTATCTTAGGTTCGCGGCTACAGAAACTAGGTCTGCATTGCATTTGTAGGAGACATTTATTTTTGTATGTCTCATATCAGGGACAAAACTCAAATAGATGTCCATTACTCTTAGACATGTCTTCAAAAGCCATCATTTGAAAAATCATGGATCTCAAGCACTGTACACAACATTAGAACTAAGGAGCTGTGGGAGTAATTCAAATGCAATGCAATACACCCACCCCTCCCTTATCAACTCTCTTGTTCAGAATTTTTCATTTTGTACAATAGTAAAGTGTCCACTCTCTGACTATTTTGTGTATTAATGTCTGGCAGTAACAAATGCAGAGGTATGAGGTGAGAGTAACATTGGCTATGGTTAGGTGAATGTAACAATTTGGCTGGGCTAGGATTCTCTATAGTGACATTTATGTAAGAGTGAAATTTGGCAGTGATGTTGTGATGTAATTTTTCAGTTATGTATTATACACAATAAATATGCCATATTGTGTTCTGAAGTAGCCATGCTCCATCTTCCTATAGCATTGCCATGCTTAATGATCACATCTTAGGCAACCAATCATGTTAATTAGTGAGGAGTAGGTGAACAATATATGATTTTAGAAATATAGTTAAAGGGATGTAGGTAAATACTGAAGCTCTGTCACATGTTGGCTGTGAACTCTGATATGGAGATAATCATTTAACTACCATCAACTTCATATTCTTCATCCATAAGATGGGCTTTATTATAATATTTGCTTTATTCATTTTTCTGGTTCTCTTTAGGATTAAGTGACATAGGAGGGCAGATGAGATAAGTGATTAAAAATGGTAAGCCACGTGAAATCAAAATCACCTCCCTTCTCAAAAACATTCATTGCTTTCTAATCATAACTAGATTAAGATTCAAATGCTGTATCTTGATTTACAAGATCCTAAGTGGTTTGGATCAAGGATGACTTCTAAAAACTTTTCTACTGTGTTTACAGTGTTATTCTACAGATATGCCGATCTCTTCTTCTCCCATCCTACAACTTCTTGAACATAAAAGTAATTCCTATCTTAGAGGCTTGGAATCTATTTCTTCTTCTTTTTAGAATGCTTTTGCCCATATATTTCAAAATCAACTTGCAATCTACTTAAATTTTATCTCCTCAGGTTTTCAACCGAATCAAAGTACTGCTTGTGCCCAGGTGGAAGGATGGAGATATGGAGTTGACACCCAAATAGGGCAGAACTAGATCATGAAATATTTCAGTGCTAAGAAGATTAAACACTCCCCGACATTCGCTCAAACTCGTGATTGCCAAAATATAGTAACAGAGGCAAAGATGGTGCAGTAAACAAAAAAAATAATTTCTCAACGATGTAATCTGAGAACACATTAAATCTAGGATTATTTTAATATTGCATTAAAAAATTCAAAGAGATAATGTTTGAAAATATTCTAAATGTGATGAAAGCACCTATCATAAAAATTTTAAAAACCACAGTGAACCTCAAGCAGGAGAAACACAAAAAAGATAGAATATTCAAAATTCAAAGACTAAAGAGACAGAGGGAGAAACAACACAAAAAGCATTTGTCACCTATGCTCAACCAAAACACTAAAAGTCATGGAATGGCATACTTAAAATACTAACTGAAAACACCTGCCCATTTAGTATTTTATATCCAATGAGAACACCTGCCAAATTCTATATACTGTGAGAATACTTTTCAAAAGTGATTGGATATGAACACCAGATATGCACAGAAAATAGAATAAAAGTTAAAGATAAAAGAAATATTCTAGAGAGAAATTTTGAATCATTAGGGAAATATCCCAGACATATAAATGGAAAGTCATAGAGATTACATCCATGTATAAATATAAATTAATGTTGACTTTGCAAAGGAATAATTGAAATTTCTTATAGAACTTAAAGTATTTGTACAACACAAATCCAGAGAAAATAAGGAGATTAAAAATAATACAATGAAAGACCTAAATCCAACTGAAGTCATAATTAAAGTTAACGAATGAGCATTCCAATGAATAGGTAAGATTTTCAGAATGAATAGGAAAATGAGACACAACCAAATGCCTTTGATAAGACATGCATTTCATATACAAAGATAGAGATAGATGGAAAATAAATGGCAATGGTAGACTGTAAATATAAGAATAGGTGATGTCTGGCTGGGTTATCTAAAGAACAGAACCCTTGGAGCTCATATTTGTACATATATCAGAGAGGCTTATTTTAAGAAAAGGACACACGCAGTAGAGACGAGCAAGTTACAAATCCATGCTCCAGATAGCAGGATGGAGGCTTCTTCTGACTCATATGTGTTAGGGGATACGAACACAAGATCGTTAGGTTGGATATTAATGGTTTTAGAGGCAAATCAATCCAAGGATTTTATGTAAGGTGACAAGCTTCCAATGAGTCCAGGCAAACAGCATGCTGGTGGTTCAAGTCAAAAGAATCAAATTTCAGATGACTAGCTAGATGCAGGATCCAGATCCAGCAAATAAGCTTTTCCACCATGCCCACTTAAATTGGAAGCAGACCACATCCCCAGGAGTTCTCATTATGAGAGATTACTTCATGTCAACTGCTATATTGCCCAGCCAAGTTGACACAAAGCCTTAATTGTAATAGATAGTTATATTAATAAGAAATATAATTGATTTCAAGGCAAAAATATTACAAAAGATGAATATTTCATAAAGATAAGATGGTCAATTGATTAGGAAGATATAACAATTATACATGGCTGTACATCTAACAGTTTTGTTGTTCTTAGATGCCAGCAGGTCAGTTGCAAGTCATAATGTCCGTATGTACTACAGAACAAAACACAGTCCAGTCCTGCATCGTCCTCACAATTACCTCCATATTTGATTCTATGGTAGCCCCGACTTTCAATCTATCCTGGAAAGGTCTTCCTCTTTTGTTAGTGACCCTCAATTTTAACAAGCAGGGTGTACTCAAGTACAAGTCCCTTCTGAACACACATTCAAAATAGGTATGACAATGTCTCACCATTTTCATGTCTAAAGAGCAGTCTGGCTGCACTTCTTACAAGAGATTGTCCGTTCTCTTGGCGTCCATGGTATATTCAATATTCTTGTCCCACACCATCATTCAAATGCACCAGTTCTTCTTCACTGTCTACACTCTGCATGGCTATCAGGGAACAGAAAATGGTTTGGGGCAGGCACGCCATAGTCCTCACGGTGTTATTTATGTTTTTCAACACTTTAAAAAGGTACTTTGTAGTAGAGTTGCTCGGTTTAATACATTGCTTGATTTCTTGACTGCTACTCCCCTAAGCATTGATTGTGGGTCCAGGTAAAATGAGATACTGACAACTGCACTCTTTTCTCCACTTGCGGTCATGTTACTAATGCCCTGGTTGTGAGAGTCTTTATTTTCCTTGTGTTGAGGTATGGTTCATACTGAAGTTGTTGTGTTTAATTTTCACCAGAAAATATTTACAGTCCTCTTTGCCCCAGCAAACAAAGTCATGTTATCTGTATAGGCAAGATGGTTAATCACTTTTCCTTCAATTCTAATGGCATGTTTTTATTCAAATACTCCATCTTCTCAGATTATCTGCTTAGCACAGAGTTTGAGTAAATGAGGTGAAAGTATTCAGTCCTGATGCACAACTTTCCTGATTTTAAACCATTCATATCCCCTTGTTTTCTTGGCATAACTGCCTCTTAACTATGTCAATTTCTCATGAACACAGGTGTTCTGGAATTCCCATTCTTTGCAATGCTATCCTGAACTTGCTATGGTCCACACAGTCAATTGGTTATGATCCTTTGCACAGGGAAACATCTTTATAGTGTTCTCTGCTGTCAACCAAGGTCCACCGAACAAAAGTCATGGCATTTCCCCTTCCCCATCTATTCCTGACTCCAGCTTGAAATAAGGCAGCTTCTCGTTCATGTACTGCGCCAACCGTGTTTGAGTTATCCTCAGGAGGTTTTTCTTAATCACTTTATTGGGGGCTCTTGCAGCTCTTTATAAGAATCCATACATCCATTGTGTCAAGCACATTTGTACACATGTTGCCATCATTCTTTTCAAAGACATTTTCTTTCTACTTGAGCCCTTGGTATCACCTCCTCGTTTTTTTCCGCTCTCCCTCATGAACCCTTGGTCATTTATACATTAGTATTATGTTCATATTTTCACCGACCGCTATCTCCCTTCAACCACATTTCTGTTGTTCGTCCTCCTTGGGGGGGTGTGTGTTATACAATCATCATTGTGAATGGTTCCCCCCCCCCCTTTCTCCTACCCTCAGGGTATCGTTTTCACATTATGGTTCCTGAAGGGCTTATCTGTCCTGGATTCTGCGTGTCCAGAGCTCATACCTGTACATGCTCTGAACTAGCCAGATTTATAAGGCAGGATTGGGGTCATACTTGTGGGGGGAGGAAGCATTAAAGGACTAGAAAGTTGTGTGTTTCATCGGTGCTATACTGCATCCTGGCTGGCTCGTCCCTTCCTTGTGACCCTTCTGTGAGGGGATGTCCAATTTGTCTACAGATGGGCTTTAAGGTATCCACTTCCCCTCCCCCCACCTCATTCACATCAATATGATTGTTTGTTCTTGGTCTTCTGATGCCCTTCAGGAAATGTTTATGTGGGTTCAATATAAATTATATTGTTTGAAAATGTCTGCATTCTTTTGAATCATCTTTCTTTGGAATTGGCGCATTCTATTCGGTTGCTCAGCTGTCTCCCAATTTCTAGGCACAGATGAGTGAATTCCTTCGGTGTGGCACCTCTTTGTTGAAATAGCTCAACTGGGATTTCATCAATGCCTTGGATGCCATTTTCCAAGACCACTAGTTCTTCATCCTATGCTACCTCCTGAAATGGTTGAAGTCAATTATTCTTTCGGTAAGTAACTCTGGGTAATGTTTTCCCATTTCCGGGAGCATTGGCTTTTGTTTACATATTTTAAATTTATTCAACTTGAACTTGGACTTGCATAGCAGCAATTGGTAGTCTGTTCTGCAGTCAACGCTGGTCTGTTCTGATGATATTGAGCTTCACCATTGGGTGAATTTGATTTAATTTCCACAGGTGAATTTGATTTAATTTCTGTGCATTCCATCAGAAAAATTCCATGTGTATATTCCTAATTTTGGTTATTGAAAGAGATATTTCCACTTAATTGATGGTAAGATTTACAAAAGTCTGTACTTTGATCTCTGGCATAATTTTAATCAACAATGTCATTTTGTCCAGCTACAGATTCCTATTTCCAGTTTTTACATTCCAATAATCAGAGTTCATCAGTGCATCTTAATCATTTTCAGAAGGCAAACATTGATTAAATTTTTCAATTTGTTCATCTTTGGCATTGTGGTTGGTATGTAGATCTGAATAATGGTCACATTAGCGGATCTTCCACGAAGACATATAGATGTTATCTTCTCCCTGACAACGTTGCGTGTGTACATCAGGGTAAACAGCGAAGTGTTCTTTCAGACAATGAAAATGACATCTTTTCTCTTCAACCTGTCACCTTCAGCATCAAATACTTATAATTTTCTAATTCATAATGGCCAATACCAATCCACTTCACGTCAGCAATGTCTGGTACATTGATCTTCAGATGTTTCATCTCTTTATTGATTCTGATGTAGTTGTTCTCCCAGTTTTTGAGTAAGGATCTTTAAAATATCTAATTCCACTTGAACAATTATTTTACTTCATTTAATTATATATATTGGAGGTTCAATCATTACTTGTTCCAATGGAGTAGAACTTCAAAACACATGATATACATAATTCAAGGAAGAAAAATAATTCTTCAAAAAGACCTGAGGGCTTCAAACCATATTTCCCATAACAGAGAGGACAACTAAACAAAACATCAGTAATGAAAATATTGATTGAAACAACACCACAAACCACTTTGTTCCAATTGATATTTATAGAACACTGCACAGTACAATCGCAAAATACGCATTTAAAAAATTTCAAAGTCACACCTACCAAGATAGGTCACCTGATAGCCCATAGAACAAATCATAGCAACATTTAAAAATGAAACAATTATGAGTATATTTTCTGAAGAAGTTAATTGCAAAGCAATGACAACATATCCCAAAACAACATGAAAATCAAATAGCATATTGCTAAACAATCCATTATGAAAGTAAGAATCATAAGGATGACTGGAATATACTGTTATCTCCAAGTGATAGTGAAATTACAGCATATCAAGATTTGTGAAACAGCTCAAGTAGTGCTTGTAGGGAAAGTAATAGAGGTAAATGCTTGTATTAGAAAGCAAAGAACCATGGTGGTCCCCAATTTAAACACGTGGTAACTAATGGAATGGTTGAAGAGTCTAATCTAATCACCTGATTCATGGGAGAAAGACTTGGTGACCTGTTCCACTAAAGCTTTCAGCCTCAAAAATCTCAAGAGGACATTTCGACTCTGTAACAAGGGGTTGCTATGAGTAGAAAATCAACTTGATGGCACTTCACAACAGCAGCAGCATTAGAGAAACAGAAATATCTGAAACAATTATTTAGGTTTCTACACAGGCATAGAACATAACAATAACTAGAATATTATAAAAATCCGAGCAAAAATTCTGTGAAATAGAGTTGACATTAGACATGTAAATATCAGGAATAAAAGAGAATAAAACACATTAAGCACAGAAATATGAATTCAGCTTACAATCAAATTAGTTTGCTTTATTCATAAAATAAAGAAGAAAAATATATATCAGCATGTCAATAGATGCAGAAAAATAATTTCTTAAAGTAAAATACATATTCATGATATAAACTTTCTGGACCTAAATGGAAACTTTCTCAACTTGATAAGAAAAACTCTACCAAAATCCTGTAACTAACATTATACTTAACAATGGATATGGGACTCATTTGTCTTAATGTTGGCAATAGGCAAGGGTATCAGAACTTCCAGGCAGAGAAGTGCTGTTTTTGACTCAGTGATTGCCTTATATATAGTGCTGAACATAAAATATGTGCACACTATCTGGTAGTTATTCTTTTCTACTTCTAGTTGGCTCTTATTTTATGAATTTATGGAAGGATAGCACTATAATTGCTTTATTGGCCATACCCTGCTTGATTTCATGGGTGCTTCAGGGAAGAAAATCAACTCTACAAGAAATATCCTACTTACCTTAGCCTAGAACCATCTCACAGAGACTGACCGAGACAAAACAAAATAAAACAAAATGTCCTTGGATTCTCATGGAAATGCATCGCCAGTGACAGAACTACAAGTACCTAATGGGGATCAAGTTTGATTGTTGTCCTTTAGAGAGAGGCAAATGTTTATGAAGTAGTAGGTTAACTCTGCTTGCATTCCTGCTGGGTTGAATTAGAATGTTTATTTCCGAAAGGAGGAAAACTTGTTGTAGCTGTAGGCATAAGAACTATCATATTTTTACAATCTGATGGCACCTTTCGACCCAAACTGCATTTATCCACTTGCCTAGGTCAACTCTGGTGCACACTGACAATGACGAAACATTACCTGCCTGCCATCCACTCACTACTTTAGAAATGATAATGCCACACAAAACAATGGGGAAGGGCACCACCTGTTAGACGGAGATGTCACAAATGTCAGATCCAACTGTTCAGTTGTTTGGGGCATTCCATCTTTACCACATCTAAGATCTGAGTAACAAACAGCACTGGGATATATTTGAAAGTATTTCTTTTCATAAGTTTGTGTAGGAGGCATTTGTGAACAGGAAAAGGAAAATTTGCAGATGAAAATCATGTTATTGGATATATATTAATTGCAATATGTTTTATTCTGTAACTGTCTTCATTATTTTTCCAGCACCTCAAATAACAGAAAAGAAATATTTCCAGCATTAGAGTGACTTAATGAATTTATTATTACCCACAGACATGTCTGGCTCTTGATCTGGCCCAAGTAGGGAGCCATGTACAAATAGGTTAAGTGCTATTTAGAATTTGTTTGAAAATTTCCGTGTTCTCTTTTTTTCCATTAGAAATGTTGAGAATGATGAGGGCAATGAATGTACAAATGCGCTCTACACAATTGATGTGTGTATGGATTGTGATAAGAATTATATGAGCCCCTAATAAAATGATTTTTTTTAAAAAAGTAGAAAGAATATTTTGAAAATGATGATGGCAACAAATGTACAAATGTGCTTGACACAATGGATGGATGTATGGATTGAGATAAGAGTTGTATGAACCCCCAATTTAAAAAAGAAAGAAAGAAAGAAAAAGAATAGCCTGAGGTTTCTAATAAGATCTTTTATGATTTTAGCTTTCTCCAGATATTAACACAGAACTGTTTACACCCTTCTTCAGTTATCCCCTTCTGCTTTAACCTCTGTCTCTTTCTCTACTGTACCTACAGCAAAAGACGGCCTGCATTACCTATTCAATGCTGTCCCATTTCAATGGCATCGGGCATGAGAGAGGGGAAATGAGCCAGCTGGAGAATGGAAACAGGGTCTTTCTGGCAGGCAGTCAACTTTCTTTCACCCCTGAAAGGAAACCCAGGAACTAAATCCACTTCAGTCCTGGGTAGATCTTCTGAGATGTTTCCTTCTAAAATCTGACATTGATTAAAAACACTTCAAAAGTTTCAGAAATTTCACCAAATTTGTTTTGATCTGGAGATTAATAAGCGATTTTTTAATCAAACAAATTGATTAGATGAGGGCACGGGTAAGGGTTAGCACAGGGGGGAGGTAATTTTTTTCTGGGTTTGAAAGAACCACATGAATGAGTCAAAATTAGATGATGATAATGATGGCAATTAAAATTTATCTCTCAGTCACTATGTGTAGTTTCAGTGTTTCAATTAAGGAAACTAAGGCTGAGAGCATTGAAAGAGAATAGTCGATCAAGATGATTCAAGTAGTAAAAGGTAGACTACACCTAGGCATCTCTGATTACGATGCCCATCTCCATAAAGCTCTCAATGACAACATCCGTGAAGCAGGGAAAAAAGTGATGAGGAAATTGTTGACTGGATGAGCAGCATAACCAGTAGCAAGAAAGAAATAAAAAATATGAATGGAGGATTGCTGAAATGTGCTTGATTAAAAAAAATAATTGCTTATTGGAATGCTGTGGAGGCTGAGTGCAAAACTTCCTGCAGGTTGGATTCTCTTTTGTTCCCAACAATTCTACTGGCACCTACTTTACATATCATACAACTCAATAGGGCAATTGTTCAGTCATCTCAAGGAGAAGGGTACAATCATTACCACATCAATTTTGGAGCATTCCCACCCCCTCTGCCCCTGGAGAAATCACCTTGAGAATGAATGTGCAATCACAATCCACTCTAGTGCTCCCTTCCCCTTGGGCCTTCATTATTTACTCCCCAAATCCCCTTTCTCTCTCTATTATGCAACTCCCCTACCCCGCCCCCTCTATTCCCTATCACCCCTTGTATCCATTAATATCAGTCAGTGTGCATCCACTCCTCCTGTGCTGCTCCACAGCTGGGAGACCCAATAGAAAGCAATAAAAAACCAAAGTTGCATTAAGGTGGTAAGGATAAAATCATAATATAAAGACAAAATTACAAATAATGCATAAGAAGGAAAATATTCTTATCAACATTCAAAAAGCCAGGGGGGAAAATTCTGTTATAAAACAAATAAGAGATACTTGTACCCAGAAAAAATTCAGGTCACATCTGTATGGTGGTCAACTGGCCAAGTGTTGAGTTTGATCCAGCATCATCAAGATTACAATGGTCTCTGCCTGATAATAAGGCTGATGGAGACTCTTGCCTGTGGCTTGAGTTGATCTGCCAGTGGCTTAGTCTGCCTAGATACTCTGCAGATGGGTTTTGGTCTCCCATCACCCCCCACAGCCCTCCACAAATTGGCTGTTCGTAATTTTAGCTCTGATGCTTTTTCATCACCATATTCGAATTTTGTAATTGTCATATTTGGATCACCCAAGCTGGTGCTTCTTCAATGTGGACTTAGCTGACTCCTCACTTAGATGTCTGTTTGTTTGAATACAAGCCTGTAAGACCCCAGACACTATTCTGATTGATAGCAGGACACCATCCGCTTTCTTCACCATACTTTGCTGTAGCACCTTTATCTTCAGTGATCATTTCATGAAGGTGAGAATGGAGCGGGCCATGATGTAAGAACTGGTTATTATGAAGTTGGGACTAGGATTTAGTGCAAGCCCAAAACCCATACATGGGGTCTCTTTAAGTATTCCCAACTACCTGAAATGTTACTTGAAAATGTTTCATATAATGGGAAGGGTAAGACAAATCTTTTTTTGGAATTTAAGAGGGAAAATGAGAAAGTTTGCACTCCAGTTCTTGCCTTGAAGACTTGCCACCCTTGCACGCTCCCAAATGCTAATTCCTTTGCAAATGAAGAACATCTGTCTTCAGGGACGGAATTTTTCTTAGGATATAAAACTGGTGCTTTTTATTGCCCAAGTATCACTAATTATTGGTTCATATAAATTTAAGTTTAGATAAATGAAAGATGCTATTAATTTGGAAATAAATCAAGTTTGTCAAGAAACAAATTATTTTAGGCTCACTTGATGTTTTTATACAATACATTTTAGCTTACGGGGGACACTGAATGAAAATACTCTAAGGACAGCCAGGATTGTACAAGTGAACCATGAATGACAGATAAGTAAGGAAGGTTTATATTTGAGAATAAGAGAACCACTTCATTTTATTGCTTGAGGGAATCTTTGTCAGCACCTGGTATTCTCACTTGATGGGTTATGAAATTGGGCCTCAAGAGCTTAGACAGAATGCCCAAAGTTACAAAGCAATTTAATATAGGAGTTAGAACAAGCTCCCCAATATTTTGACCATCAACTATTCCAGTGTTCTTATTGGGCCATCAACTACCTTCAAGATAGAGATGATTGCTAAAGCTACAGAAAAAGTGAATTAAAGGGAAGTGAATGAAAGGAATAGTGAATTCAAAAACATAGAAAAGAATGCTAATCCTATAGCTTTGGAGACTGTTATAATTATACTACAGTAGATTTGAGAATTGTATCTGAAGTAGATGCATGTGTTGGGAGCTAGGAGATGAGTCAGGAAAGTTATTTTTCTATAAATTGTTTTATTCCTAAAATGTGTCCTTATTAGTGGATATCTCTTTTTTTATTGAGTTGCCTTTAAAAGTATCAATCGAGAAAATTTAGAACATAAGTTTTTAAAGGACAAAAAGGATTTGGATGAGGTTTGTTCACTTACGGATTGTAAGTACAGAATTCGTATTCATTGGATGAATGGGTATAAGTCTTCTATATCTTTATGTTATTAAATGTGGTATTATGTTTTCAACAAATAAAAGTCTTAAGTAATTATGATTTTTGAAAAGTGACTATGAATTTTTATCATAGAATTAAGTTGATTTCGAATTAACCCAAAAAACGAGGGTGATGGACGAACAGGGCACTAACACACCCAGGGGAAGGGGCTAGTTTATGTCTCCACAGGAAAGGGAGAGGAACCAGACCCCATCCTGGAGCACCAAGCCTGGAGGGCAACATACTGGTATGGGGCAGAGAACTAACACAGAAGATGATGGGGCCAGACCACCCAAGCAGAGCTATGTTGACCTTTCCACAAAAGAATGTAATACAGAGACAGAACTTAAGATATAGCCTGGGGAGAGTGGCATGTCTGCCCAGACCACACTGGTGCAAACTAAGAGGGGGAGAGAGAGAGAGAGAAAGAGAGAGAGAGAGCGAAAAAGAGAGAGAGGCGAACACCTCATCATGGTCCACCAGGCCCTGGGGACTACATCCCTGCTTAGAGCAGCCAGTGCACAGAGAGGACCATAGGGTAAGCCCCACCACAAGACACTTTCCCTCACTGACCCATAGCGCTATGGGAGACAGCATTGGAGAGACTGTGCAGAAAGTCTGCCCCATGCACAGCTGTGTGAAACTCAAAGGAAATGCAACTGGGCAGAAGGGGAGAAAAGTAACCAAGTCCCCAAGGAATCCTGAAAGTAGACTTCTGATTCAGGGGACAAAGCTTGGCACCTCATCACACCCAGTTGGAAAACACTCAGCAGATAGACCTGGAAGTATCTATCTTTTTATTTTCTTTTGCCCTGTCTATTTATATAAGATAGGCAAGACAAACAATCCCAGGGAGAAAACAATGGGACTGGTGGTCCCAGGGGGACATGCGAGAGGATGGGGCTGGGAGGGAGAGTGGGGAGCCAACAAACTCAGGGATGAGTGAACAACAGGAGATCTAAAAGTGATGGCAAGGAGGCGTGGTGGGGTTTGATCAAGTGCAATGTGTCCAAGAGGAATTACTGAGAGCCGAGTGGAGGGTGAGCATGACAGTAAGACAGGAGGAAGGTGAAAGGAAGTAGAGGAAAGAAGTAGGAAGCAAAAGCTATTAATAGAGGTATAGCTATTGGCATGTATATATGTAAATATATTCATTTATAATGAAAAGGATAGAGGCCAATGCACATATATTTATATGTTAAAGTAATAAGGTAGCAAACTGACTTTTGGCTTCTTCTCAAGGCCTTCCCAAACACAAAAACATTTTGTTCTAATAACCTGGCACTCCTTGATACTCACCTTCTCAACACGATCTCTGAAGAGAAAATGGGTGCATAAGCAAATGTGGTGAAGAAAGT
>NW_022103896.1:33056512-33058309 GCF_000313985.2 Echinops telfairi
GAAAGAAAATGTTTTGAAAATGTTGATGGCAACAGGTAGACAAGTGTGCTTAATACAATTTAATGATGGATTGTCATAAGATTTTCAAGAGCCCCCTAATACAATGATTAAAAAAGATTTATAGCCTCAGAATCTATATGTAAGGTTGCTGTATCTAGGTACCCTATACAAGGAATCAACTTGATGGCTGTAGGTAGTGTATGTATAAGGGTATATGTACCAGATATGGGGAAGTAACTACCAGGATATGAAAACAGGGAAGTTGTAATTAATCAATATCCTTTTGGTGTAATACCTGTGGTAAAAAGTACACATTAAAAAAAGAGTGGACATTATTACTTAAGGTAAGAATTGGAAAACAAAAACCTTCAAAAAATAAAATAAAATGAAAAGTGGCCCAGTAATTTCAAAAGCCATTGGTATCAATAATCTGAGTCAAGGATGTTTCAAAACTTAAACTGGAATATTGAGAAAATAATTATCTGGTGAATAATAAAATAGGTAATTTGAAATAGACTTCTCTATCTATCCTACCACCTGCCTAAAATACTGTCCTAGAAGCCATATTTTTCTTTTTTTCTGACTTTGCTTTGTACAAATTAACCCATTCTTTTTGGAAAGAATCGGTTTCTGCTTCTCTGGGAGTCATCTCTGCCTGGCATAGTCACGTTCTCATTCTCTCAGCAGTGATAGCTCCAGCAAGGAAACTCCTTTGTAGTTATGGAATCAAAGACAAAATTTTGCTGCCTAAGCATTCCCAAACTGTCTTTCTAATCTTTTTCATTTGTAAGACCACGTGCTTTCCTTCCCAGACTTTTTCATGGACCTTTTGTGTGGGGGGAATTATGAGACAGTGCAAAGACGGCAAAACTAGAGAGGTGTCCACAAAGAGAGACAGTTTCAGAGTTTTCCTTAGTAATTAAGAACCCCAGTAATTGATGACAGAAAATGAAATTTCAAAGCAGAGAGAAAACTAAAACATAGGTTGGCTAGGGAGGAATTGTTTAAGAAGCTAAGAAATAATAAGAGCTCAAAATTTGACTGGGGAAGTGCTGCCTCCTCATGACGGAGTCAAACTTAATGACATGGGTGGGGGGAGCCTGACTTTCTGGGTCCTTATTTGCTGTTGGGATATGACTGAAAATGAGAAGAAATGACTACAAGCATCCATTAATGATCAGAACGTGTAATGTACCAAGTATGGATATAGGGAAATTAGAGGACATGAAAAAAAAATCCCAGAAAGATTAATGAGCTGAAATGGCCTGGTATCGGTCCTTCTGAGTCAGACAATCAGATGGCTTCCTGTGCTGAGAATAAGAAATGTGAGAAGAATGACAGTACATCCATCTGCCAAAAGAGCATTTCAAGATCTCTCTTCAAGTACAATGCTGTGATAGGAATATATATATATATCCACCAGGAAGACCTGCTAAGACAATGATTACTCAAATTCACATGCCAACCACTAAAACCAATAGTGAAGAAATTGAAGAATTCTACGACCTTCTTCAGTCTGAAAGTGATCAAACATGCAAGGAAGATGCATTGATAATTACTGGTAACTGGAATGCAAAAGTTGGAAAGACAAAGGAAAGGTCAGACTTTGTCTAGTTGGAAACAATGCCTTTGGTGTTAGACTCTAAGCTAGAGCAAATGATACAGAATTTTGCAAGTCAAATGACTTATTGCAAATCCGTCTTCTAACAATATAAATGGTGACTGTACACATAGACCTAGCCAGATAAAATACACAGGGATCAAATTGACTGCATCTATGTGAAGAGACAAAAACAA
>NW_022103896.1:33058619-33061749 GCF_000313985.2 Echinops telfairi
TAGCTAAAATGTGAAGATATAATGAAGTCAACGAGTTGACAGAAAATTTAAAAGAGGAGCTGAAGAAAACAAAAGAGGTTATTGTTATAAACTGTCCAAAACCTGGAGTTCGGAAGCCTGAAAGGAAGAGCATATTCAGCATAACTGAAGCTGAAAGTAGCAAAGAAATGATGCAAGCCTCTAGCTGAAATATTGAGTGATTGGGGGGGGGGGCGGAATATGGAATGATACAGGAGGCATCAAAAGAAGATGGAAGAAATAATCAGAGTCACTATACCCAAAAGAACTGACCAACGCTTCGGCATTCCAAGAGGTAGCACAGATGGTATTAAAGGAAGAAGCCCAAGCTGCACTAAGGATTAGTGAAAAACAAGGTCCTGGGAGTGCCTGAAATGTAAGCCAGTTTTAGAAGTGGCTGTGGATAGAATGAGCGATTTCACTACTGATGTGCTTCTTGACTGAAAGCAGAGCGTCCCATCAATACGTTTACTTGTGTTTCATTGACTATGCAACGGAATTGAGCTATGTGGATCATAACAAACTATGGATAACATTTCAAAGAATGAGAATTAAAGAACTTCTAATTGTGTTCACGTGAAACCTCTAAGTAGACCGAGGCAGCTGTTAGAATTTGGGGATGGTGCATGATTTAAAATCAGAAAAGGTGTGCATCAGGACCGCGTCCTTTCACCACACTTATGCAGCCTTTTTGCTGAACACGTAATCTGGAAAACTGGAGTGTACGAAGAATAATGCAATAGGGATGGAGCAGGCTAGTCCACAATGTGCAGACCTTGCTTGCTGAAAGCAAAGAGAACTTGAAGTACTTGGTGATGAAAATCCAGGACTACAATTTTGGGTATGAATTACAATTCAAGATAAAACAAAAATTCTTACAACTGAACCAATAGAATCATGAAACATAGAAGATAAAAGTTGTCAAGGATTTCATTTTACTCAGATCCATAATCAATGCTCACAGAAGCAACCATCAAAAAAAAAAAAAAATCAAACGTTGAGCCATATCTCAAATTCCCTTCCATTGGGCCTATCTCTTGCACCAGACCTCTTTCAAGTGTGAAAGAACGATGATGTCACCTTGAGGACTCAGGTACTCCTGACAAGCCAACGGATTTCCCATTGCTTCGTATGTAGGTGACAGCTGAACAATGATAAAGTACACTGGAAAATAATCCATACTTTTGAATTCTGGTGTTGGCAAGTAATATTGAACGTACCATAGACTTCCAGAAGAACAAACCAATCTGGCACGACTTCGTCTCATGTGCTTTGGGTACGTTATCAGGAAAGCTATGCCCCTGGAAGAGGACGTCACATTTGCTAAAGTATAGAACAAAAAAGAAGACGGTCAAGGAGCCAGATGGACACAATGGCTGCAACAATGGACTCACACATACCAAAAATTGTGAAGAGGGTGCAGACCAGGCAGTAAGTCATTCTGTGGTCCAGAGTCTCTATGAGTCGGAACTGACCCGGCAGCCCCTAGCAATAACAGAATGCTGATATAGGCTATACGTTGCTTTTTAACAATATTCTATAAATGACATATGTAATGATTGGAATTGTTTTTGAATTATAGCCAACTACCTTACTTTCTTTTTTAAAAAATGGTATGGCAAGAGTCCTAGTGTTTTTTAATATGTATTATTTAAAATAACCTGTTGCCCTTTGTAAATAACAGACCACTAAAGGTAAAGAATTGTGTGTCCTCCACATCTAGCTCATGTGTAAGCTTCTATGTATAAAATAATCTGTGCTGCATATTCAAATCAATTGTCTTGATTTTTAAGCGCCAAGAGCAAATGTGAACTTGCTATCTAGTGCATGGAGAGAGACACAAAGGATTTTTATCAGGCAAATATCCTAATTGGATTTCTTTTAGCATTAATAACTGTGGCTATAATGTGGAGGATTGTTTGGATATGAGAATACAGTGAGAAAGGTGGGGCCCATTGAGAACGTCTAATAATCTAAAATGAAAGAGTCTATGTGGGCATGATAGGAGGCTTGGTGGCACTGTTATTGCTGCTGTCAGGTACATGTTGGACTGAAAAGAGTGAGGTCACAGTTCAAATCCATCAGCCATCTGCTCCCAGAAAGACACTATATATTAAAGTTCACTATGAGCTGGAATCAACTTGTTGCCAGTCTGTTAGGCCAGGTTGACTGCAGGAACAAATCCAAGGACACTCATATATGTGTAAGAGAGAGCTTTATATCAAGAAGTAATTATGCATCAATAAAACATTCCAGCGCAGTCCAACTCAAGTCCACAAATCCAATATTAGTCAATAAGTCTGATACTAGCTCATGAATCCCTCTTCAGACTCATGCAGCCACATACAATGATAAAGAATGCAGTAAGTTCACTAGCTGGTGGCTGAAGGGTCTTGTGGTTTCAGCTTCTGTGGTGGCGGCATTAAACCACTCTTGCAGGTCTCCACGTGGCATCAACAAAAAGGTGAAGGCAGAGAGAGGGGCTGGCCTCCAGTGAGCCATTTATCTCGTGGCACCATCAAATGAGGTCATCAAGCTGCGATGTGATTGACAGGCTAAACTCCACCCCTGCACTTTATCAAGTTGACACAAAATTATGTGAGAGGGCTACTAGCACTTATTGAGTATTGAGTCAAATGTTTTTATTTTTACTATACCTATGTAGACTGCAGAGTGAATATATGCTTTGGATCTTAGAAGAGATTTCAGGGCTAGCATTTCATTTGAAAATTGTCTTATGGGAATGGTCCCGAGGACTAGGAAAATTGATGGAATTTCTGATAAAGTTGGATATAGATTATAGTGAGAAACAAGATATGCTGATGATCGACTTTGGGGATTCTTATACTTAAGGGTTGTTGTTGTTAGGTGCCCTCAAGTTGGCTCCAACTCATAGCAAACTTTAGTACAACAAAATGAAACCCTGCCAGGTCCTGAGCGCCCCCCCCCTCCCCGCCCTTGATTGTTCTTGTGCTAGAGCCCATTGTTGCAGCCAGTGTGTCAATGTGTCTTATGGGTTAGGCAGATTAAAACATGGAAAATCAAAGTCTGAAGAAATCATAGTACAAGGACAACTAGGAGATTAAAAGGGAGTAAAGAAGGTTAAGGAACT
>NW_022103896.1:33062066-33108025 GCF_000313985.2 Echinops telfairi
AAAAAGTCATTACAGACAAGAGACTTTAATTAATGGTTAACCAACTTGAGGCCTAAGAGAAGTCTATTAAATAGATAACATTAGTTAATCTTAATAAAGTTTTCATTTAACGTAGGACCAGGATCTAGGTTATAGAAGGCAAAATAGAATGTTGAGGTGAGATATTTATAGAGGCATTAATATGGGCATGTATATACGTAGAGATATTAATATATAACAGCAGGGATATAGGTCTATGTACATATATTTATATGTTAACTATTAAGGTAGCAGATGGACATTGGGTCTCTACTCAAATCCTCCCTCAATGCAAGAACACGTTGTTCTAAAAACCTGGCATTCTGTGATGCTCACCTTCTCAACATGATCACTGAAGACAAAGTGGGTGCTTAAGCAAATGTGATAAAGAAAGTTGATGGTGCCCAGATACTAAAAGATATAGCATTTGGGGTCTTAAAGGCTTGAAGTTAAACAGGCAGCCATCTAACAGGGAAGCAACAAAGCCCACATGGAAGAAGCACACCAGCCCGTGTAATTACGAGGTGTTGACGGGATCAGGTATCAGGCATCAAGAGACCCCAAATAAACAATTATATTGATGCTAATGAGATGTAGAAGTAGAGACCCCAAATCCATCTGTAGACAGTAGGACATCCCCTCCCCTCATAGAAGGTTCACAAGGTAGGGGTGAGTTAGCCAGGGTGCAGTATAGCACTGGAGAAACTGACAACATTCCTCTAGTTCTTTAATGTTCCCCCCATACACACACAATCATGACCCCAATTCTACCTTACAAACCTGGCTAGACAGGAGCATGTACACTGGTACAGTAATAGCTCTTGATCCATGGAATCCAGGACAGATAAACCCCTCAGGAATAGCAATGGGAGTAGCAATACCATGAGGCGAGATGCGGAGGTGGGAAGGGGGAGAAAGAGGTCACAGATAGCAATGATGGATGTATAACCACCATCACCCAGGGGGATGACCAACAGAAACATGGGTGAAAGGAGACAGCTGGCAGTGTAAGATATGAAATTAATAATAATTTATAATTTATCAAGTGGTCATGAGAAGCTGATACCAAGGGCTCAAGTAGAAAGAAAATGATTTTGAAAATAATGATAGCAACGTATGTACAAATGTGATTGATACAAATGATGTATGGATTGTTATAAGATTTATAAAAGCCCCCACCAAAATGATTTATTAAAAAGGGGAAGAAGAAGATTGGGGTGTCAGTGGAAGCAAGAGTGATGCTCATGTGAGTCAACTTCCCATGAAAGGTAGAAACTGGCTAGTTTGGGGAGGAATGGGAGGGGGAAGGGTACATTTGAAGCAGGTCATGCATGTCCTGTAGAAAGGGAGGCAGTACATGGAAGATTGGTTGACATGTAAGGAAATAGAGCCGACTGAGGGGACAAGGTCCTCTAGAAACCAAGACAGGCTACAAGTGTAGGGTGCTTTCAGGCCTGCAAATCTTTATCAAGAAATCACATTTGAAATGGAGGCAGAAGAGATTCTGAAATGTATTTCAGTTGATCTCTATTGTTCCTGGAACTAAGAACTCTGGTTGCCTATGAAGAAGAGGATTACAGTGCGGCGTTTACAGTGACTAGAAATAAGTTGCAGTGGACTTAGTCTGTGTATTTCCAAAATATTTTAGAGACGGTTGACATATCTTTGAAATCTTTTGAAGCTCTTTAGAGAGTATGACTGTTCTAAAAACCAAACATTAGACCGAATTTATACTTTCACTCCCAAATGGATGTAGAGCCTTTTACTCGCCTTGGAAAGCTGGAAGATCGTTTCTTGTATCTGTATCTTATTCAAAGGCATTGCTCCCTCAGACTGCTCTCTCTAAATGAGGATTAGCCACTCAACAGTCTGTCTTCTGCCGATGGCATTTTGCAGTGAGTGTTCTGTGGCAGCCTTGGGTAAGTGAGTGTACAGGTAGAAGCAGGAGCAGCTCCGGGACAGGCTGCCAGCAAAGGGTCTCCCCTCAAATGTCAGTGCATCCAGTAATCAAGCCTCCTCATACGTCATTTTAAAAGGACAATTCCCCATCAGATCAAAGTCAGATGATACGATTCCAGACAAAGAGCCTAGATTAAAATTGCCTCTCTCCTTGTTTGTTAAATAGCTAAGTGAACCATATGTATATATATATTGATGGGTGATTAAAGTTATGAACTTTGATCAGGGGTTGAAAGAGGATCTAGTTCTTTCCGAGTCAGAAGTCCAGCAGTACCCAGACCCTAACTGTCATGGTAGCTCTACCCAATGAGATCTTCAAGGACGCAGGCTTCAACCAACTCATTTTGGCTGTAGACTCAGGAGCCAACATGGCACAGTCTACAATCCAAGCAGTATGATGGAGGAAAGGATAAAGAACGTGAGCAAGAGATACAGACCAGCCATCTCTGGGGGCTCGTCCTCTGAATCTGCCACTCAAAATTCTGGCTTACCGCTCTAATTCTAAAACTTAGTCATGTGATCCAGTGAAGTGATTTGGCCATAATTTAGTCACATGGCCACACCTAGGTGCTACCGAGCCTGAGAAATGTTTTCTTGCTCCGGTTGCTCAGGCAGTAAACTAAAAATCAGAAATTATATCACTGAGGTTAAGTAGGAGTCTTAGCGAGAGTGGCATCTGCCTTTCTGGAACTGCCTTGGAAGGGCATAATAATAGTATGATTAGCAAAGTGGCCACCTACTAAATTACATGCACACACACAAATAAATGAATAAATAAATAAGAGAGTGAGGAAGTCTTGGACAGAGAATAAATGAAAATTAATCTTATGTCTTAACATAGAATTAAAGATTCTTTACCATTCTTCTATAAATATAAACTGACTAACACCCTCTGGCGATATTGGACTTTTATCCTTGTGCCTACAGTCTCAAGATTCTTACCATGATTCTCTGGTTCATTGAGACTCTGCACCTCACTTGATCCTTAGACAGCATCTGAGAGAGAGATTGAATATTGCCTCTGGTGTGACAACTGAGTGCATATAATTGCTAAGTTGAAAACTCGTGTTCTATATATACACTTCCAGAGCAAAACTAGCCTACCGATATTAATACAGTGAACTTAGCTTAGAAACTAGAAATATTAGAGCCCAGAGAATGGTAACTTTTTGTGCTACAACATCCTTTATACTTAAAATAAAACCCCAAACCTTTTTCCTTTGGTTTTAATTTAAAGTTAAATGATTAAAAGCATTGAAGAATTCCCAATCATTGAATTGCATCTAGTCTACAAGGCAAACTCTTGGTAGAGGGAGAGGTTATTGTATTTACTAAGGTTACCCAAAGACAAACTCACTGCTCTGGAGTCGATGCCGACTCACTGTGACCCCAAAGAACAAGGTAGAATGTCCTTTATTGTTTCAGAGACTGCATTTCTGTACAGACATAGAAAGCCTCATCTTTCACTTGTGGAGTGACTCCACTGGTGGTTTTGAACTGCCCACACTGAAATTAGCAGTGTTGTGTAACCACTACACTACCAGGGCTTTTATACATTAAGATTAGGTATCCCTTAGTAATCAGTCCCCTGAAATCCTAATGGCAATGTATTAGCCAAGATTTATTCATTTTTGTAAAGCTGCATTGCATTTAAAGGAGACATCGAAGTCTTGAAACTTGTTAGCACTCAGTTCTTTCATCATTATAGCTCTCTGTCCTTACAATCGACTTAGCTACTGGCAAGTGAGAAACAGATGAGTTTCTATGTTCCATCTCTTTGCAATGAGGTGGTGGGGCTGGAGTGGAAATCTATAGTCCTCGTCTTGCCATTGATTGTTTGCCTGACCCTGCTTGGCAGCCTGCCTCACCAGGCTGGCATGCAGTTCTCATCTTCTCCCATGCTGAACAGCAATATGAAGATAATCAATTTTTTTTTGCTTTCTTTATTTCCCTCCTGCCTTCTCTTGCTCTTCTCATCTATTTCCTGCTACTTTGGAATTTAAAGAAAGGGACCATATTCACAATGATACATCAGACTTTGAAGCATAAAGACAATTTTGATTAAATGTTATATCTAAGCTATTAATTTCTGGAACTATTAAAAGACCAAATTGATCAGGTAATCAATAAAGACAAAATAAGATATTAAACATAAGTATTTATGAACATAATGAAATGACATACCCTGACACATTCAAAGAAGACAGTGAGAGTAGCTTTTTTTGTTTTATTTTTTTCAATGAGAAAGACATCTCTATAGAAAGATGGTAAGACAGTAATTTACAAACTTTTTTGATAGCTCTTTTCAACAAAACATTTGAGACATCGTTTCTAATATATGCATATGAATTTATCCTGTGTTCTATTCTTCCCCACATCCTTCAAAGGATTCTGTCTTTCTCTTCTTCCCCACTTCACTTCAGACAACCTGGATACGGATTTGTTTAGTAGGAACACAAACTTTGAGTATGCCAATCCTAAACAATGGTTTTAAATTATGGGAATATACAATTAAAGTGCAAGAGAATTTGCCCACGAATTTCCAGATCATGTGAATGCATTGAAAAATGGTGTTTAACGAGAATGTAGTTCTTTTGTTATTATAGAGCAACAGGACTGATGCCAAGGATCAGCAGGAGGATTGGTCTCCTGGGGTGGAGGCTGGAAGGTTAAAATTCATAAAGCTCTGGATATTTTCAACTCATCTGGAAAATCTGGAGATGCTTACCTGTGGCATGGCTAAGTGAAACTCCTAAGTAGAATTTTATTATGGCATTTATGCATTCTCTATAATATACACATGTTTTATACTAGCAGGACTTAAGTATCTATAATTAAATTCATCATAAATTTATTTTCACCCCCTATGTTTATAGGTAAGCCCAGGTGGCACTGTCTGGTAAGCACGGAACTGCTAACCACAAGGTCTGAGGCTCAAACTTCAGGGAAAAGATGCAGGTGAAAGATCTGATGAAGCCATCTGCTCTGGTAAAGACCGATAGACCCAGAAACCCTATGTAGAGTCACTTTGAGTTATAATCAACTCCATGGCAATATGGTCTTTTTAATAAATCATTTTATTGGGGCTCTCACAGATCTTATAACAATCCATACATCAACTGTATCAAGCACATTTGTACACATGTTGCTGTAATTTTCAAATGCTTGGTAGTTTTTAAGGAGCCTTGTTGGTATAGTGGGTTACACATTGGGATATGACATGCAAGGTCCGCTGGTCCAACCCATCAGCTGCCCGGTGGGAGAAAGATGAGGCTGTCTACTCCCCTAAAGATTCACAATCTCAGGAACCAAATGGGGCAGTTATACCCCTTTACAGAATTGCTATGAGTTAGAATAACTCATTGGTAGTGGGATTTCACATTTATGTCATAGGAACACACGGGCTGTTATGACTTGGCTTAGAATTTAAACCAGAGAGGAGACAGAAGAGTGTTTAGAGATTGGCTTGTACGAGCAGAACAGCCAACTCTGTTTAATAATCTTGCTAGAACAATGGACAAGGGAGGTTACCCTGAGTCATGGTAAAACAGGTTTACCTCTACATCGTTCTAGGGGCTTCACAAAGCCTCTATCTATCTGCAACTAACACACAAGTAGTACAATCTGTGTGAATAACAAGATACTCAGCACACAATAAATACTCAATATATACCTAATAAGCACTCTAAGTGCTCCCTACAAGAAAGTATGCCAAGGCTTCAGCGTACATACTTTGAACATGTTGTCAGGAGAGACCAGTCCCTGGAGAAGGACAGCATGCTTGGTAAAGTAGAGGGGCAGTGGAAAGAGGGGAGGCCCCCAAGAAGACGGATAGACAGAGTGGTGACAACAATGGCCTCGAGCCTGGGAACAATTCTGAGGATAGTGCGGGCCAGGGAGTGTTTCATTCTCTTGTGCAGGAGGCTGCTATGGGTCAGAACCGACTCCATGGCACCTAACAACAAGAGCAGCTGCTCCTGAAGGAATAGAAAAGCTGCTCCTGAAGGAATAGAAAAGATGGGAAGACTGTCTCCCCTAATTCAGATATGTCAGAAGAGACTAGTGCCTGTAAAAGAACATCTCGCTTAGTAAATCGGAAAGTCAGTGAAAGAGTGGAATACTGTCAAAAAGATGGACTGACGCCATAGCTCATAGCTGAAACACTGTTCAGAACCTAATGATGATTTTGAGGGTGGTACAGGGCAGGGAAGCGTTTCCTTCTCTGGTGAATCAGGTCACCCTGCGTAGGAACTGACTTGGCACATTTCACAGGAGCCTGTCTGCAGAAGTCAGTGCCAGTAAAAGCAAGCCATTGGGGTAGCTCTGTACTGCCTCAGCTTCAGTATGCGTATTAACCACTAGAGGATCCGTTTAAACAGACTCTGACTCAACAGTTTGGGGATAGGACCTTTGATTAGGTGTTTCAACGCGTTTGCAAGTCATGCTGATGGACCTGGTCCTTAGACGGCACTTTGACTTCAGGGCCTGGTCCTCACACACGGCTGCGTATTGGTGTCCCTTTGGTTCCACTTCCAGAGATCCGGATTTAAGTCGAACGGGGTTTGGTCTTGGCATTGAGGTTTGCAAAGAAAGCCTGCTGTGGCGCGGGCATCACTGATGATTTAAACTAGGATGGGAAGGAGAGGAGCACAGTATAGTTGGAAGAGAAGTTTAGCACAGAAAATTCTTTGATTTAATGTTTGTAGAAAGTTACTGGTAAAAATAGTCCAGAACATATTGTCATTTCACCTTTGGAAATATCTGCTGTGAGCAAGAATAGCTATCCTCTGTCAAGGCAACAGTGTCACCTGATCGCAGGATCTGCACCTGTTCCTGACTCTTCTCAAGCTCTCGGAGTGAAAACAACAGCGAAAAACGCTAGTTTGTCATCATCCTTTGAAAAACATGTCAGATACTGCTCAGCGAATTCTAACTCCTTGGTTTCCTGGGAGATACATAATTCGATAGGCACTCCATTGGCCTCTGTGGTTAAGTGCTCCATGACTGACCAAAAGGTTAATGGTTTAAACCCACCAGATGCACCCTGGAGAAGAATGAAGCAGTCTGCTTTCATAAAGATTTATACTTTTGGAAAACTCATGAGGCAAGTCTATTCTGACCTATAGGGGTGCTATGGAGCAAAATTCTACTCAATTGCTATGTGCTTGGTTGGTGTGTGTGGTAGTTAAATAATCTGGTGCAAATAATCTGGTTAAATAATTTGAGGATTAAGAGTGTAGGAGTGGAGTCTAGGCTGTCAATCAGGATATAGCCAATGAGGCCTCTGTGTGGGCATGACCTTCCACTAAGGATTCTGGGAATTTCTGGATTTCCTACTTGGAGGCAGAAGACAGACTCTCTCTCTCGGCTCACTCCATTGGAGACTCTCTACTGACAAGACACATGGCACTACACTGATAGACCCATGCCCTGGGAACTGGAGACCCCTGCCAGCACTGAGAGGCTTACAATGCCACTGGATCCAAAGACTTTCTACCCACCGGCCTGTGATCATCATGCATTCGGCATCATTGCATGTGTTTCAGAGTCTGAAGAGGACTTTATAGATTGGTATCGGACTTATGGGCTTGGACTGGACTGGGTTGGGATGCTTTCTTAATGTACAATTGCCCTTTAAATAAAACTTTTATACACATATGAGTTTCTATGGATTTGTTTCTCTATTCTACCCAGACTAACACAGTATGTGTTGGAGCTAGTTATAAAGGGCTCACACTGAGCCCACATTGCTCCCAAGATAAAGAAATATTCTCCTTCTCTAAAGGGTAAAACATGCTGACTGAATGACTCCAGCTCAACTGTTGGTGAGCCCAAGGGAAGGCATCCAGTCATTAAGATGAGTAAAGCTCTACATTGATCGATAAGGAACAGAAAAATCCTATTGAATCTATGTGTCAAATGTTAGCGAGTGTCTGACTTGAGAAGTCTTTCTATGCATAAATATGGTGTCAATAATAATGATGAAACTGGGGAAGCTCTACTTAATTTAAAACAGATTGGAAACTACTATCATAAACATTCATTCTATCAATGTTTAAGGAGGGGATAATCATATTTGATGGTAGGCTCTAGATCAGTGGTTCTCAACCCTCCTAATGCTGCGACCCTTTAATACAGTTCCTCATGTTATGGTGGCCCCCCAACCATGAAATTATTTTTGTTGCTACTTCTTAACTGTAAATTTGCTACTGTTCTGAATCAGGCGACCCCTGTGAAAAGGTCATTCAACCTCCAAAGGGGTCACAACCCACAAGTTGAGAACTGCTTCTCTTGATCCTCAGGGAAGGATCAAACAGACACGGCCCCTGCCTTCTATAAGCTCAAAAATATTTGGAAGCAAAATTTAAACATTGAAATAGGGTGACTTGAACAGTTTTCTTTCCATCCCTCAGCTTCTATACCCTGAATCTAAGCGATTTCTTTATTGTGCTACAGGTAGCTACTGGGTCTTACACGCAAACAGGTGATGCCTAGGCTTTATTAGGATCCCAGCTGAAACCAATGGCATTGTAATGTCTTCCTTCCATATAGTCTTGAAGAGCATGAGTCTCTGCTTAGGTTCCAGATTCGTGGATCCTGAGAAGTGCTCTGTCCCCAAGAACTAGAGAGGCTTACACAGACTTTCATCATCTCTGCATCACAGTACCAAGCCTGCTGACTTTTAGAAGCAAATAGGAGCTGAGCGGATGAGCTGCACACGCTCAGCCAGGAGAAGATGAGAATGCTCATGGGCAGTGTCTTCCTACAGGGACTTCACCTGCAAACCAGAAGCCTGCCTGCTTATACGCTATTAGCTCATAGTAGTAGGACCACACTACCTTCCAAACGCTTTTGAGGATGCTGTTACTCAGAGAACTTTAATGCTGACAGAGCCTTAAGGAGCAAATAGAGAAAAACAGCCACCCACCTAGGGGTTCAAAATCCAGACCAAAAATGAATTGAAGAGAAAAATGAGAGCTCTTTTTTAGAGCGAAAACATTTTCAACTATACAATTCATGAAATAGAAGATGATTTCTTCAGACACCAGAATTACTAGACTGCAAGATCAAATTTTTTAAATATCCCAAAGCACAAAAGAGGTATGAATAGGTTGAAAGTATAAAATGGAAAATCGGGAAAGCTAGTGGATAGATGTAGAATTAAAAATTGAAAAATAGATATTGTAGAAGGAGAATGAAACAGATATAAAAGAGGAAATCATTAAACAATAAAATATTTTTTTTCTTCCTGGGCTGAAGAAAGATGGAAGTTGCCAATTGAAAATGGGTCATTAAGTTTCAGACAGGAATGATGGGAAAATGCACTTACCTCGGCAAATTCTGGCAGAATTCCCAACATTTCAAGTATCCACGCAGAAAGAACAAGTAGTGTACACATGAAAAGCAAATCAGACTGATGCTGGACATCTCATTCACAACTGAATTAAGAGGCAGCGAAGTGGCATCTACTAATTACCATGGGGAAAGATCTGCAGCAGAAAAATCTAAGCCCAGGTTGCCTACTATATATGCATGAAGGCAAAAGGTTTGGGGAGTCTACATAATAAAATTAAAATTCCTCAGAACACCATATATATATCTATGGAACATAGGACACACATACACACACACACACACACACACACACATATAAATGCTGTGCAAATGTAATTAGAATCCCAAATTTACTTTGGAGTACAAAACAACCATTTGCACTGCACATTTAATTACAGATTAAATGTCAAAATATATTCAGGCTATGTGAATTAAAAGAGTATTGAGTGGAGACTTTGGCGTTATCCAGAAAAAAACCAGCAAAAAGGAAAAAAAAGCAAACAATAAAAAATTTTTTAAATTACCTTTGTAATCATATCAGCCTAATGTAGGAATAGAAAAATGGTAGGAAAATGAGAAAACATAGAAATAGATCTGTTAGAAGGAAGTTATCACATAAATGTGATTATTTAATTCAATGGAAAAGGATTAATAGTTATTAACTTATATTGGGTCAACTAGCTATTGAGCTTGAAATAAATGTACCATATAACATCAGATTCTGCATTGAGTAATATCAAACACAAAAGAGAAATATTAAAAAAAAATCAAAGAACTTTTGAGAAACATTAGAAACTGTAAGAAAGCATCCTTTCTTAACCATGAAAGAGAAAGCAAAGATATACAAAAATAGATAAACATCTTTGAACTAATATAGTTCTCAAAGACAATGCTCTATATTCTATTGTTTTGAGTAGTGACTAGGATGCTAAAAGCTTGCAACCAGCTATATCTAAGATGTCACAGTTGGTCCCTCTCTGTGCGGAGCAAAGAAGCGTGAATAAAATGAGAGACGCATTGAAACAATGAGTCCAAAGGACTAATGCTCCACGTGAATGACTCTCAGTCTCCACCTCACTGAGACCTAATGAACGGGGCCTGGCGACCATTGCAACTGCTCTGAAAGGGGTCACGTTAGAGAGTGATGAATCGAGGGGAGAAAAATGAAGAACAAAATTAAAAATCATAAAATATACCAGAGATTAGTGGAACCTCTGGCCGTTGGTCACTTTTTAGGTCTGGGACTGAACTTGCCTCCAAGGGTCAATTATGAGGCAAACCATAGACAAGCCTATTTAGAAGAGATAAACCTCAGAAGGCAGGGACAGATCAGGAAAGACAAATGAAATGGTAAACACTGGAAGGAAGTGGGAAGAGTGTTATTACATTACAGGTTCTGTAAACAATATTATGAAGCAAAATATGTATGAATGGTTAAAAGGAAAACCAATTTGCTCTGCAAATCTTCACTCAAATCACCATTTAAAATGTTTTTTTAAAAAGCTAAAATGTAGATATGTAAATGTTTGATTTGGAGAAAAACCAATTGTGATGCAGATAACACAGTTAAAATGGATAATATATCAAAAGCTCCTTAAAAATGACAGAAAATAAACACAATCCAATGGAAAATAATATGAATATCTAATTAACAGGAAACCAAATCAAAATAGCTAATAAATTAATAGAAAGACACTAAATTATGGTAATGGTGGGGAATGCAAATTAAAATAACCATAATATATCATTCTCCTTAGACTGATAGATATTTTCTTTTATATCTGTTACTGGTGACACGGGATGCCTTACTTTCTTTGGGTGGCTAAGACAAAAGATCACAAAGTGGGTGAAAGCAAATAGAACCTTGTTTTCTTTATAGTGCTGTTGAAAAAAAGCTCAAATCCGGGGATCTGCTGTGTTCATTATTTCGGAGAGGTTTGGGGGCTAACCTATTGCACATTGCTCTCCTGGACTACGAGTTCACTGGAGACAGATGGGCAGTTTACTCTTGTAAAGCGTCAGTCTCGGAAACCCACAGGGGCAGTTCTACCCTGTCTCATGGGGTCACTATGAGTCAGAATTCACTCGAAGTCAGTGAGTTTGAGCCTCTATTTGTGCCCACTACAGTGAGTCAATTCTGACTCAGAGTGACCTTACAGGGCAGAGTAGAACTGTTCCATAGAGTTTCCAAAGGTGAAGGTCTTTATAAATGTACACTGTCTCACAGTTCTCCAGTGGAGCAGATGTGGGGTTCAAACTGTTTAACGTTCAGTTCGCAGCCCAACACTTACCTGTGCCCCCAGGCCTGCTTATCTCTCTCCTACACTCAAGTTCCTGCCGGCAATCACTAACATGCCTTTGCTGATTGTAGATGCTCTTCACGTGTGATCTTCTCCCGTTGTGAGACTCTCTCATGTATGTTCTCCCCTTTTCTCAACCACCACGCAGGAGGGATTGGAGCCAGGAGCCCCCATCTGATAACAAAAGGAAACCCCAATTCCAACAACCAAAGTCACATTCACAGACACCGAGGTAAGGCCTTCCATGTGTTTTTGAGATGGATGTAGTTCAAGCCACAGTGGGTAACACATAGTTCTCCTATATGACATGTAAAAATATAAGCTTTCAGAGCTTTTTATCAATTCAATCTGACCTCATCTATTATAATATGAAATATAGGTATGGTTAAAAGTAGTATCCAAATCCCTGGCCATTAGATCATTAAGATAAAAGCATTTGCCTATTAAATATATTTATTATATAAATATCCTCCCTGTTTTTAATAACTAAATACTGGCAACAAAGTTAATGCTTACAAAGAGATAATTGACTGAATAATTTAAGCTACATCAATAATGTGAACATTTAAAAATGAATATCAGTTGGCAAGAGGGCTTTCCGATGGTGTTACTGAATGAGACTAGCAAGGGGCAGAAGTTGCTCTTGTGATAAATGTTGGGAACCATTTCAGTGGGCTGAAGAGGCATATATGAGAGGGTCAGTGGTGTTTTTCCTAAGGAAATAGCAGTTAAAAGCAAACATGTGCAATCAATAAAATTTTGTTGGATGAAGAGGGAAGAATCAGCTGTTCTAGAGACAGAATAGATAGAACATAGGAGGTTGCATATCAGACAGGAAATCAAATTGGCTAAAAGGAGCCTTGGTGGCACAATGGTTAAAGTGCTGGGCTACTAGGAAAAATGTTGGGGACTCACCAGCCACTCCATGGGAGAAAGATATGGCAGTGGACTCCTTTAAAGAGGACAGCCTTCAAAGCCCTGGGGATCAGTTCTATTTTGTCCCATAGGCTGCAGTGATTCTGCTGGACTCAATGTCAATGATTTTTATTTTTAAGGAGAAACTGTAAAAATTCTAGACTTGGCAAGGAAGGCTAGCTTAGCTAGCAAAAAGGTTAGAGGGCAGGAGGCAAGCATGCAGTGCTTTTCCCAAGTAGAGATCTTGGTTTTAACCCCAAGAGCAAGGAACAACCATTGAAGGGTCTTATGAAAGACAGAAATAGCCAACATGTTCATCTTTTAAAGACTACGCTGGCTCTTAGGTGGAGAATGGATTAGAGTGGGATAGTGAGCAAATGAAAAGGCGGATGGATTGCTCAGAGGCTTGAAGGAGAGAGCTGATCCTTTATTGATGAATAAGATGGTGTTAGTGAAGTAAGAGTGATTCAGTGAGAAAAAGTGTAACTGTACTTTTTTATAGTGTTATTAAAAAAAGAAAAGTGAGAAAAATCTAAAGTTGGAAGATAAATCATGGTATGTCCACTTAATATGCTACAAAGGGTCTTCAAAGAACTTACAGAAAGTGAATATTATGGGGGAAAAAAACTATGCATGGATTTCAATTTTTTTTCCACACCAGAATAAACTTGTACTAACTTGTTACAAAATGTATGAACAGGATCAAGTTTAAGGCACAAAGAAGGGTCAGGCATCCATTTGAAGAGCAACACACATTCTGCTAACATTGAAGGAAGAACAAGCGTCACCTTTATGATGAAGTTTGGGTGAAAAATGTTAAACTTATTGATGTTTTGTGAAAAGTTTGTAGAGGCAAAGACCCAAAGAAACCAGTAGTTCACGAATAGATGACTTGTTTTCAGAAGGGTTGGGACAAGGTGGAAGCTAAAGCCTGCCAGGGTAGCCCCCTCACTGCAATGTGTGAGGAAACAATTCCTCGTGTGTGTGCCATAACTGAAAAGGACCGATGATTTACCACAGACACAATAGCCGACTCATACCCATCGTATGTGGTCCAGTGTACACAATTCTGACAGAAAAAGTAAAGGTGAACAAACTTTCTGCTCGATGGATACCTGGATACCCAAACTGTGCGAACCACATCAGCTGCAGACAAAAGCAGAGGTTTGTTTGCAAAATCAAAACAAGTGAGATTAAAATCCAGGATTAGTTCCTGGAAGAGTGATAACAGAAGATGAGACATAGCTTTACCAGGATGAGCCTGAAGACAAAGCACCACCAGGAGATAGACTGGTCCAGACAAAGCAAAAGCAGATCGGTCAAGAGCAAAAGTCATGTCAACAGCTTTGGGGGATGCTAAAGACATTTTACTTGTTGACTTTTTGGTTGGCCAAAAAACAATAGTATCCCTGTCTTAGGATGATTTGAGAAACAAAATGCTTCACCAAAAAAATGCAACACAAAACAAAAAAATGCCCAGAAAAAAAGATTACCAGGTGTCTCCTTCCATAACAACAATGTGCCTGCACTCTCCTCTCATCAAACAAGGGCAACTTTGTGAATTCTGTTGAAGAGTTATTGTGTGACCAGCCCTGATTTAACATCTTCAAACTTCTTTATATTTCCTCATCTTAACAAAATTAAAGGGAAGCCTATTTTCCTTAGTCAATAACATATGAAGAACTCCACAGACGTGGTCAAGTCCGCAGGCCTCTCCGTTCTTTTTGATTAGCCTAAATGACGGGACTGTCCCTTACAAAAGTGTCTTGTGCTTGATGGGATGTGCTTGAGAAATTAAGTTTATATATTTTTGGTTTTATCTTTTTATTTCATTTTTCCACAAATTTTAAAAGTCTCCTCATATTTATAAACATTTCAATTATGTTAGTAAAACATGTAATGACAACTAAAATAATGATGATAAAATGTTAAAGCCAGTGTTTATACCAGGGTTCTCAACCTGTGGGTCGCGACCCCTTTTGGGGGTCGAACGATCATTTCATAGGAGTTACCTAAGATCATCGGAAAGCACCTATTTCCGATGGTCTTAGGAAAAGAGACACCGCTCCTCTCTCCGTCTCCAGGTGGGTCTGCCCACAGGTAGATACGCCCACATATGAGTACCCGGCGTGAAGACTGACCCATGCTACACCATGCTTCCAGACATTTCATTTATTTGTCACTAGAAATAAGTATTTAACAATATACAACTAGATATTGTTTTTGTGATGAGTCACTGTGCTTTAATTATGTTCAATTTGTAACAATGAAAATACATCCTGCATATCAGATATTTACATTATGATTCATAACAGTAGCAACGTTATAGTTATGAAGTAGCAATGAAAATAAGTTTATGGTTAGGGGTCACCAACACAACATGAGGAACTGTATTAACGGGTCACAGCATTAGGAAGGTGGAGAACCATTGGTTTATACTGTACATATTGTGATGCTAAGTATGAGAAATAAGGAAAGTTATATAGTGTATATATTTCATATTTATGTATGTATATATGGATAAGAATGTGTCTGATTTTTTAGTTATGAATATACTAAAATGACAGTAGTTTGGTAAGATCATTGTGGTTCAGGTCCTAATTTTCTCCATTGATTATAAATTACTCTATTCATCAGAGATTTTTAAATATATAGGAGGACAAGAGCTGTTTTGTCATATTTCTGATGTTCATCCAAATGTTTAAGTAGGCAATTTTATATTATCTGCTTCATGTAAATTTTTTTCTGTATTTTATATTTTCTTTCCTTTGTTCAGACCATAAATTATTGTAATCACTATTTTCTTAATCCTTTAAATAAGTGAAATAAAGTTCATCTACCAAAAGTGAATTGTGATTTTAGTTGGCCTTAGAGTTCAAAATCCATTTCTTATTTACAGTTCACTTGACTAAAATTTTTAAATAGCTGTTCTATCCAACACATGACTAATGTTAAAATTTTAAATGTCATGAAAATCTTCATTTGAAAAAGATGGCAAAGCAACAAGAGGATACTAACAACAGTGAAAAAAATAATAAATTATCATTCTGAGAATCTATGTGAATAACACATTTTTGTTCTTATTATAAAAAGTATAATAGAACCCCGGACCTCTATGCTTATCTGTTGCAGAAGGAGCGTTGAGATGCAATGCAGTCAAGTTCTGAATCAATTTTTCCCATAAGGAATAACTGAACATGGATTAATTTGTTCTTGACCACCAAGTTTTTAACCTAAGCTTGCCTTTTTATAGAAAACATTACACAGAAATTTCAAAGTAAATAAGTTCAGAGTTAAATAATATAATTTAAATAAGAAACACAACATTTTAAAAGTTTTTAACAACTACAGTCTGGCCCACACCTTGAGCCTGATGAGGATCTGGATCTGTGGACACGGAAGTGGAGAGGAGGGATGGAGAGAGAGTCCTTGCTTGGAAGGGGAATCCCCTTCCCTCCCCTCAAATCAACTGGTAGCTGCTTTGCTTTGCAGGAGGTTTTTTGTTGTTGTTTTTTTTCCTTCTTTGCCTTTTTTCACTGGGACCTGGCTGGCTTTCTCTTAAAAAAAAAAAATCTGTCTAATGTGGTCTGCTGTTGGCATTTCCTTAACTGTTTCCTAAAAGGGTTTACTAAATTATCATCAACAATATCAATAACATGGTTAGCCAGTTCTTTGTCATGATGATATTTTTCAAAAAAACACTTTCTTAGGACCCATGTTTTTAATCTAAAAACAGTACAAAAAGCCACTAAAACTAAGTAGAGCAAACACTTGGACCATAGCTGCAAAATGTTTAAACAGCACGTACTAACAACGCCAACTAACGCTGAGTGACCGAAACACAAACTGATTTTCTTCACAAAAATCATTTGCGTCAGGTTGGATTCCAGTGCTTTGTTCGAGCTCTGATGAAAATTTTTCTCGACATTTTACATCAAAATCCGATTATGTCTAGTACTGATGCAATTGAGTACTGGGGTTCAACTGTGTAACAATTAAGACAGAATATTCAAGTACCAGAAAGGGTCACTTCCAGTGAATTGGCTTTACTACAATTTAGACTTGGCTGTTTGCTGACTGCCTTTGTAGACCCACCAATGAAAAGCCTGGAAGTGTATCATTTCATATGTGAAATTAAAGGCACTTTGATATATGCTAACCAAACTCCAACTCATTGCCATCAAATTGATTCCAACACATAAGGACCCAACAGGACGGGGTAGAACTGCCTCTTGTGGGTCCTCTTTACAGGAGCAGAAAGCCTCATCTTGCTGTCAAGGAGAGGCTGGTAGGCATGAACCACTGACTTTGTATGCATTAGTAGTCCAATGCATAACCCACGATCCCATGAGGACTCACTCGGTATATGTTGAATATATATTTAAAATGAATATATATATATATATATATATATATATACTTATTAAAGTATTACATCTATTTTAAGACTCATAAAACCCTTTGTCTTTTATAATTTTTAAGAAACTTCCTATTAAAATATACAAGAACCTCTAAAATAAACTTGTCAATCTGTTGATGCCAACTCTTATGATCCCATAGGACAAAGAACTGCCCCATAGTGTCTCAGGGCTTTAGTATTGACAGAGAAGTACCCAGGTTAAGCATTGCCAGGTAACAAAAAGGTCTGTGCTTCTAGATAGGTCGTTCAGGTCTGCTCAACCTGTGAAGCTCAGGTTAGCAGCAAAGCATTTAACCCCTGCAGCCCAGGCTCAAAGACATGGAGAACTGCTGCCCTTGGCTAGATTCCAACTCAGTGATCTTATACAGAATTTTAGAGGCTATGAGTATTTATAAGAGTATGTAGCTCCATCTTTCTTCTCAGGAATACCTGGTGGGTTTGGACTGCCCCTCTTTCAGTTAGCTGTCCAACACTTACTGGACAGTATCGCCAGGGCGCCTTCAAACATATGGGGATATATCCATGAAAGCTGAGAATCTGAAGAGCATCTCCTTGCTTTAAACCAAGCCAAACCCACTGCCATTGAGTGGATCCAGATCCATAGCAACCCTACAGGACAGAGTAGAACTGCCCCTATGTGTTTTCAAGACTAGCTTTTTATGGGAGTAGAGAGCCTTGTCTTTTTTCTACCAAGTCTCATAAGTTATATTTTGATGTATGTGTATAATGCAGCACACATAAAATATGTGTGTATGCATAATTAGGATAAAATTGTTTAAGCCAAATTTAAGTATCTTAAATTTTAGTTCTAAGAATTTAATTTATATAGACCTAGGTATAAAACTGAAAAATAAATAGTAATTGGGCTAATACACTGAGGTAAATTTTTAGTGATTAATTAGTTCCATGTTTCTATTCAAATGTTTCCTTTAAAATAGTGGATTTTTTGTTGCTTGGAAAATTTCCTACACAGTTGACTAAACTTAAAGTAGATTAAATCTTGGTTAGGAGACTGAAGCTTTGCAATTTTTAAAACATTCTCTACAACAGTAAATTGAAGCTCAATTTATTTGAACTATCCCTTATAGCAAAATAACACAGACAGAAAATAATGAAATTTTGATGCATTATGTATTGGTTAGTTACACTACAGTAGTTTGGTAAAGGGATATTTGGCTCAATTAACTAATCTTGTAGATATTCAGTAAACACTAGTGGAATAAATTTAGAATAAAAGGAGAAATTGTGAAATGAAAACATTTCATTTTAAATTTCAATTGTTATATCTAAAATGATGATTAAACTATATGATATAAAATTGAGAAAATGGTGACTTGATGGAATATTTTGAGATATATTAACTTATTCAGGTTTTAAGTAAAGTGGACGATGTCTTAAAGCTGCTCCTGTTGTTCATACACTAATAGAACAGTGAAACGAAACAAAGCAACAAAAATCTTGGAATCTTGTCTGGAAAATATAATCCAAAAGACAGTGGAGACTTAGATTTTGTCTAGAAAAATAAAGGGTGTGTGATCCAAGGATTATAAATAATATAATCCAAATCTAAAAGAGGGAATAGTATCAGAGTTTACATTGTGAACACCTGATTTGCAGAAGGCTGTGGATGCCAGTGGAAGCCCCAAATACACTGTATGGTCCACACATGAAGTCATCCTCCAGGGAATTCCCTCTGCTCATAGTTGAGTGATGTGAAAAGTCTTGTTATCAGAAAAGATAGCATTGTCAAGTCGACTATGGAAGACACAGTTAGGTCAAATGTCATATCTTGTTATTTTATCTCCCTTTTGACTCATTTTATAGCTGTTTCAGTTTTTGGAAACAAGCGAAGAGGAAATACACACGCATTAAGCTCCTGGTGAGTCCCCTCTGACCATGGACCAGAGATGTGAAAAGCCTTGCTATCATGCAGAATGCAGGAAAGTGGATGGCTGTAGATGCATTTTAGTTAAAATTTAATATCCTATCATTTGAGCTCCCTTATAATACATCTAAAATTTTTCTACTGTTTAATATTATTGCTTTCTTTTCTATTGAGGTTTTACTTTGTTATCATTATTGGGTTTGGTTTTTAAATGCTTTTCGGCATATGAAATCCAGGATAAGAATCTATAGAGGCAGGAACTGGATTAATGATTCCATGGGAGCATGACAGAGGAAATTGGAGGGAACTAGGGAACTAATAACAATGATACTAGAATAAAGAAAAAGGTCTAAAGCTAATTATGATGAGAATTGTACAATTTTTCTTGATGTGATTGAACTATTGGATCATATAACATGTCAATTATATGTCAATAGAACTGAAAAACAAAAAATAAAAACAAATAAGGGAAAGGATCCTTTTTGGAACTGGCCGGCAGTCTAATAGCTTTTAGAAAGTTATAAAAATCTGCTTTTCAAATAATTTTTTAGTAATTTTGAGCAAACTTTGGAAACTGATACACTCAAAATATTAGATGTCAAAAAACGACCTTGGCCAATTCTCTCCTTCTTCTTCAAGTCAAGATTACATTTAAACATCAAATCGATGTTGCATGTAAGAGAACCAAAGTTGAAGGTTTTTGTTTGCCTTTTTTCTTTCTTTACTTAATCTTGTTTTCCTACCCTTTTGCAAATCATTTGATCTCATTTCTGGAAAATCATATGCTTACTGCTTAGCCCTTCTCCACGTCACTATTCTCAAAAATGAGGTGGTAAGATAATATCAAATGGTAAATAGCTAACAAGAAGTTTAATAGTCCAGTACTTATTACAAATGTGTAATAAAATAAAATTCACACTTTAATTGTGATGTCGTTGATGCTGTCATGGGTGAGGCTGCCTTTTTAAAAGTGTTGGTTTAATGTTCTTTTAAAGAAACGTATTATACCTATTTTAGGAGGGCCAATGATGTCTACACAAAACATGCTGACTTTGGTGTCTGCGTGATTCAAAAGTATAAAAATCACTGAGGGTACAAACATCAACCACCCTGGGCCACGAACCCACATGCTGAGACTGAGTTGGTGCTGAGGCTCCTTCTAAAAGAGCAGCCACTGGACCTGATAGAGCGCCCTCTGCCGCCCGCGGGGTCACCTTTACTGATGGACGCAGGCCGAATGGTTAGCTACAGTTTATGCAAAATTTCAAGCTTAAACATTTCCGGGTAACTCTGGAAAACACCAGCTCAGTGCCATGGAGCTAATGCTGCCGCAGCGTGACTCCCCCTGGGTTTCTGAGACTGTGCTCTTGATGGGAGTAGAAACCCAGTCTTTTTCGGGGCTGCTAGTGGCTTCCAACTGCTGGCCCTGTATCACAGCCACCAGGGCTCTGGTGGCCCTGAAGATCTCTGGGAGTGAACATCATTGTGCAAAGCGGACGACGGGGACAACTGTTTAGGTGCATGTTGCTTACATCAATTAACATGTTCCCTTTATTCTTCCCAATCACTCAGTGATTCTGAGGCCTACAGAACGGCTCCCGTGGGTTTCTGAGAAGACCCTCCCCGGAGCAGACACCTCATCTCTCTCTAGAGAAACAGCTGCAGTTTGAACCACAGCCCTGGAGGGTGGGGCTGACAGCCCAAGTTGTCCCTGACCACACTACCAGGGCTCCATTCTGCCAATAGCAATTGTGGGGTTTTGTTGTTGCTTAAGGGTTTGTTTTTTAAAAGAAAATCTTCTGTTTGACCCCTATCTCACGTAAAGGGTCACAATCAAGCTCTCACAGGGATTTGTTCTTTCCAGAGGCGCTAGGAGAGCGCTGTATTCCCTTGTCTAGCTGCGAGAGGCTGCCCTCTTTGACTTGGGGCCTTCTCTCTCTTCAGTGCGAGCGATCCAACTTCTCTGTCTACCTTCAAATCTCCTTCTCTCTCTTTTCTTTATAACTAACCCCATCAATGTTGGGAGACCACTAGATAACTTAGGAGAATCTCCCCATCTCAAAATCCTGAGCTTCGTCCCATTTGTCCCATTTGCCATGTAAGGTAACGTATTCCCAAATTCTGGAGAAGAAGCATTTTGGGCAGATAAATACCTGCCCACCACAATGTCCAACCACACATCACTGACTCAACTCCCTCTTCTTGTCTCTCCTGCATCAGCAGCCCGGTCCCCTGTGTCTCAAGTCACACCATAGCACTGCGCCACACAGTGGTAATCTTTATACTCACCAGCCTCCTGCAACTCAGATTTTGGAGGACTGGGGCATACTTGAAAATTTTTCAGATTCTTAAGATGTGAAGCAGTGTCTGGCCCCTGGGAAGACCTTTCATAATTATTGCTTTAAAAAATTATCTATCTATAATGTCACAACTCAGTTGCTGTTAAAAATATTAATAGTAACCCATAGAAGGGTCACAAGGAAGAGATGAGTCAACCAGGACGCAGTATAGCACCGATGAAACACACAATATTCCTCTAGTTCTTTAAGGCTTCCTCACCCCACCCCCACCCCGCACCCCCACTATCATGACCCCAGTCGTGCCCTTCAGTTCTGGCTAGACTAGAGCATGTACACCGGTACAGATAAAAGCTCATGACACATGGAATCCAGGTCAGATAAACCCCTCAGGAACATAAATGGGAGTAGCAATACCAGGAGGGGAGGGGGAAGGTGGGGGGGAAGAGGGGAGGAAAGAAGTGGGAACCAATTGCAATGATCAATACAACCCCCACCCCCTCCTCCCGCCCTCAACCAAGGACAAACAACAGAAATGTGGGTGAAGGGAGACAGCGGTTGGTGTGAGATATGAAAATAATAATAGTTTATAATTTATCAAGGGGCTACAAGGTGGGAGGGGGGAAGAGGAGCTGATACCAAGGGCTCAAATACAAAGTAAATGTTTAGGGAAAAAATGACAGCAACATATGTACCTACAATTGATGCATGGAATGTTATAAGAGCTGCAAGAGCCACCAATAAAAATGATTTTTAAAAACTATATTAATGGTAAAATTTAACTAAAAAGTTCCACTGCATGGGGTATTTGAATAAATATTGTTTTTCTTAAAATTGTATTAGAACTGTTTCAATCGGTTTGACATAGTGGTGACGTATGCTGCTACAGACAGCAGACCGCCATGGTGTGAATTGCACTTTTCATACTCACTAGCTATGGTCCAAGCCAGAGCTCTCCTTAAAAGTGAGGATGGCAAGACTTCATGTCGCATACTTGGGGCATGTTACCAGGACAGGCCCATCCCTGGAAAAGTTACCATGTTCCATAAAATAGAGGATCAGCTAACAAGAGAACAACCCTCGGGGTGGATTTTACATAGTAGATGCAATACTGATGTATCGTCATCATTGTGGGGATGGCATGGGGCCAGGAAGAGTTGGGTTCTGTAGTTCCTAGGGTCGCTGTGAGTGCAGCCCTGAAGAACCACGGTCATTACATATATGGAGCCTGGTGGTGTTGGCAGGTAAGTTTTGGACTGCTAACCCATCCTCAGGAGAGTTTTGAGGCTGTCTGCTCCCTTACAGATATACGGCCTTGGAAACCCTCTCTAGGGACTCCAGGAATTGGAACCTACTACAGCAATGGGCAGGGCTGGGGGTGGTACGGTGTGAGAGCGAATTCTGAAAGGTCAGCAATTCAAACCAATCAACCAGTCTGTAGAGCAAGATGTAACAGTCTGCTCATGTCTCCCATGAAGACTATCGGCTTGGAAACCCTGCGTGGCAGTTCTGTCTGTCTGATAAGGTTGCTATGGATAAGCTACGATGGGGATCACCTTAGAACACAGCAATAGATAACTGTTGATGCTTTCATTTCTTCACATGTGAAATGAAGCTGATTATAGTACTGACCTCACAGGAATGTTATGAAGATTACAGGTACTAACATTAACTGTCTTTTAGATTGAACAAGGAATATTAGATTCTGTTATTACCATTAACAAGTATTTACTCAATGAAAATTGTGGCTATAAAAGAATTCAACTAACATTTCACGAATCCTAAGGGGATATGTATTGTACCAGGGGGCTTCCAGAGGTTTATGGGGAAAATGATTATCTTTTAACTTCATTTTCAAAAAACAATCATTTTATTGGGGGCTCATCTTTTAACTTCATTTTTCCAGAATTTTTGCAGGGCCCCCATATGTATGATTTCATGGAACATAAATAAGATTGAGGTACACTCAATACATAAATCTCTATTTTACTAGTAGACTGTAAACACTTTGACAACTATGTCATGAACCTAGAAGTACCCGGGACAGAAATTCATCTTTAGCATTGACAATTTTTACTGGGAAAATGAGATTCTAAAAATATATATTAAATTAACAATTGATCTATGGCAAAACTTTTGACATTTCCAGAGATGAAATGCATGGCTCTATGAAAATGGCCAAATGTCATGTACACTTAGCTAATTTGATCACAACTCATTTCAGTTATAAAACGACCTGTTTTTCAGTGAATGCATTGCTGGTTTTCTTTGAGAGGAGGACATTTCTTGGCCTTAGATAACCAGGCTTTCCTTGTGAGAAAGGACACACTCTTTGGAGAATTAAAACACCATTTCATTGAACATTCTAGTCCCATAGGAAAGCTCCTTGACACTCTATTTTAATTGGTGGTGTTCTTTTATTTTATTTTTTCTTATTTGTAGATACATTCCCTTTTACTGTGGAAAATTTACAAGATTTATATCTATGCATTACAATATTTTATATGCTTTTCATTTTCTCTCAGGTTTTATATCTTTTAATCTTCATATTTTCAACAGATGGTGACTCTTTCTGGGGGGGTTAGCTGAGCAATTAAAATGCAGTCTATGGCTTTGTGTCACTGCATATGCTGTTCATGTGTCATGCTAAATGTGAACAAACCACACACTTCTCTTTTGCCTTACTTTCCTCTGGGAATTTAGAACTAGAAATATTCATTCTTCCTGACTGTGGTGAGGAATGAGTCATTGGGAAGATGTGACAGCTAGCTCAAAAAGCTAGGCGAACCCATAGGCTCTCAACCCCACTGCAGAACAGAACATGTCTCGCATGTATGCAAGTTCAAGTGGAAGCCAAAGAACACTACAACAAGTCCATGAGAACCAAAGTACAACCTTGTGTATTTCCCACCTGAATTTAGAGCCCAAAGCAAGAACATACGCTTAATGACTCAAGACCATATGAGTTCTGAGGTGACATGAAGGGCATCATACGTGAAGAAAGCAAAAGGTTTTTTAAAGGACAAGAAATAAATAAGACATGAAAATTCTATCAGAAGAGCCTCAAACTTGCTCTTGGTCTTAGAGAGCAAAAGCAAACGGGAGACTCGGTGAGACATAAGAAAAGACCATATGAGTTCTGAGGTGACATGAAGGGCATCATACGTGAAGAAAGCAAAAGGTTTTTTAAAGGACAAGAAATAAATAAGACATGAAAATTCTATCAGAAGAGCCTCAAACTTGCTCTTGGTCTTAGAGAGCAAAAGCAAACGGGAGACTCGGTGAGACATAAGAACTAAACAGAAGATTTCAAAGGACAGCTCAAGAAGAGAAGGTAAAACTAATGTAACAAAATGTGCAAAGGAGTTCGGAAACGAAAGGGAAGGACGCGCCTGACATTTCTCAAGTTAAAAAACCTAAAGAAAATATTCAAGCTTTGAGAAGCACTATGAAAGGGTTATATTGGCAGACTCTTGACCTCTGCAGGAACCAGGACATGCAGGGGGGCTAGGTCTGACCTCCTCTGGGTTCCCCATTGCCAAGAGGCAGGGGTCAGACGTGTCTTCACCCTCCATCCTTATTTACCCTGTCCTGACCCCCATCATTCCTCCCACAGCACTCTGCTTCTCGCCGGGTTAGACGATGCATCATAATGGCCACCCAACTCACAGTTAACAGTGGTGGTGGTGATGGTGATTATTAGAGGAGTTAACAGGACAGGGTCAGTAAACAGGATCTAGCCCTTGGTCAACAGAAACACTTCTCAACCAGCAGCCAAGACTCTGGTTCTCAGCCTCTCAGCCACGTGGTCCTTTGGCTTCTGCCTCTGTGGGCCAGAAAGCTTGCCGATTGCTCTGTCTCACAGGTCCTGTGTCTCAGTTTCTCTGCCTCAGCCTCTGGTCTCAGCCACGCTCCTTTGCGCTCCTATAGACGGTGACAGCATCTCTGGTGTTTCTGGTCTCGTCCTCCGCTACATCATCAGAAAGACGTCTCAAAAGTGCCTTTATCCTACTGGCCCTGGGGTTTCTTTCAGTATCTGAGATGGCTCATATGCGCAGAGAAATGGCTTTGACCCAGGTGTGGGTTTGTCTTAGCAGAGCATCCTCCCAAGGAAATAAAAGGTGGGACTCGGTTCATGTCTGCTCACCATACGTATTCAATCTGTATGTGAAGCAAACAATCAAAGAAGCTGGATGACATGGAAAAGAACATGCATCTGGATTGGAGGAAAGCTAATTAACAACTTGTGATACGCAGATGACACAATCTTGCTTGCTGCAAGGGAGGGTGGGGGGCGGGGGACCCTTACCAATGAAGATCAAGGATTGCAGCCTTCAGTGTGGATGTCAACTCAATGCAAATACCAAAATCCTCACACTGGACTAATGGGTAACATCATGAAAAGTAAAGGAAAAAGTGATGTATTTAAGGGTTTTGTCTAGCTTGGATCCACAATCAATGCTCGTGGAAGCAGCAGCCAAGCGATCAAATGACACACTGAATTTGGTGAATCTGCTGCACAGACATCTTTAAAGTGTTGAAAAACAAAGAGGTTTCTTTGAGGACTGAGGTGCGCCTTAGCCATGGTATTTTCGATTGCCTTACATGCATGTTAGCGTTGGACATTGACTAAGACAGACGAGGAATTGATGCATTTGAATTCTGGTATTGGCTAAGAATATTGAGAATAACATGGACTGCTAAAAGAACACACAAATCTGTCTTGGAAGATTCACAGCCAGAATGCTCCTTAGATGCAAAGGTGGCAAGACTTCATCTCATCCACTTTGGACGTGTTGTCCAGAGACGCCAGTCCCTTGAGAAGGGCTTCATGCTTGGTAAAGTAGAGGGGGAGCAAAAGAGGAATGCCCTCCAGGAGCTGGCTGGACACAGTGGTTGCCACAATAGGCTCCAACGGAAGAGCAAGTGTGATAAAGGCACAGTAGAGGGCAGGGGTGGCTCTGTTGTTCATGGGGTCGCTGGGAGTCAGAGCCAAGTGAATGACACCTAACAACACTTATTAGTAGTGAAATAAGATAATTTTTGGCATGTTTACAGCGGAATGTGATTCACAAAATTACATATATCTGCTTTCAACTTCATAAATGAATAAAAATTAGAGGCTAAATAAAATTGTATCTCACGAGGATTTGATGTATTGTTTTAAAAGAGCATCATCTTAGCTTATGGATAATAATGAAGAAATGTAAACCTAACAATGACTAATATTAGTGGAATTCTAAGTGTCTGCTCGTCTATTGATGGGTTTAATTGATATCTGCTTTCGCTGCTTGACAATCAATGTGCAGTAGAGCAGGGTTGAGATTCTGAGTCTTATCAGTTTTAATATTTCCTATGGCCTTACTTTGTCTTGCTGAAAAATGATGATTTAATGGAAATCTTTGTGTACTGAAGCAGGATTTTAATGTTTGCCCTAAAAATAAAATATGACTAAGACTCAAAAGTTTCTCTGGACATATTAGGAAAAAAAGGTTAGATTTAAGATAGAAAGTGTTTGCATTAAATTTCTAGTGCTGCTGTAACATGATCACAAACCTGAAGGCTGAAAGCAGTTCTGAAACACAAACATTCTCAATAAAAGTAATCTAAGAGTCAAGAAGCACTAGGGGAGAATCCATTTCTTGTCTTGTCCAACTTCAAAGTGGCTGCAAGACTTTTTTAACGTCCTGTGACTTACAGCCCCATCACTCTCTGTCTTTCTGTTGACCTTAATTGACTTCATCTCCTCTGGATGTGTTGATGTGAGTAATTTCCGCTGCCTTTATCTCCTCGGGATGCTTGTTAACACACTCGGGGAAATCTGGATAATCCAGGATGGTCTCCTCCCATTTCAAGAACTTAATCACCTTTAACTTAATCACATTTACAAAGACTCTTTTTAACCCACCCCCAAATAATATGATATTCACTCTTTTGCCATGGAAGACGATAGTCATTGTTTCTAAGAACTAAGAATTGACTCAATCTCTGTGCAGTATTTTTTCAATCTACTTCTATAGTTGTTATAACTTTAATGTAAACAGAATTGTTGTATAGAAAAAAAGTCTTAAACAAATAATGCTGAGCTTACAAAAGAAAGCAGAACGTTTTGTAAAGACAAGAGACACAATTTTCCTCAATTTCAACTTCTGTTGTGTAAGAGAATCAAGGTGTACCCTGGGAAACTACAAAATGGTACCAGAAACTCACACCACCTGCTTGCAGAACAGAGCTGAAACATACAAACACAATTGTTGTTCCGTGCCATCAAGTCCGGTCAACACATAGGGACTCTATATGACAAAATGCAACATGAACACGTGTTCCTATACTTGGGTCAATTGGTGCAGCCGCTCTGTCCGTCCATCTCTGAGGGCCTTCCTCTTTTCCCCTGCCCCTGTATTACTGAGCATGAAGTCCCCCAGGTATTGTCTCTCCTGACAACATGTCCAAAGTGTATAAGGCGAAGTCTCTCCATCCTTGAGTCTAAGGAGCACTCTGGTCATCATCATTTACTGATTAATTTTATTAATGTGTCATCTGTGTTGGCCTACTTTTGCCCTTTCACTTATTTACTTTCCAATTTGGGGATATTTCAACTTTCTAAGAAAGAAGACTAAGGAATATTTAGCATTGCTATGCTCCATGTACACAGAAGATCTTTAACAAACAGTTAATTCTTCTGTGAGAGTTAAGCCTTTTCTTTTATAATGACACATCAACATTTTAGGCCTAGAAGCTAGTTTTTGATTTGAAGCCCTGTTATCAACTGACAGGTAATTGTTACAGACTTAAATTCCAAATAAGCAAGAAGTCGTGATAAGATAAATAAAACCAAAAGCTAGTACTTTGAAGTCAAAATAAAATTCATATAATCATGGCCACCCATGTTAAGGAGTGTAAAGAAACAGAGACAGAAACAGAAAGCAAAATAATTCACTAGTAGGTTTGGGAATGCATAACCATAGTCTTCGAAGCATCTTTCAAGTTTAAATGGGATCATTTTGTGCAACTTTGTGTGTCTTTAAAATACTAAAAGACAAATAATTTGAAGATTTAGAGAAAATGGATGGGCATTCTAGTAAAATAAATATATACACACACATATTCATGCATACTGAAACTGACCCAAAGAGATTGGTGATCAAGAAAGAGTTTTAAAAGGTTAATTCAAGACTCTTCCATTTTCTGAGGCTGGTAATGCTAGTTTTGTTGTTGAGTTACACCTAACTTGGAAAGACAATATCCCTCATAGCATTTAAACTATTTCAGACAAGCAAGTCAAATTGTTATATATCATAGTAATGTAAACTAAATTAAAACTAGTATAAAATCGATAAAATATAACATCCATGCCATTCCTGTCTCTTCAGTTTCAATTCCTATTGCCCCTAAAGGAACAAGCAGAATTTGCCCCATAGAATTTCCAAAGCGGTAATCTTAGTGGAAGCCAACGGCCGTATTGTTCTCCCCCAGAGCCTGAGACAAGGGCCTTTGTTAGTTGCCCAACGTTTTAACCAAGTCAGACACTACTAAATTAGATCCACCAGTAAACTAAGATGAATTCACCAGGACCAAATAGGTTTATCTCAAGGATATAAAATTAAGTCAACATCAAAACATGTATCATTATTATGTTCACATAATATGTTCACAAATTAAAGGAGGAAAATGCTTAATTAGATAAATCAATGATTACAAAGACTGATAAAATTCAGTAGATATTCTAAATGAAAAATCTGATAAAAATAAGAACATAATGTCAAATATCTGCCATTAATTTTAGGGGGTAAGTATATTTAAAGTAGTTATGTTTTTCTCAGTGTCTTTTAGTGAATTCAATTTTTTAATTAAAAAAAAACAAAAGGAAAGTATTAAATTGTAATAAAGACGATTTTCCAAAACCAAAAGTAAATATTACACTAAGTAGTAAAGGATAAAGCCATTTCCATTCAGCGCAGGAATAAAATAGTAATATCTCCCAATAAAGTCTATATGTTAACAGTAAAGATCATTTCAGGAAATGCAATAAGATCATAAGGAAAAAGTAATATATATGGGAAAAGAAGGAAAACATGTTTGCTGATGATATTCTACCCCCAGAAAATATAAAATAAGCAATAAAATGTATTAAAAATCATGAGGGAATGTCTTAACACTTAGTGAAAATTAATGGTAAACTTAACAGGATGGTTTTGGTTCTGGAATAAACATAGTTTTTGTTTGAAGGAAAAATAAAAAAATGTATTTTACATTTTGTACGGAAAGACAGTCTTTAACAAGTGAGTGCTTCAAGTCTGCAGGAGCAAGTTTATGGAACAAAGAAGTAGTGTAAGCAGCATTTATTTAGGAAGAAAACAAAGATCTTGTGTCACCCCACACAGAAATCAATTGCTGTTGATGAGGAATTTAAGTCTATTGCACAAGTTAATAAAATGTGAGATTTAGCCAATTTTGTATATCCTATTTTGACTAGTTTTGTTGTTGTTGTTTTTGTAAAACAAGACACTTGGAAGCCATAAAGGAAAAAAAAATCAAACACACACATTTGACTACATAAAATGTAAATGAAAATATGTAAGAGTAAAAAACATGGCAAACGGTAGCAAAATATAAAAATAAACTAGGTAAATAAAAGCTAGCTTGGAAAGAGTATTTGTAGAGGGTTTATAAAACTCAAAAGGTTAAAATTCCTGATTATACATTATTAAATGTTTGAAGCAAAACTAATGTAAAAACTAATGTAATGGAAATATACAACTGCAGACCCTCAAAGGGGATCTGCAGATGACTGGTAGATATGAGATGATGATCAGTCTCACTGATGTTTTATGCCATTGAGTCACCTCTCACTCATGCCCACCCCTCATGTGCTACAGTGTGGAACTGCTCCATAGGGTTTGCTTGCTGATGATTTATAGCAAATAAGATTGCCAGGACTTTTCTTCCGTGGCACTTTGGGGGTGAGATTTGAACCACCAGCCAATCTTCTGGTCCCCAGCCAAGCTCAGACAATTTGTGCCACCCAAGAATGCTCAGTCTCACTACCTATCAAGAAAAAAGCGATTAAAAATCGTTGGCAAAACAGAGATCCAGCTGCTACTTTCTGTTATTTGCTTACAGAGGGTTGACCAGTGTGTGCCCTCAGGGAAATACCGAGGGAGGGAATTAGTGTTCACTCTGACTTCATTCTGTGCTTCCCTTCATTCAGTGTATACTACTATACATTTTTAAGTATTTGTTCAGCACCTGTACAGAGAAAATATTTGTCTTGGGGAGCAGTCACGCTTCTGGAAATAATTAGAATACAGTGAAGTAGAAAACTACTCTGGAAAAAAAACAAAAAGAGAGCCTTGAGCCCTGTCTACAGAATGTAAAAAATCAGTCATCAGCAAAATAATCCATCTCTAAATACACAAGTTAGGAAAGCCAGACTACTAACTTAGGAGCAGTGCTGTCAAATCTGTACAAATGTCATTGCTCTTGTGTTCGCTGGGTTGTCTATAAGAAAGAGCTTTATATACAATAGCAATTGAATATTGAGAAAACATGCCAGCCCAGTTCAGATCAAGTCCATAAATCTAATATAGCCTCTATGTCCGATACCAATCTATAAATTCCTCTTCAGACTCATAAAACACACGCAATGACACTGAATGCAGGAAGATCACAGGCCAGTGGGTAGAAGGTGTTGGGGATCCAGGGGCGATGTAAACATGTCAGCACTGGCATGGTTCTCCACGTGGCTCCTCCAGCTCCAGGGCTCTAGTGTAGCTCCATGTGTCTTGTCATCAGGAATACGAAGCAGAGAGTGTGTGGCCCACATACAGGGAGGAAGATAGGAGTTCCCAGAATCCTCAGGAGAAGGCCATACCCACAGAGAGGTCTCATTGGCTATGATCTGATTGACAGACTAGACTCCACCTCTTTGCAAGTTGACAGATTATGTAACTGCCACAGCTCTTATTACCATGCATTTGGCCTTTTCTCTCTGATCTTCTGATCAGTCTACACTAAAAACAAAACTCAACCATAAACAAAAGAACTCACTGATTCATAGCAGTAAAACTACACCCCTAAGTTTCTGAGACTGTAACTCATTACAGTTGTAGAAAACCTTTTTTCTCCTACGGATTAACTGGTGGATTCAGACTACTGACCTTTGAGTTAGCAGTCTAACATGTAAACCACTGTGCCACCAGAGCTTATAAGCAGTCTATAGACATCAATATTATTGATATGGCCCAAGAACCAGCTTTAGATTTAGGATCAATTTTGTATTCCAGTTTAAATTATAAGGACTTGGTTTGCTGACAGTTTATAATGGGAGCCCTAAATCAGTTTTGGGTCTTGATATAAATTCAGCCTCCATTGAGTTCATGCTGACCTTAAACTGACAATGTCAAAAGCCTTGACCTTGGGTGGGTGCATTTGAAATGAGAAGCAGTCATGGGATCCCAGGGCCACATGGTCATAAATCATACCTCCCACTAAATCCTAGAATTAATCCTGTACAATGTTCTAATCTACAATTGGCATAGCCACAGGCCTGTTCCTGCTTCATAATCCTGGTTGCTACAGTGATCGATGGATCTATCACTGAGCCTGATGTTGTGACTCCTCCCTCACTCTCACCTTTTCTAATTAGCCACATGACCATCCGTTCTTTGGACATTCTCTTGGCCTCATGCAGAGGCGAGATGATTTGTCACTGTCTTGTCTTCGTCCTGTTCAAGCCTTAATAAAAGGGTCTCTGGAAAATATATTTGAATTTGGGGTCTTTTCCTCCTAGAACAATCTATTTTCTTTTTCTTGTTGTTAGGTGGAATCTGAGGTCACTGATTTCAGACATTTACACTTTTTTTAATGTAGACATTTAGTTTCATCGTTTCCTCACTGTGTATTGCTGTATTGATATCCTACAAATTCTGACATGGGATATTTTCATTTTCCTTCCATTTAAAATACATTTAAGTGTCCATTTTGAATTCTCCTTTGACCTGTGAATTTTTTCAAGGTTGTTATTTAGTTTCCAAATAGTTAAAGAGTCTTCAGGAATTTTCCGTTATTGATTGAATTTAATTATGATCAAAGCCATATGAAATTTTTTGAGGATTATTTGAGAATTTTTGTAATTTACTTATTTTACATCTTGCTGATTCGTTACTTTTCTGTTTAGCTCTGGTGGCATTCTCAAACAAGCATTGGACTGCCAACTGCAAGGCTGGCAGATAAAACCAACAGCCTCACTGCAGAAGAAAGATGAAGGTATCTTACTCCTAGAAAGATTGTCAGCCTTAGAACGCTATATACGGTCATTATAGTCAAGATCAGCTGAATGGCAGTTGGTTTATCTGGTGGCCATGGTTTATCTTGGTAAATGTTCTATGTGCACCTGTAAAGAATGTGCATTTCACTGTTGTTGGGTGGAACGGTTTATAAATGTCAGCTGGGTAAATTAAAAAAAAAAAAAAGGGTTACTCTTACTGCAACTCTTCCTGATTTTCTCACTTAATAAACTTAGGTTCTATGGATGTTTATATTTTCTACAATGTTGACATCAGCTCATTAAATTACTATGTCCAATGACATATAGCTCCCTCTAGTGGTACATTCAAAGTTGTGTATTTTAAAGATCACTGATTTCTGAAAATTTAGACGAAGGGGTTCAGTAAAAAATAAATACCTCACAGGTTGCAAGATTATTTTTATAAAGTCTCTTGGCACAGTTAACTTAAGTTCTTAAAGTGTTAGGACAATACAACTTTTTGTAACATGGATCAAGAAGGTTTAAATTGAGTTTTATAATTATAGGAGTCTAATCACCTATATTAAAAAGCAATCCAGACCCTATGAGGAAATGGGGCGATTGGATCTTTGAGGAGGGGACAGTTGAGCTAATTTTGAAGACAGAATGTGATTAAGAAAACTAAAAGACAGAGTTGGTGTTGGGAAGGAAAATGAATGACAACTGCATAGACACTAGGATTGATAACTCAATGTGTTTGAACTGCGGGGAACTTACATGGTTGAGGGTACCGATGAGAGAGGATGGTGAAGACACAGTGGGAGAAATAGTGTGAAGACCTTGCGTAAGAGGTAAGGGTCTTGCCATCTGGTTTCAGAGAGAAAATTTTAATAATCTGAAGAGCATCTAAAAGAATAAACCCATAAGAATAGATTAATCTCAACTCTCAAAATAATCACCTATAATAACTTGTGGGATTTAAAAGAAATGTATAATTAAGATATGTAACAATGACATCACCAAATGGTGGGAGGAATAAAGATACTCTAAGGTCCTTGCTGGTGTCCAGTACTCTATTATGAGTGAAACAAAGGACTTTACTGAGGAATGGGTACTGCTCAAATTGGGGAAACAGAGTCCATAAAGTGAAAGTAAGTGCTCCAGCATTCTGGGGACAAGTTGAGAAGGGAATGGAACACATGACCACAAACCTGGGGTAAGAAATAAGGTACAGTCACAAGAGAATAGCAAGTTAAAATGTTTCAGGGTTCATTAATCTACCCTCAACAGATTTCTTGTAACCAACCCAGGAAATGATCCTCTGAAATATCTACATACCCTTCGGCCAAGTCATGCTAATCAAGTACTCTTGGTGACTATTTCTATACAAACCACATATTGCCTCCATTATTGTTTACTGAGGGTAAAGTTCTATGAGAAGTCTGTCCATCTCCTAATCACAGATGCCATTCTTAAGAAGGCAGACAAGAGAACAAATGAAAGTTTAGCCCAAAGAAGACAAACAAAACAGTGGATCTTTGATTCAGACCCAAATTAGTCAAGTTCAGTCAGGCCAAGCATATTAGGGTAAAATGATTCCCACACTGGGAAGTGATAAAAAGTATTTATGGTCACTTCTAGTAAGTCAAAGAAGCCCTAGTAGTGTAGTGGGTTATGAGTTGGGCTTCTAACCACCTGATCAGCCAGCAGTTTGAACACATCAGCCACTTCCTGGGAGAAAGAGAGGCTCTCTGCTCTTATAACGATTGACAGCCTCAGAAACCCACAGGAGCAACTCTACTCTGTCCTATAGGATCATTACAACTCAGAACTGACTTAATGTCAACAAGTTGGTTTTTCTTTGGTACAATATGTTAAAGATGAATGTAGTACAATGCAATACAATAATGCTTGACAAACAAGCTTATAGAGTGTGCAATAGTTAATATTTTATGTCAACTTGGGTCTCAATAGCTTGACAGTTTGTCTGTGTAGACTAGAGAAACAAATCCATGAACACAAATATGTGTCTGAAAAAGAGATATATACACAAGAGCAATTGAACATTGAGAAAACATCCCAGCCCAGTCCAGATCAAGTCCATAAATCCAATATTAGCCCATATGTCCGATACCAATCTATGCAGTCCTCTTCAGACTCACAAAACACCTGCAATAATGCCGAATGTAGGATGATCACAGGCCAGTGGGTAGAAAGTCTTTGGATCTAGTGGTGTTGCAAGCATCTCAGCACTGGAAGGTGTCTCTACATTGCTTCTCCAGGTTCAGAGGTCTGGCTGCATCAGGGTAAGTCCATGCGGCTTCCCCTCTCAGGACACTAGTGTAGTTCCATGTGTCTTGTCAGCTTCAATGTCTCCCAGGCAGTGGTTGAGAGAGAAAGTGTCTCCCACCTCTATGGAGGAAAATCAGGATTTCCCAGAATCCTTAGAGAAAGGCCATGCCCACGCAGCGATCTCATTGGCCATATCCTGATTGAAAGCCTAGACTCCACCCCTATACTCTTAATCCTCAGATTGACCCTAGATTATATAACTACCACACACCTACTAATTCCCAATGCTATGACATAAGACTATGTACTCACAGCCAATCAGTTATAAGAAGATCAGGGTGTGAAGCACCTTTACACTTGTCACAGCACTGATGCAATTGGTTGAAAGCTAGTTTCCTTGGGCATATGGCCTGCTTCCAATATAAGCAGACACTTTAGAACAGTTTGTTTGCTTTTTGTTGAGTCTAGATTCTACATATGACTTTTGAACTTGAGCCAATGACCTACCATATTGCCCGTCAATTCTGGAGTCATCATAAGCCTGCCATCTGACCTGCCAACCTTGCATTCATTTGCCTCTGCAGCCCAAAGTGTAACAACCTGTTGTCCTTGCATCCATGCATCTCTGTCGTCCCCAGTCTGGGGTCTATCTTGAGTTCATCAGCCGCTGCAGGTGCTCTAGTCAGGAGAAGCCTCAAGCCTAATATCTGAACCACAGCTTGGGAGCCCACCTGAGCTGTACTTGTCTATTTCTACAACTATGTGAATCATTTCTTAATATAAATCTCTCTACTTATCTGTATGTGTAGCTGTATATGTATGTACACATATGTATATATATGTATATGTAAAGACATAAGCTTCACTAGTGAGCCCAGCCTAAGACAGATGGTTAAAATGAAATTAAAAAATGAATCAGGAAGAAAGAAAAAAATACATATCAAAACTTATCTTGCTTGAGTCTTTGAATGAAATGTCTCAGTTTATGTTTATCTGGATCAGAGTAATTTCTCCTCTAAGCTTTTACTGTTGTGTGATCAGAAGCATGCATTTTAAATTTATTTTGGGAAACTTAATATCCCCAGACTTGCTAAATGAATTTTAATCACTAATGATGAGAAGCCTAAAAATGCTTATGGCCTGTAGGGAAACTCAGCTGCAAGAAACTCAAGCATTTTACATTATTAAATGTCATGCCCTCAGAGTAAGGTTCGTTGATAGAAACACAGCCTTACATGGAGCATGTCAGAGATTCGGGTAAAGATGAGGGAGTTACAGCCCAGGAGTTTGTTTTTATACTTTGAATATCATTCTTACTCTCATAGAGTCAATTCTGATCCTTAGCGACCCTCCAGGACAGGATAGAACCGTCTCTGTGGGTTTCTGAAACTGTAACCATTTACGTGATTAGAAAGCCTTATCTCTCTCCCATCAAAGAGTGAAAATAGTCATCAAAGTGATCATACTTCTGAAAATGAAGGCCTTCATTTATTTTCTGAGCTGGTTGAAAACCCTACGGAGAGTTTTACAATTTGTTTGCCACTGAATCAGTTCTGTGTAAACTTTAAAAAAAATCCTTTTTCTTTATTATTCCTGTGTCTTTTGTATATATTTTTAATAATTTAAAGATGTATTACCTAAGCTTGCTTCCTAGTGCTGCATGTTTTTGATACTGGGTATTCCATTTCAACAGTTGGGATTTTCACTAGTTATTTTTAGAGAGAGAATAGAAGAGACTAGAGAATATAATCATGCCTATATTGGCTCTGCATTTCCCATTGCTTGTATACACTCAGGTGCTTTAGCGAGCATTAATGCATTCCTTTCTGTAGTGAGCTCTCCCGCATCCCACTCACAGATCGATAAGGATAGCTAGTTCCCCAGCAGTCCTGCTCGCAGATCAATAAACTGTGCTCTCAGGCACACTAACCTCTCGGCATAATCAGCTTCTCTTTCAAACATGACATCTGTGCTCTGCCAGAGCTGTCTTTCTCAAATTGGCCATAGTGACCTAGTTCGTCTGAATTCCCGGTCCTCTTCAACAAGCCGTGTGAGGTTGTCTTTTGGTAAACACCACCTCCTCCTCTACTTGGAAAGTGCCTGTGTACCATGGTAAGCCAAGCTCTGAGCTGGCTTTGCACGCTGCAAAACGAATGCCTCGTGATACTGCCCCTTAGACTTCTGATCTTTTCACAATGTTTTCCAAAACAGCCTTCTTTTTAGTCGGCATGCATCTCCCATAAATCCCCCACCCTGGAGCTGGGAGAAGGTGGATAGAAATCTCGATGGCAGCTGTCAGGGCTAATATTTAATCAGGCCTCCAGGTAACTGCTCACCAGCATGAGACATCCATTCTCTGCTCAGAGATTAAGGATGATCCACTCAGGGACAATGTGCACAGAAGCAGCACAGCCGCCTATGAAAACATGCTCGATCATTAGAGGTTTCTCTGAAAACAACAACAGTGAATGGAAAACTTAAAGGCCAACACCCCCTTAGATAGAAGCATATTTCAGGATACACTTATATATCAGGATGTTGCTGATAAAAATGTCTCCGCTCTGTCTTGAGATTATAAACTGCAGCTCTCAATGAATTTTCTTGGATTTTGTTTTGCTTTTGTATTTAATAAGGAATGAAACACTAACATGCTGCTGAAAGCTTAAGTCCTCCATTGTTTCAAGGATCAATGTTCACGAGGCAGGAGTTCAGAGCTTGGCTGTTATTGCAAAGGCCCGTGGTCTGGACCCACCAGCTGCTTGGTGCGATAAAGATGTGCCCGTCAGGTTTTATCAAGATTTCAGTGTCCGAAATCCCATGGGAGCAGTTCTCCTTAGGACTCCAGGGTGTCTATGAATTGGGATGGACTCCATGGGAACTCGTGTACCAGTAGAACAAAAACAAAATTAACCTCCTTGAACAGTCCCCAAAGAAGTAGACAAGCTTAGTCAGTTTCGAAGAGATTCTCTTTTTGGGGTTTAGCAGTGACACAAACAATGGTCCTTTGGTCTTATAATAAACGCCAGTTTCCATCCCCAGAATCTTAAACTCTGTCTGTGTTTCCTCATTTACAGCCAAAGAGTTGGGTTCAAGCAAGTAAAAGGGGGTAGTCGGACCTTCTCTCTCTTCCCAAGAGGAAATAAATGTGTTCTATTCATGAACCATTTTATATTTGACCGAAAGGGGATTTTTTTCCATGTGAGTTATTGAGTGTTGATGAAATGTTATCAATGACAACTGGCATATGCCTTCATCATGAGTTTCAATAAATGGTATAGAAGTCACTTGTGTACATTCTTGTATCTCCACCAAAAATGCACTCGTAGACCGTGACTTCTGTGCTTTGTTCAGATTGATGTTTCCGTTTTGTAACACACTGTTCATTGAATGTTTAGGGAAATTCCCAATAGAGCTCAGTAGCTTCCTCTCATGCCTTAAGCCATGGAAGGGTGCGTAGCTGTACCCAAGTCTAGGCTTACTTTTCTTCCACATTTTTTCTCTAAGCCCGTGGTTTATTTTGTCTTTTGCCCACAATAGACAGGGAAGTCTGAGAGACATGGGGCTATGACTTGAGACCGTCTGGTTTCCATTTAGAGGCCAGCACAGTACTGCCCAGAGTGGGCATGTTATGTACGTTTGTGAATGGATGAATATGAAAGTAATTGTCCTCCAGCTCTATGGTCTTGTGAGGCTCTTATTTCTTGTGTCTCTACAGGTAATATGTGTTCACGTTCAGAATCTTGATATTTATCTGGGAAAACCAGTCAGTAGCTTTTTAGGATGGATTTGGTCAAAGCAAATAATGACGGACACTCCATTTCTAATTGTCCCATTCATCAAGTCCATGATGAAATTATGAAAGAAATAAATCCTCATCCCTCTAATTAACTTGGCAAATATGTGAAAGTATACAGAGTAGAGAGTAAGTGGTGGAAATTTTAGTTTTGCTTTCTCATCGAAAATCGATAAAAATATTGTTTTCCCAAAAAGAAAAGATCTACTTTATGGATTTGTCTCATTTTTTATTTTAAGGAGCCCTGATGATACAGTGGGTTATGGTTGGGTTGCTAACTTCAAGGTCATTCAAAGCCACCTGTTCTCTGCAGAAAGGAGAAGGCTTTCTACTCCTATAAAGGGTTATAGTCTCACAAATCCCCAGGGGCAGTTCTCCTCAGTCCTATAGTTTTGCCATGAGTCAGAACTAACTTGATGGCAATGAGGTGTTTCAATTGCCACATGAGCATTGGACTGCTAACTATAAAGTCATCAGTTCAAATGAACTAAGGGCTCTGAGGGAGACAATTTGCTTCTGTGAAGATTCACAAAGATTTGGTGACCCTGTGTAGGATCACTATGAGTCAGAATTGACTTGGTGGCATTTGGTTTATTTTGTATTTTATGAGTGCATTTAAATATTTGAAGATAGAGAACAAGGCCCATAGCCTTCCTCAGTAGTAATAGAGCATTTCACATGATCACTGTCTCTTCCGTGTGAAATGATACTACCTTTAAAACAAAGGCAGCTCATATATCCAGTGAGATCTTCTATACATAGTTAATATTCATTTAGTCTTGGACAAGCCACATAAAATCTCAGATTCACAATTACTTCATTTGAAAAATAGTAAGGTTACTTTGTAGAGAATGTGCAAGGACTGGGCACCACCTGTCAGCATCTCCGAGGACCAGTACAGAGTGGATGCTCAGTAGAGCAGGTATTGTACTACCGTCCTAGGTCATGTTATGAATATTAACTTAAGGTTTGAAATCTATTTTAGACTCAGAACACAAAATACTGCCACAGTTTATATTCTTAATGAGTAAAAAGTAACAGTCTTCCCTTGTCTTCCTGTTCTTCCTTAGCAGAGGTAGTTGATCTATTGAGTCACTAGTTTTACTGGATCAAAGGAGATACACCCAGGTCTACTGATGAGGAGAAACGAACAGGCAGCTACTGTTTTTAACGGGTTTGTAAATCTTGTGATATTTTTGTCAAAACTGGGATGCAATGATTAGGCAATTGCTTAGAATTTTATGGTTAAGTAAAAACATATTTTATTATGGAAAATATAATGCATTATGCAGCAAGCAGATTCTTTGCACTCTTGGTACATGCTAATAATCAAAGACATAATGCATGCTAAGCATCAAAGAAATAAAAATAAGCTTTACTTAATAATTAATCTGTCACAGTAAAAGTGCTAACTGCACATTTTTTAACCATGTTGTTTTTAAGTGAGTGAATTCTATATATTTTTATGACATTTGAAATTAGTATAGAATTTGTATAACCAATTTGTCTGTCTATCAAAATTCTGTCTTCTCTTGACTGGCTAAAGACAATTTGGGGAATCTACCCATGAGGAAATAATTGAAAAGTGAACTCGTTGCCATTGTCAACTTGTAGCACCCCTATAGGACAGGATAAACATGCCCCTGTAAGTTTTGGAGACTGTAACTCTTTACAGGAGTAGAAAGCCCTTTCTCCCGCAGAGCACCTGGTGGTTTCAAACTGCTGGCCTTGAGGATAGCCTGGATACCATCAGGGCACCTAAAAATAATCAAATAACTTAAAAATGATACACAATGATGTACATTCACTATTTTTAATGTGCTGAATGAGGAATGATAGAATAACTACACTATGCCAGCATATTTTAGGAGCTTTACATACTCATCTCACTCACTCAAACCCTATTCTCATTTTACAAGAAGGAAAATGAGGCAGCAAGTGCCTAAGAAACTTGCCCCAGCATATTCCTAACCATTATATCATTATGTCAGTCTCACAGAGATAGGAGCTGTGATTTAGAACTAGGAAATGATTATTTCACCTGCTCAGAATGCAAACATTCCATGAACTGTTATGGAGAGTATTAAATAATGTAGGCTTTTAAATATAGAGTGGAGGAAACAGTCCTGGAAACCCACAAGGGGTTGCTATGAGTCGCATTGACCCCATGGCAGTGAGTTTTAAATACATATATAGTGAGTCATAAAATAATACAAAGGGTCTTCAAATAATTTAACTTTCCAATGAATTTTTGAAGCCCTTTCATACAGTCCGATGGACACTTTGCAGTTGCAACAGTAAAGAATGGTGAATATAAAAAGAGTTAATATAAAAAATAATTTCAACATAATTAATATGAAAAAATGTAAATGAGCATATAGGGGCAACCACAGGGATTGAGAGAGGTTGGAGGTGAGAGGAGCAGAGACCAGCTGTGCTAGTCACTTGACAAATACTACTACAGGACACCCAAGCAGACCATGATCCTCAGTCCATCCCGGGGACCATGGCAATGTAGTCATCAGATGTTGGACCGACTTGCAGTTCAGAGGTTGACTTGAGAGGAAAATAAGCTCCTGGTTCACAATCGTGAAGTGCAAATGGAAGACGAACCAGAATCAAGCAGAAGAATTTCCCTGGATCTTCAATTAGAGCCTGATCCCTAATTAGCTGGAGGTTAGAGAGCAGGCTCTATGATGGCTCAGATAGTGAGCAAGGATCCACCTAGTGTCAACACCTGGGAAGTACTTAGGAAACCCTAGATAGATTAGATAAGATTCCAGCACACCTGGGCTGTGAATAATGGAAGTGGAGAGGAGATCAGCTAGGAAGCTGGGTCTCCTTTTGATTTGTATAATTTCAGGAATCTGGAGATACGGAATCATAAGACACTAGACGTTACAAAAATTTTGTATTAAAGAGCAGTACAAGACACTTTGAATTCTGCTACTCAGTTTCTTCAAAGCCCTAATAGACATCCAACTTTTGTTCGTGGTGATTTAAGGGCAGTCTAATAGAAGATTTGAGTCCGTGAACATGGGTGTGATGCAAACCTTCTATTAAATGTAGGGCTTTGAGGGAGGTTTAACATCAGTGCAGCACTAGTCACAGTAGCAGGAAGAAGGACACCATCTAAGTGTCCATCAATAGAAGACTGGATAAAGAAACTGGTGCAAACATATAACAGAATACTCTGCATCTCTAAAAAATAATGAGGAACCTACCGAGGGACCTCAGGCATTGATGGAGATCACTGTGCTGAGTGAAAGTCATCAATCACAAAAGGACAAGTGTTATGTGAGACCACTGTTTTAAGGGGAAAAGAAACAAACAAACAAACAAACACCTTTCATACCAAAGCTAGCAGACTTTAGAGATTGTCAAGGGGCTGGGGGCAGGCAAGAAGGGAAGGTAAAGCAATGGGTGAGTCTGTTGATAGGTGCTAACTTGGGTGAAATGGAAGATGCCCGTCTGTGGTAGATAGGTTTTACATGAACTATTGGCTGGGCCAGGATTCTCCCATGATGGGGTCATCTGTGAAGTAGCCAGGAGCTGTGGAAGGAATAGCATGAAGTTCCACCTCCTTCTTCTGGCCACAGCCTTCATACAACTGAGTGGTGTATCATTTACTGTGTGCCCTACTCTTGGTGTTGATTGACACTGTGGGGAAATGAGCTAGCTTCTTCTGCTCCATCTGGACCCTGCGTCTGGGTTGTTGACCTCATGCCATATCAACTGCTGATCCCAGGAGCCGCCAGTGAAATTCTGACTTTGGATTCAGTCAACCAACCTCAGATTTATAGGACTCTGCACCAACCAGCCTGTGGTTTTCCTGCTTCATCTTCCTGCTTCCTTGTTCACCACCCCTGCAGCTACAAGCATTGGAAGAGGTCTTCAGCTTACCATATGGTCCCAGGCTTGAACCAGACTGGATTTAGCTTCTTCTACAACTATGAGAACCATTGATTCATATAAATCTCTTTCTATATACATAGTGGTTCTCTAGAGAACCCAGCCGAACACATAGTTTGAAAGGTGGAGAAAAGAAACCAAGGAGTGGCTGAAGGTTAAACTGAAGGTTAGGTTGAAGGGGCGATTGATTAGTAATTCAAATTGTTGAATCCCAAGTTGATGATCTGAAATGTAACCCCCCACCTAATTTACAATAAAAAATGATAATAAAACAAAAAAGGGTTGAGTCTTAGATGGCTGAGATGGTGCTTGACAACACAGCTACATAAGGCTTGACAACAATTAAATGAAATATAGAAAGCAATGCATTCAATTAATAAGATGATTATGATAGTCACCTAATCTGGTGTCAATTTAAGGATTAAGAGTGTAGGAGTAGAGTCTGGAGATAGCCAATGAGACTTCTGTGTGGGTATGGCCTTCTCCTGAAAATTCTTGGAAATCTGGTACTTCCTTCTTAGAGGCAGGAGACACTATCTCAGTTCAGTCTTGGAGACTCTCTACTGACAAGGCTGACTTCCTGCAAGGCATTCCTGAGGAGATGCCACATGGACCTACCCTGATGCAGCCCTGGGAATTGGAATGGCCACGTGGAGACCCCTACCAGCACTGAGATGCTTTTACCACCAAAGACTTTCTACCCACTGGCCTGTGATCTTCTACATTCGGCATCATTGCCTGTGTTTCATGAGTCTGAAGAGGACTTGATAGATTGCTGTCAGACATATGGGCTAATATGGGACTTATGACCTTGGACTGGACTGGGTTGGGATGTTTCTCAATGTTCAATTCCTCTTGTATATAAACCTCTCCTTTATACACATTTGCATGTTTATGAATTTGTTTCTCTAGTCTACCCAGATGAACACAATGATAATCATATAAATTAGTCCTTATATTTTTGAATTATATATTTCTCACAAAATTTTTTAAAAATCTGGCAAGTCATAGATGCTCTCTTCAGGGCAGTTTCTCTTCTAGCTGTTGTTTAAATGTGGATGATTTGGGTGAGTCTTCCCTTTCTCTTCTGTTCCTCTTACACAGGGACACAATGCTTGCAATCTCACCACTCTTACTACCATTGAATCCATTCCAACTTATTATGACATGATAGGATAGTGTACACCTGCCCCTCTGGGTTTCTGAGACTGTAAATCTTTACAGGAATAGACAGTTTCATCTTTCTCCCACATGACTTCAGCACAGCATTCATTCACTTACTCACCAAAGATCTTCAGTGCTGGCCCTGGGGCATCCTTCTCAGAGCAACTTTGGAGAGTGTTATGCCAGTACTGGCTACTGACTTCTTTCTTCTTGGAGCTATATTGACAAGTTCACAGTCCAAAATGAAGATCACTCGCATGATGCTTCACTAAAAATCACAAAAAATAAATAAATAAAGAAGAAGATGAAGAAGAAAAGACATTGTTTCAAAAACTGATGAACACTGGAAGGTAGCAAATGGTTTTCTTTTTTCTATTTCATGGGACTATTTCTAAAGGGTTTTTTTTTACATTCTTTTCAGGAGCAGTGTAATGGTTATGTCTTTGGCTGGGATCCACATAGTCAGCAGTTCAATACCACCAACCTCTCTGCAGCAGAAACACAGGGCTTTATACTCCTGTAAAGAGTTACAGTCTCAGAAACCCATAGGATCAGTTCTATCCTGCCCTAGAGGTTCACTGTGAGTTGGCATCACCTTAATGGCAGTCTGCTTTCTGTTTGTTTGTTTGCTTGTTGTTGTTGTTTTTTCAGCAGTCTGTTCAGGTAATGCAATGACAACAGACTAGACTGAGCCTACTTTGATGGCAAACAACAGTTGATCCTCCCATCCAATAACAACTGAGTTCTGTTGGGATAGGGGCATTTGTGTGTGGACATCTGTTTTCTTTTCCTCTTGCTCTCTTCCCCTCATCCCTCCTTCCATCTTCCTTTACTTTTGTCTTTCCCTAGAAAATTTGGGAAAGTTATCTGATTGTCATTAAACAAAACAAAACAAAACAAAAAACCCCTCACTGCCATCAAGGCAATGCCCATTTACAGTGACCCCAGAGGATTTACTGCCTGTTAGTTCCTGAGACTGTAACTCTTCTGAGAGTAAGCCCTGTCTCTCTCCAGAGGATTGAGAGGTGGTTTTGAATTGCTAACATTACAGTTATCAGCCCAAGGACTAATATTTCAAATACACAAATGCAGTGTGTGATTTCTTGTGATAAGTTAAATTGAAAATATGTTTACGGCAACAATAAACCAAACGTTAGTATATGAGTTTAAATGATTAAAAAATATCAATTTCTGATTTGTTTCATATCATGTGGGAAAACTTAGGGATTACCTGGTTTCTGGTTTGTGCACTTAACTTTGGAATTAATTGTAGTATGTTTAAATTTGTAAGAAGCCTTTGTCATCATGCATAGATTCAAGTGCTAATATTGAACAAATTTCAGGGTAAATGTTTTCTGTTTTGATGATACTGGGACATCTTGAGGGTTAAAAAACTTAAGTGTGCTCAGGAAGGGTGTCTCTCTCTGGGCAAACATTCATCCATCTCTGTTGATTAGCCAAATTGAATTTCTATCAAACCACACACATTAGCTAAGAACTTTTCATTTATCTGCTAAGTAGCAAAATTTAAGTATTGATTGGAGTGTATCCCAAATTAAAGTGATGCTAGAGGATTTGCAATAAGAGCAGAAGGAATCTTTCTTCCATAAATTAGCAAACAGTGTCAAAGGCATTCAGAAACATCAGTAATGGGTTGTGTAATAACACCTGACCCACTGGTGTGACTAGTTTGATGCCAGTGAATGTCTTTCCTAGGTTTTTAATCCAGTGCTGCAAAAACAACAACAACAACAACAACAACAACAAAACACCAAGATCAGCAGGTTGAACCCACCAACTGCTCCAAGGGAGCTTTCTGCTCCCACAAAGATGAACAATCTCTGAGACCCAAGGGGGCAGTTCTACCCTGTCATATAGGGTCATTATGAATCAGAGCTGACTCAAGGGCAGAGAATTTGGTTTGGAATTTATTGCCTATCCTGTGACTCACCCAGGCCTCCTATTCTTTGCTGAAAAGACTTTTGGAACACTTTAAAAAGTTCAAAGTGTGTACCTTTTATGCTTTGATGGCATCCAAGGTAGTTATATTTAGTCGCTGAAACTCAGACATTTTCCCATCGAACTATCTACACCACCCCTCTTTTGCCAAAATAAGACACTGCTCTCCACCAGCAATAACATCTTTAAGTTTCCAGACACTGTTATCAAGAACTCTCTTGAGTACATTTTCATCCGTTAACTCCATCTGATCCTCATAATAACATGAGTGGGAATATATTATTATTGATTTCTTTTTTGATGTATAAACTGAGGCACAGAAGATTGAATAACACTCAAATTCACAGAGAAGTCAAGGTATTCAGTAGACAAAGAACCACTAAGAATTTTAAACATATATTCCTTGAACGAGAGACCCACTGAAGACATCAATGCTCCAAGAGATGAAAAAGGAAATCACAG
>NW_022103896.1:33111884-33114212 GCF_000313985.2 Echinops telfairi
CAAACAGACCTTGAACTATTTACAGGCTTTCTCTTTTTTTGGCCATTGGTTTTTGGTTGTTATTTTTTTCATTTCTTCTGTTGCTTTGTCTTGTTTTGTGCATATTATTATCTCTGTAGATCTATCTTGATAAGATATGTGGGATAAACAATCCGGAGGAAAAAAACAATGGGACCAACAGTTCAGGAGGACATGGGAGAAGGGGAGGTGGGGGAAATAAAGTGGTATTAACAAACCCAGGGACAAGGGAACAAGTGATCTTAAATTGGTGGTGAGGAGGGTGTAAGAGGCCTGGTAGGGTTTGATCAAGGGGCAATGTAACAGAGAGGAATTAATAAAACCCAAATGAAGGTTGAGCATGATAGTGAGACAAGAGGAAAGTCAAAGGAAATAGAGGAAAGAACTAGGAGGCAAAGGGCACTTATAAAGGTCTAAATACAGGCATGTACATATGCAAATATATTTATATATGATGAAGGGGAAATATGCCTATGTGCATGTATTTATAGGTTTAGTATTGAGGTAGTAGATGGACATTGGGCCTCCACTCAAGTACTCCCTCACTGCAAGAACACTTTGTTCTACTGACCTGGCATTCCATGATGCTCACCTTCCCAACATGATCACTGAATACACAGCAGGTACATAAGCAAATGTGGTCAAGAAAGCTGATGGTGCCCAGCTGTCAAAAGATATAGTGTCTGGGGTCTTAAAGGCTTGAAGATAAGCAAGTGGCCATCTAGCTGAGAAGCAACAATGCCCACATGGAAGAAGCACACCAGCCTATGTGATCCCAAGGTGTTGATGGGATCAGGTACCAGGCATTAAAGAACAAAACATCATATCATTGTGAATGAGGGGGGATGTGGAGTGGGGAGTAAGGACCCAAAGCTTATCTGTAGGCAACTGGACATTCCCTTACAGACGGGTCACAGGGAGGTGATGATCCAGTAAGGGTGCAGTGTAGCAATGATGAAACATAGAACTTTCCTCTAGTTCTTTAATGTTTCCACCCCCGCACCCCCACTATCATGATTCCAATTCTACCTTACAAATCTGGCTAGACCAGAGGATGTACACTGGCACAGATCAGAGCTGGAAACACAGGGAATCCAGGACAGATAAACCCCTCAGGACCAATAATGAGAGTAGAGATACCAGGAGGAGAAGGGAAGGTAGGGTAGAGAGGGGGAACCAATCACAAGGATCTACATATAACCTCCTCCCTGGGGTACTGACAGCAAAATAGTAGGTGAAGGGAGATGTCGGATAGTGTAAGACATGACAAAATAATAATAATGTATAAATTATCAAGGGTTGAAGAGGGAGGGGGCAGGGAAGGAGGGAAAAATGAGGAGCTGATATCAAGGGCTCAAATAGAAAGCAAATGTTTTGAGAATGATGAGGGCAACAATTGTATAAATGTGCTTGACACAATGAATGCATGTATGGATTGTGATGAGTTGCATGAGGCCCCTATAAAATGATTTTAAAAAAAAAAGAAAGGTCAGGGTACTTATAGAGGCTACCTGGGTCCAGTCCCACACAACAATCTCCAACTCTCTTTGTCCTCTTGCCTTGGTCATCATTCCTGACATCTTACCTGTAATTTGTGCCTCTTTCAAACTGGGTTGCTTTACAGAAGGGAATGCCAAACACATTCCCATTCTTGCCGTTCTATGAGACACCCTTCTTATGCATCCACTTGCCTTCTAGGCTACATACTCTGTCTGGCTTCCCTATGAGGGATGCACACCTGGTTGCCTTTAAGGCAGCACATTAAATAGAGCTCTGGAGACGTTTTCTAGTTGGAGGGAACATACTGGAGGACATTCAGAAGAGAGATCTATTTTTCTTTAACAGTCTGGTCACTTAGCAGTGGTGGACAAGATGCTAGACACTAGTGAGGGGAGGACACTAGCGTGGAATTCTTCAGAAATGATAGAAGCGAGGTCCTCATCTGCCATGAATTAACTCATTCATTGCTGATCATAGAGAGGTGGACGATGCTACAGGAGCCCTGGTGGCTTCCTGGGTTACACAATGGGCTGCAAGGTTAGAAGTTTGAAGCCATCAGACACTTGTTCTGTGAAAGAAAGATGAGACTTTCTACTCCCATGGAAGTTCACTGGTCTCAGAAACTCAAAGGAGCCGGTTACTCTGGCCTATAATCGGGTCACCTTGAGTTGATATGGACTCAAGTGAGTGAGGGACAGGGAGACTTAGCGGAATTTGGAAGCAGAGGTTTCGTACCTGTGGATGTCACATTATTTAAATGTTCTCATGGCCACCAAGATGCCACCAATAGCATATCCTAGCTTCAGGTTC
>NW_022103896.1:33115316-33121870 GCF_000313985.2 Echinops telfairi
GGGCAGTGAAAAAGAGGAAGACCTTAGACAAGATGGACTGACACAGTGCCACATCGATGGGCTCAAACCCAAGAGCAGTGGTGACCATGGCACAGGACCAGGTGGTGTCTCGTGTATTTGTATGTGGGGTCACGATGAGTCAGAACCAACGCTATCGCACTAAACCACTAAATCAACCGCTGACACTCGCTGTCATCTAGGAGGCTAACACCTTCACTTTGGCATGTCTATACGGCTTTCAGTCTCAGTTTCCTTATTTGTAACATGGGGATAATAATCACCTACATTGTTAGATGGTGGAAAGGATTAAATGAAATGATGGATGAGAAGCACCTAATACAGCATCTTACACCTAGCGGGTGATCAATACATTATAGATATTAGTCCATTTTTCACTGGGTGGTTTGGAAATGGGAAATAGATCCGAGCAATGAAATAGTAATTTCCAGATAATCCTGCCACTGTCTGGCTTCTCACTCGGGATCTCACACACCGAGAAGCACAGACTTCCTATACAACAGACTGTGCAGCTTTTGCATGATTATTATTGTAGACCTAGGATACATTTATTTAACAGAATTAAATTATATTATACAGTAGCATTAAAAACAAGAATATCAGTTTAGGACACTACAATGAAATTCTTATGATTAATATTGTACTATATGATATACACATTATTTTTAACAGAGTTGTCTGTTGGGTACCATACTCTTATGTCTTTGTTTGAAATGAACTGTAGCTCACTAAAGGCACCAAGTCCCCTTCAGTTTTATTTTTCCTCCTTTTCATCCCTTCAGACCAATACTGAGATATGAAGGATAAGAAATCTGCAGAGGATTTTGTTTCATTTTTTTCGTGGAGAAAATTTTTAAATTGTATTTTCCCATTAAATCCTCCATTTTTTGCACCTCATCTCTCCCCTCTTACACTTTCCATACTCTATGATTTTAAAGGTAATGATAAACAAACTCTCTCTCTCAAAAAGGGGGAGTTGGGTACATGCACTGATGGCTATAAAGGAATCGATTGTTATCAGAGGAATCTTCTTGCAGCCAATAACTGTAAACTGGAAAATACAGTGAGCATAACAACTTCTAGCAACTTGAATGTATTGACAATCAACCAACAACCAGAGAGGTTAGGAGCCCGGAAGTGTCAAGAGAGCAAAAAGTACCTTGAGGTTTGTCTTACACTCTGCTCTCATCCACTGGCAACACATTGGCCCAAGCAGTTGCTATATGGTGTCGGAGAGTGAAAAGCAAGAGCAGACCAAGCCTGCAGCAGCATCACTGGGTTTGGCAAGGAAAACCAAAACACCAGCAGCAACCAGACAAACAGGCACACCGGAGTTGAGGGCTCCTAAGACACCTGGGATTTGAGAAGTTAAGGTCCTGGGAAAAGCTCACCACGAACAAACGAGCCCAGCACTCCGCACACGATTTCTTACGTGAAGGTCGGTATTGACTCTGCAGCTGTTTATCGAGTCTCTGGGTGGGACTAATTGTTGATGTGCTCCAATTAAGTCAAACATTAGAAGGTCAAGTCCACCCTCAAACGATTTGGAAGAAAGGTCTAGTGATATGAAACGTTCTGAAATACTAGCCAGCGAACACTCTCTGGAGGCAGAAGTCTACGGTGAGGGTTCCTCGGGCACTTTGTCCCTTTGGTCCCCTTGCTGCCCTGTTGCACTCCCTTTGTGTTTCACCCAGCTGTGCATGGGGCAGACTGGGCACACTTTCAGCACAGTGTCTCCTGTGCTGTCCCCCATAGCACCATGGGTCAGTGAGAGAATGTCCTGTCTCATGGTGACTTGGGGGACAGGGCTTAGCGCCTCATCAGACCCAACTGGAAGCAGTCATAAGGGTCAGCAGACCTGGAACTATCTATTATTTTGCTTCTTTTCTTCCACCCTATGTCTATCTATATAAGATAGGCAGGGCAATAATCCCCAGGAGAAAACAGAGGCATGGGAGAGGAGGGAGCAAGGAGGGGGAGTGGGTAGCCAACAAACTCAGGAATAAGGGAACAATAAAAGATCTAAAATTTATGGCAAGGAGGGGGTATAATTCCTGGTGGGATTTGATCAAGAGCAATGTATCCAAAAGGAATTACTGAGAGCTGAATGAAGGGTGAGCATGATAGTGGGATGAGAGAAAGGTGAAAGGAAATAGATGAAAGAAGAAGGAGGCAAAAGCTATTTATAGAGGTATAGCTATAGGCATGTATATATGTAAATACGTTAATTTATAATGAAAGGGATAGAGGCCAATGTACATATATTTATATGTTAAGTATTAAGATAGCATACAGACTTTGGACCTCTACTCAAGGTCTCCCCAAACAAAAGAAGACTTTGTTCTAATAACCTGGCACTCTTTGATACTCACAATCTCAACACGATTGCTGAAGACAAAATAGGTGCATAAGAAAATGTGGTGAAGAAAGTGGATAGTGCCTGGCTATGAAGAGATATAGCATCCGGGGTCTTAAAAGCTTGAAGTTACATAAACAGCCATCTAGCAGGGTAGCAAATAAGCCCACCTGAAAGAAGCACACCAGCCTGAGTGATCATGAGGTGTAGATGGGATCAGGTATCAGGTATTAAAGATGCAAAACAAACAATTATATCAACGTGAAAGAGGGGTTTGACATGGAGACCCAAAGCCCATGGGGAGCCAATTGGACACCCCCCCACAGAAGGGTTCCAAGGAAGAGACAATTCAACCAGGGTGCAGGATAGCACGGATGAAACACACATCATTCCTCTAGTCCCTGAATACTTCCTCCCTGCCCCACTACCATGACCCAGGTCTAACTTACAAATTCGGCTAGACCTGAGTAAACATATTAGTACCGATAAGAGCTTTCAACACCTGAAATTCAGGACAGATAAAACTTCAGGAACAGTAGTGGGAGTAGCAATATTATGAGGGGAGGGGGAGGGAGGAAAAGGAGAGGAAGGGGGAACCCATTACAAGGTTGGCTATATAGCCCAACCCCCAGGGGGATGAATAACAGAAATGTGGGTGAAGGGGGACAGACAGAGTAAGACACGAAATAACAATGATAATATATAATTGATCAAGGATTCATGAGGGTGAGAGTGTGGGGGAGGGAAGGAAAAAGAGAGGAGTTGATACCAAGGGCTCAAGTAGAAAGAAAATGTTTTAGAAATGTTGATGGCATCATATGTATAAGTGTGCTTAATGCAATTAAATAGTGGACAGTTATAAGATTTGGAAGAGCCACCCAATAAAATGATTAATAAAAGAAAAAAACTCTCAGGAGCACAGGTCTACTGTGACACACATGAACGCACCATGAGTCAGAATGGACATGGCAGCAACTAGTGCAGGAGAACCCTGGACTTTGACGCTAAACCGTTCTAGAAGGAGCGTCCAGATGTGATGCAGTCGAGTTCCAGATCAATTTTTCTCATAAGAAATAACTGAAAACAGATGAATCCGTTCTCAATCACCAAGTTTCTACCCTAACCTTGCCTTTTTATACAGAACTTTACACAGGAATTTCAAAATAAATAAGTTCAGAGTTAAATAATATAATTTGAATAAGAAATACCACATTAAAAAAGTTCTTAGCAACAACAGTGTGTTAGTCTGAGTAGACTAGAGAAACAAGTCCATAGAAACTCATTTGGTATAAGAGAGAGTTTTATATAAAAGGTAATTGTACATTAAGAAAGCATCCCAACCCAGTCCAGTCCAAGCCCATGTGTCCAATATTAGCCCTTATGTCCAATACCAGTCTATAAAGTCCTCTTCGGACTCACAAAACACATGCAATGATGCCGAATGCAGGACGATAGCAGGCCAGTGGGTAGAAAGTCTTTAGATCCAGTGGTGTTGTAAGCATCTGAGCACTGGCAGGGGTCTCCACATGGCTCTTCCCGTTCCCAGGGGTACAGGGTCTATCAGCACAGTGACATGCATCCTGTCAGTAGAGCGTGTCCAAGGGAGTGAGCAGGGTCTCTCCTTCCTCCAAGGAGGAAAAACCGGATTTCCCAGAATTCTTAGGAGAAGGCCATGCCCACATAGAGGTCTCATTGGCTATGACCAAATTGACAGACTAGACTCCACACCTTCACTCATAGTCCTCTCAAGTCCCAAATTGACACCAGATTATGTAACTACCACATACAGTCTGGCCCACACCTTGAGATTGATGAGGATCTGGATCTGTGGACACGGACGTGGAGAGGAGGGATGGAGAGAGAGTCCTTGTTTGGAAGGGGAATCCCTTTCCATCAAATCAACTGGTAGCTGCTTTTCAGGAGTTTTTTCCCTTCTTTTGCCTTTTTTCACTAGCACCTGGCTGGCTTTCTCTTAAAAAAATGTCTGTCTAATATAGTCTGCTGTTGGCATTTCCTTAACTGTTTTCTAAAAGGGTTTACTAAATTATCATCAACAATATCGATAACATGGTCAACCAGTTCCTTATCATGATGATTCTCTTCAAAAAACTCTTTCTTAGGACGCATATTTTTATCTAAAAATAAAAACTAAGAAAAGTATAGCAAAACGCATGGAACACAGCCGCAAAATGTTTAAACAACCATGCTAACAAGGCCAACTAGCACAGAATGACTGAAACACGAACTGCTTTTGTTTACAAAAATCATGTGCATCGGGTAAGATTCCGATGTTTTCTTTGAGCTCCAATGCAACATTTTCTCGACATTTCATGTGGAAATCTGATTATGTCAAGTACTGATGCGGTCGCATACCGGGATGCTACTGCAAACTGTTTATAAAGGGAAACGGTAGTTCATTGTCAGAATATTGGCCTTCATGTGGGAGTCTGAGGTTTGATACCTGGTCATTGCACTTCACGGGATGCCACCACTCATTTGTCAATGGAGGCTTGTGTGCCGCCATGATGCTAAGTGGGTTTCAAGGGAGCTTCCAGACTAATGGATTAGGAAGACAAGCCTGGTGATCAATTTCTAAAAATCAGCCAATGAAAACACGGTGGATCACAACATATCCACAACTGATCATGAGGATGTGCTCAATTGGGAGGATTTGTTCAGTTGTGCACGGAGTCACAGACCAACTCGACCGCTGCTAACAAGTAAGAAGCCAACAAGTCAAGCAATAGTTGTCTCATAATACTGGGGAGACAAAAGTGAGAGTTCAGCTCTTTATAAGAAGAAGTTGTCTTGACTCCCCATTAGGAGTCTCAATCCCTAATACAACCGATTGCCTTCGCTCTACTTGCCTACCACCAGGGAAAGGTAAATCACATCTTAAAGAAGATAAGGTTTAAGCAGTACTTTTACATTTTTTCCTACCAAATGTTTGATATTCAATCCAAAATTACTAGACTGGTAAGAAATAGGACCAAGTGACTGAATAGCTTATATTGTCAAAGAGAGGCTTAAAGTATTATGGTTAATGACAAAAGGAAACATGCTTAATTAACAACTAAAAGGAACATAAGTAACATAGATTAATATGTCAATAAAAAATAAAATGTAAATTTTTTATTTAATGCAGAAAAACTTGAGAAAGGAGAGAGAAGAAAATAAAGAACAGAAAGAAAAAAATAGGATATTAACATATGTTACATTTAAACTTAATACTTTTATGATGGAAAGTGAAATATGGGGAAATAAATACTATGCATAAACTAACCAAAAGACAGCTGTTCTGTTTTCCTGTCAGGTAGTTATTGAATCGCTAACTTCAAGGCAGGTAGTTCAAACCCACAAGGCATTCCTAGGGAGAAAGATGAAGCTGTCTCTTCAATAAATATTTATAAAACTTTGGAAACTGTGTGGGGTCCGTATGAGTCAGAATTCACTTGATAACAGTGAGTTTCTTTTTTTAAATACCTATGCTAATGTCAGACAAGGCATATTTTAAAGCACTATATATTACTAGCTAGTCAAAGAGAAGACACATACTTTCAGTTGGGTGCAACAGAAGTTTCAACACTGTAATTAATAGTATTTACTAATCAATTTAGTTAACTAATTAACTAAGATACTGTATTCGATCACCACAGATAATATTCTTTCCAAATATTTGTGAAGCATTTATGTTTAGTCATAAGACAGGTCTCAACAAAATCAAACAGAATACTTTTTAACAAACTAGGAATGACTTGCTAAGTGATAATTAAAATTTTCCCCAAATTGTGGCTATTAGACAATGTAGTCAATGCAGATATTGAATAATCCATGATCAATGAAGAAACAAAGTAAACATTTAGAAAACAATTTAGAGTAAGGGCGAGTGAAAATATAACATCTTAAAAATGTATGAGATGCATTGAACAAAGTGCTTGTAGGGAAAGGATAGTTCTAAATGCCTCTTTTAAAAGGTAAAGGTTGAAAATCAACATATCTTTTGATAAGACCAAAATATAGCAGCAAATGAAATTTAAGTTGATGGAAGAAAATAATGGTAATGTTAAATATCAATAAAATAATTGAAAATGTGTCTAAACATTTGCAATTTTAGGAATCCAATAAAATTGATTAATGCAGAGAAAAATATCAAGAAAAAAAGATAAAAACACACAACGGA